>NW_027660277.1:0-513000 GCF_963210335.1 Falco punctatus | reverse complement strand
CATGGTGTGCCAGGAGCGGTTCTTCCAGCCAGTGCTGGGGACTGCACTGTGTGACAGTGGGTTCCCTGCTGCTTGTGCTGTGAGCAGTTGCCCAGGTACCTGCCCCGAGGTCCCAGGTGAGCTCAGTGGCTCCAGCAACCCCAGCAGGAAAGAAGTGGCCTCCCAGCCAGCGTGACAAGTAGGCTGGAGAGTCAGAGCAGTACTAGTGTAAATATAGAAAGTCTCTTCCTGTCGTTCTCATTGTTAAGGCTGGATAACGAGTTTCTTCTCCATGGCATTCAGGGAGATAAATGTCACTCCAGTACGTTTCAGTTGAAAATGGCGTCTGGAAGCAGATCTCAGCGCAGCACTGCCTTTTCCTGATGTTACAGACCTTGTGCTACGCTGTGCTTTGGGGTCAGAGAGGATCCGTCTGAGAAGATACATTAAGGAATGTCCCACCAGGCTCTGAAAGCTCAGGAAATGATGCTACAAGGTGCAGTGCTAGGAGCCCCCTGTAGGACCCATATACGACATCGAGGTGTGGGATTGGAGAGTTACCACAGGATGTACAAAGACAGGACAACAGATGCCAGAACAGATCCCTATGAAATTGCTTACTAGTCTGGAGTTGCTCCCTTTCTGCAGGGCAGTAACGGGCAAGATCTCATCAGGTTGTGCTGGGAAGGTCTCCCTCGAGCTGGTGCGGCTAGATGAGTTTATACAAGCTGGGGATTGCAAGGCACCGCTGGGAGATCTGGACCTGTGACAGTTTAGATGTTGTACAACAAAGCAAACGTACAAATGGGCATAGTTAAAAAGCATGTCAGAAGAGAAGCTGTTAAAAAACCTCCAAACCTTATCTTTCCTGTCGTTTCAGGAGCAGTAGTGATTCACTAACAGGGTAGATCTAACAGGACAAGAATTATCCTAAAGAGCAGCTCACAATTAATGGCTAAAAGGCCAGAGTTTAGCCTGCCAGCTTCATCTCTTGGCAGTGGCTTTCATGTGGCTATTAGTGTGTCAGGGACGTTTCCTTAGCATCTCTTATCTGTAGGCTGCAGGGAACAGCTTAGTGACGTGCACTGAAGTTCAGAGTTGAGGTTAAGCATGGACCTTGCATCCCTCTGGGTCTTGGAGAACCAGGTCTACGTGAGGGATACCAAGCTGCGACAGCAGTAACAAAGTTGTCCCGTGGGTACAGCATGGGGTGGGAGGCAGGAGGTGCGGTGTCTGACTTGTGCTCTGTTTCTCAGTCCTGAGAATGAATCCTGACCTCGGTGGGATCCTCTTCTTCTGATAATTTGAAGATGGGAAGATACCTTCTTTCTCGGGCACCCCCTGAAGTCATCCTCAGGAGTGTTATTCCCATCCCAGCTATCTGAGGGCAGGGGTATGCAGACAAGGGGACGGGATAGGAGGTGGTGCTGAATTGTGGCCCTTAAACAGCAACTTTTCTGTTCTGGCCATGTTTGGGGCGGGGGGCGGGGGGGGGAGAAAAAAAAAAAAGGTGGAGGGGAATTTTTCTGTGCCTTTCCCCCAGCAGGCAGTGATGCCAGCCAAGCACCAGCAGAGCCCTGCCCAGTATAACCAGGCACAACCCCCAGTGCAGGTGCAGGGCCATGGAGAGCAGTCCGGTTCTGAGGCTGGTGGCACCTTGGCTTTCCTCCTCCCTCTCAAAAGTCTCAGGTCCAGCACGTGAACATTGCAGGCCCAGTGCTTCCCCATTAGTCACTACCAACGTTCTTGCTGTTGTCATGGGAGCAGGTCAGGCCCCTAATTGCAGCAATATCTCCTTAATGAGCAGGAACTCCAGCAATTTCATCAGCTGTCACTGCTTACATGAACGAAGCTCAGCTCGTGCATGGCTCCTGATTTTCTCATTATTTTTGTGGGCTGCATTCCCTAATCACTGGGAAACTCTCTGGAAGGTGTTTTTGAGGTGACAAATTGACCACCAGCAAAGCGCTAAACCAAATAACTTTTGCTTTCTAAGTGAGGCTGTACAGGAGCCGCAAAGCCCAGCTGCTGTTGTGCAGGAGCATGTTGCATCTGACTTTTCCCTGAGCGTTAAAGAACTGAATTATGTGTCTGTCAGCCAAGAGCTGTTTACCTGGCCACAAATCATAATTGCTCGTGTTAAATCCGAAGTACACCAACACCTTTTCATCATTATTTCCAACGCATTGCACAGAATTTCTCCAGCGGGCCAAGCAAACAGTTACCAAGCCTGGATCACAACCCAGAGCCCCAGACTGCATTGCTTGTGAATAGACCGAAAACCTCCTGTTAAACTTGCCTCGATATGCTCCTGCTAATGGTGCTTCATTTAGCTAGAGATTTAATTGTTCAGACTGTAAATGGGTACTCCTTTTGTGTCTTGTTTTCTTGTTTCTGTATCACTCTAATGTGCCTTTGCACTCCTACAGATTTTTCTTTGCTTAGAGCAGCTTTCACTGAAACACTGATAAAATGTGCCCTTTCTTAGGCAAAACCAGGATGCTTTCAAGGTAAAAAAAAAAAAAAAAAAAAAAAGAGTTGAATTCTGCAACTTAAACTCCAGTTATTCTCTGGTCTTCAAGAAGAAATTCTCTTCTCCCTGTCTGATTTCCAGGCTGCAATCTCACTGGGACAGGCATTGCCTTGACATTTGTATCTCTTGAGGTGTATAGGTGGCAGGACAAGACGGATTCCTGAGGAAGTCCGTGTCAGGCTGTGCATGCAAATAACCCTCACCATCTCTGTGCCCTTCAAAAACCCTCCTCCGATCGTACCGCTAGCAGTCAGACTCTTGAGCCTTGCTGCAGAGAACTGGATGCAGGGTATGGGGGAGACGAGGTCGTTTTATAGCATAGGATGTTCTGAGGGCTGGAGCTCTTCAGGAGTAGAGTTGGTGGCTCAGTTTCTGATACTGTCTGTTCTCTTTTTCTTCTGCTAACTGTGGTTTGTTTGCTTCTTGCTTGCGCAGGTGAGCTGAAGTGAGCGAGACAGCCACATAGTCCCCAAATGTCCCACAGTAATCCTGATGTGCCTCTCTGTGTTGCAGCCCTTTCTCTGTTGATCGCTCTGCTGGGACTCTTGGGATTGGCGATGCCGTGCAAGTAACAGTGGACTTCCACCCACAGAAGACGGGTGATTATTCCGGGTCCCTGACAGTACACTACGACACAGGTAAGTGCTGGACACTGCATGGTGCCCATGCTTTGCGTCCTTCAAAGCAGAAGACTGTTAAACTTGCTTTGCAGGCTCCTTCTAAACTCTTTTCTTTCTAAACCCTTTTCTTTCAAAACCTCTGCATGTTTTGGTGCTTCAAGTGAGCAGGTAAGCGGCAAAGGCTGAGTGTGCCCTTGTTCTGTGTGGCTGCGTGCTGGTCTCTCCCTGGGGGATGCTGGTGTCAGCCAGGAGCGTAAGTGTAAGTGTGTCTGTGTGCCCGGTTCCTCTCCAGGAGAGCAGCAGTAGGGGATGCTCAGCAAAGCGTGTAGAAGCAGGCAGTGTATGTGCTTTCTGCCTCGTGGGCCCTGGAGTTAGTATTTTTCTGTGCTGGAGGCTTTATTCCCATCTTTTTTAATCACTTCTGATGGTTTTACCTTCCAAGCCTTTGTCCAGTTGCTTTGCGGGTTTGTAGCTATGAGCTTCTGTAGGCTCCCATGGCAGTACGTTCCAAAGGAAGGAATATTCCTTGGGAAAGTGCTGGTACTACACTTCTGTAATTTCTGACTAATACTATTTCAGGCCCTTGGGTTCCTGTTTTACGACAAATGGTGACAAATTTTTCCTCCTTTGGATTTTCCCAGGCCGTTTGTGCTTTTACACTATCTCTTGTGTGATTTCTAGGTTAAGGAATCCTGTTCAGTCTTCATATAGAAGCTGCTCTGTACTTTGGAGAAGGGCAGAAAGAACAATTAAATTTCAAAGGCTTCAGCTTGGCTTTGAAGATCAAAACTATACCCATTATTTCAAGACCCACGTGGCCATGGGTTTAGAAGTGAGACCATGATAGTTTTCGTGGAGTTTATTTTGCCGTAGTTAGTTGTCCCGTAGAGCATTAGGTCATGTTTCCATGAACCGGAGTTGTACATGCTCAAAGCACTGTGCATGTCTCCCAGTTCTTGGGTCCTGCTTCCTCTGCTTGCCAACGTATGCCGAGGATTCAGCGGAGGGGGAAGGCAAGGCTTATAAAGCACGCCTGCCTCTGTAACGCTTCTGAACCTCGGTTATTTTTGTACGCTGAGTTGTCTGTTATAGAAAGCAGGCTGTCCAGTCATGGGGACGTTGCTGTTTCTCGCAACATAACTCATGTCTGGCCACGAATCCCTCCCACTCCTCCTGGGCTCCCTTAAGAGCAGAGAAGTTGAGGTTATACAGGCACGAAGGCTGAACTCTCCATGTGTGGAGGTGAAGGAATGGCTGCAGAGATCTGTTTGAAGGGTGATTCATTCCCCAACCTCCCTCCAAGAGAGGGGGCTCTCTTTCTTCTGGCACGACTGTGATTCGCCACATTGTGTCTGGCTTACGGTTTAAGGAGTCCACCCAGAAGGCAGCCAGCTCTCCCCCGTGCTGTTGTGTGGCAGCCTTGGAAAGGCAGGTCCATCCCCTGGCTGCCTTGCTGTAACCCGTGCAGCGAGGAGAAGGCTCTGCCTCGGCAGGGGGATGCTCTCCAGGGATGGCCGGGTCGCTGCCCTTCTCAGCTGGGGCTGGCTCTGAGGCTTTAAACACGCTCCACAGAAGTGCCATTTCAATGGAGAATGTCTCGTGTTTGGGGTTTGCTTCTCACCTGGAAGACCCTCACCTGCAACAGGCAGAGTAGGCTCGGTGCTCAAGTTTGAGCTTAGTTGACTCCCGGGAGTTGCTTGGTTGGGAAGAATGAAGGTTTGGAAGCTCTGGCAGTGAGGGCGCTTTGGTGGGGGTCTCTTCTGGAGGGTGAAGGGCTGGCAGGTGCTCCAGCAAGACTCCAGGTGTTAATCGGCTGCTGTGCACAGCCAGGGGCTCTCTCCTCTTCGGTCTGAGGTGGAAAGCAAAGGTGTGCTCGCTCAGGTTGTGGGACAGCTTGGGAACACTCGGTGTAGACTTGCACGCTCGGGCATAGGCACCGACAGGCTCCAGGCAGAAGAAATGGACTTGCAGGGCTGTGATGGGCAGGTGGGTGTGGGCCGTGCCCCACCAGTCTGGTTCCGACCTGTCTGCACAGACCCACAGCAAGTGAGGGCACTGCTGCTCCAACACGGTGAAGTTCTCATCTGCGTCCCATCCTGCCGTGGGCTGTCACTTTGCCTGTTTCTTTTTATCTCCCTCTTCTGCCTGCATGCCCCAGGCACCTTCGCTTGTTGGCAACAAGGGATCAGGAGAGACACAACCCTGGTGGCGTGCTTGCAGGAGACTCTGGGCGAGCCGTGACCGAGGTGGGGCCTCCTCAGAGTCACCTGAATGACTCAGATGCAGAATTCCCTGTGACCCGCATGGGATGGTGACCCAAAGGCCACCTGGGCACACTGAAAACGTCTCCCTGTAGATAGTGTCGCCTTGGGGATAATTCTTTACAAGCCCACCCAGAAATAAGGTGCTTAAGGTGGTGCCCAGGACATCCTCATGCTGTACACATGCAGCTCTCGGGATGCAATAAATATATTGATCTGTGGAACTGCTCACACAGCTAAAAGCTGTGACACTTCTGTTCCCTGTGGCTTCCTCCGTTCCTTGTACTCCCATCAGCAAGGGCGATGAGCAATGTCTGCCTTTTGCTTTGTTCTAGGTGAAGATACGCACACAAGCCTTCATGGAGCCGCTGAAGATGTCAACATTAGGCTGGACAGAAACTCCTTGGCAGTTGGGAAGACCTACATCACGCTGTCAAATCACAGATGTGTGGTCATCCACAACCGGAGTAAAATCATAGCCCACTTCCAGTGGAAGGCTTTTCTTACTCAAGAGGAGGAGGATCAGGAGAAGCTGAGGTTTGTTGGAAAGATTCCTTTCAGTAACACACACTGCCCAGGGGTGAAACTACCATACGGCCTGAGAGGGATGTTGGTGCTTTTTTGGATGGTGTAGGAGAAATAAAGCATCCACCGCATCCGGGTCTGTGTCCCTGGGCTTCAGGGTAATGGAGCTCGGTGCTTCCCATTCTGGTTCCATCCATGTTCCAGCTGATGTTTTGGGGAGGAAAGGTTGATTGCAATGGCTGCATTTCCTCGGAGAGCAAATTCCCGTCTGTGGGAGCCCTAAATCAGTGAGGCCTGGTCCCTGGGCTGGCAGGGGGTCTGTGAGGCTGAGGAAAGTGTCGGCACTCCTTACCTGGGACGGCGTTGAGCAGTAGCACCTAACAGCTGCAGGCAGCGTACCTGCTGTGATATTCACTGCAGTTTCTTCCCCTCCAGCTCTGGTAGGACAGCAACCTCCTTCAGCCTGCTTTTGCAGTAGTGCGCAGGGCAGGGTGCTTTGCTGGCCCTGAACGTTGAGGCCATCCGGCTGTAGGATGCTGAATTGCCTCGCGCTGTCCCGGCTTCCAGCACAACGAGGTATCCCTGCCCCTTCTCCGGGGCTGGGGAGAGTTTGGAGGTGGAGGGTTCTGCGGGGAAGTCAGGGACAGGACTTGGAAGTGCCTTTGGGCGTCAGCACCTGTGTCTTCACGGTGCTGAGAGGTGGGGCAGGCTCTCCAAAGGGTGTCTCTGAAGCTTTGAAATTCCGTTTGGGGCAGCAAGGAAACGCTTCTGGCCCAGGGGGAGGCACTGGAAACGACACTTCAAAGCTGGGGTGATTTAGGGAGTCCTTGTGTGACTTTTCAGAGTTGGACGGCTGTAGGTGTATAGGAGTTAGTCTGAACCCAGAGCTGATCAGGAAACTGCCTTCAACTGGAGCACTTTTTAAGGGCTTCTGAGCAAATAAAGTTCAATGTAATTAGGTCAGAAATGCCTTGAAGGCCAAACCTAGTTTCCCACTGTTCTCTGTTTTTAATTGCACAGTGTGTGACTTTGGTGCAAGCGCAGTGTGCTAAAGGAAAAAATCTCATGACCTTCTCTTAGTACTTCCCTGTGCCATTCTTTTCGCATCTCTCCCCAGCTGCCCGTCTCAGACAGGACCCGGAGTGATCCTCTCTCCCCTCAGAAGCAACCAGCTTTCGCCAGAGTTAACGTGTTTCCCCAATTTTTTTGCAGTGACGCTTGATCTCATGCCAGCCTGTGTTCTTTACTGTGACCAGGGCGCTTTGTTCTTCCTTACTTGCAGTCTTAGGGGTGGTCATGGCTCCGAGGCCACTGTGCTGCTGTCGGAGCAGCTTTTGAGATCTTTTGAGAGCAGAGAGGACTTTGACAATGGGAGGAGGCAGTGCAGCAGCCTGTGCTTTGCTGTCACCCAGAAAGACCTGGCTCGTCACAAGGTCTACCCAGGGGCTTGCTCTGTCTCCCTCCTGCAGGACTTTCTGGGATGTAGTGGTGGAATTCTTGTCCGTTGCTGATGGCTGAGTTGAGGGTTGCTCATGTCGGTGGCTGGAAGCCCTCCTCATGCACAGCGCTGTAGGTCAGCCATGGAGAAACATTTCCCACGACACTCCACTGGGAGCGAGCCAAAGAAAGTATTTTTGGCACCGGTGACAGCATCTGCCCGAGGCTCTGTCTGTGTGCCGCTAGGAACGTCCGTGACTGTGTTTCCTTGCTGATTGTATTGGAATTCAGCTGGGTGGTGACTGCTGTCCTGTTTATAGCGTGTTGCCTCGATTTTCTGTGTACGGAGCCTTCCCCTCACCCCCCTCGAGTAGTCACCTGCTGGTTCTTGGTGGCCAGGGGACTGGAGCGTGAAGGGGGCACAGCAACGTGCCAGCTGGGAAGCAAGTGCTCTGCAGCAGTGCTCCCTCCTCACCTCTCGGTTGTGAGCTTTCAACGCTGCAATGATCGCTGCTACAACTACCAAGTAAGGCAGAGGTGACCTGTGTCAAAGCTCTGTGGAGAAGGCCCAAAAGAGGAAAAAGGTGAAGTGGTTCAAGGCTGGATGTAGGGGTTTGGATTCAGAGGTGCTGGTGCTGACTTCTTTATTGGCTAATGCTGATGCCAAAACGGCACAGAGTAACAGCTCGGAGACTAATTTTGTCTTTAAGCAGCAAAGGTATTTATTTCGTGCAACACTGGGGAGCTACCGATTCGCACCGGACAAACCAGCTCCGAAGTTTTCAGTGAAAAGTCGGGTAATTTATACAGTTTTTGTGAGAGGTTACAACATCTTTACATACATATTCATTTGATTTCGACATCTAATCATTCTATTCATAATAGGTGGGATCTAGGTGGAGTAAACCTTTCAACTTTCTTTGTTCAATGATCTTCTGACTCATGGTTTTCCTTTAACATCCTCAATGGAACCTTTCCTAATTATTCAGAGTACAGGCCTTTACCTTTTCTAATCATTCAGAGCACATTCCTCTACTTGAACGTGGTCAGTGGGAGGGAATAGGCCCTGCCATCTCTCTCTTACCTCAACACAAAGAGAGCATCACCCAGAGCACAGTACCAAACACATCCTGACGAATCTTTTTAAGACCTTGCTCTGTTTCAATGCCAGGCAAGGCTCTCAGGGCCTCTGGCTTCATGCACCTAAACCCGTTAATTTCACTCAAGTGATGCGATGCCCGAATGCATTAGTTTGCTTTGCAAGTGCTCTGGGATCCTCTGCTGGATGGCAGTGTAGGCAACGGAGCAGCCAGTTCGCTTATCCCTGCCGGTGCAAAAGGGAAGATAAACAAGTGATGCTGGTAACCTGCAGCTGAAGCCCGGCTGCTTCTCCGCTTCCCAGTGAAGCACTGCAGTGGGTGCTCCTTCATCTCCATCCGTCTCCCCCGAGCACCTCTATGGGCGGCAAAGCCATCTGAGGGTGTTGGTGGGGTTGTGCATTAGTCGTGGCAGTAGCTTTGAGCCAGGAGGCTCTCCGGAGGGCTGCTAGCTTTCAAACCCCTCTTCTTAGCTTGTGAGTGTGGCGTAAAAGTGCCTGCCGTGCCAGTGCAGGAGTGATAACCTGATCTGCTTGGGACCCCGTGGCCTGGGGTCAGCCCCTCGCTGAGCTGCTGCTGCTGTTCCTCCCCCAGTGCGTTGCTGCTCCTGCGCTTACATGACAGTCTCTGCAAATATGTTGTTTATTAAATGATCTGCTTGGTTTGTCTCTCCCCATGGCTGCAGGCGCTGTCGCAGGCTGCAGAAGCAGGAGGAGAATGAGAGGAATTCTTTTCTCAAGCAGCGCGCGGTGGACCCCACACTCCAAGAGCGCCTTGCCCTTCTCTCCCGTGCCTTCCAGAACCAGAGGGCAAAGGTGCAGGAAGACTCTATGCTTTTCTCTGATGATATTTTTGCCATTGAGCCCGTGGTAAGTGATAGCTGAGAACCTCCCTTCCTCCTCCTCCTCTTCCTCCTCTTCCTTCTCCCTGAATGAGGTCGCTTGGCAGATCCCCGCATCAGTGTCTTGATGTGCCTAGAGGGAGACGTGAGGTTTCTAGTGAGGCTGGGAGAGATTGTTGCAAAAAGCATTTCTAAACTGCGAGCTCCGGGCAGGCGTTGAGAGCCTGCCTAAAGCTGAGTTCTGCTGCAAGGGCTGTAAATTAAGGGCACTTCCTAAGTGTCCTGACAGTGTTCCGAGGTATCGATGATTATATATAAGGGCACTCCTTACACGTAGTGTGTGGGGATTAACCATGAGTATTAGTTCACATACTGAAGAATGAAAAGGTCCTCTATGGAAAGGAGGGCAAGTTCAGCCCAAGTTTAATTGCGGCAAGACCAATCCCTTCATATAATCTGGACTTAGACCGTGCCTGAATCTCCCTCCCAGTGTCGTCTGTGAGCCTGCACGCAAGGCTGGCGGGTTTAAACGGACTTTTTTGAGTTCTATTGCACGCTTAGAGAAAAGTTTTTGCTTTTGTATTTATGCAAACAAAACCTCATGTCCTTCAATTAACTAGAGCCCTGATTCTGAATATTTGCATGGTCTGAGATGATGAATGCCTGCTGTCTGAGCAGTGTAAAATCCCTTCTCATCTTGGAGCAAACCCTAGAATAATCTTAGCCTCTTTCTTGTAAAATAGGGGAAACTATTGTTTTGTTATTTATTTTTAAGGAAGGGGATCATGTTCTCTTCTTGGTTGCTCCTATAGCCCGTACAAGGCTGAGAGCCCCCCATGTCAGCACAGCTGCAGTTTCACACCGCCGCAGCTGAGAGCAGTGTGATGTGACCAAGAGCCTGTGTCGGAGCAGCAGGGCTGTAGCAGGGAGTGGGAGCTGATCAGCTGAACATGAAGAGCATCCTGCAGTGTGTCAGCCGGTTTTGGAGCGTGTCCCAGGGCTCCTGCTCCAGTACAGCCGACTATACCTCCATAACGAGCTTAACCTGCTCTTGGGCTCCTGAAGTGCATTAGGGTGAGGTCCAGCAGCCTGGCTGCCCACTGAGTCCTGGTGCTCCGTGTAGCGCTGTACGGAGCCAGAGTGTAGCCTGGCCTCAAGTCTTGAGTGGAAACCTTTCCTAAATGGCTGTGTTGATGTTATAGTTTGCTCTAGGACTGAGCGTAAGTGGGCTACTGCAGGAGCCTCTCCCTTCTGTCCTGTCCAGCATTATCAATCTTCTGATTCCCATTAATTCCATGATCTGTGGAACAATGAGTTTCACATTCAGAGTTTCGCTGGTGTCTGTCTTCCCCCCCGGCATATGGGTGTCTTCACATCAAATGTTAGTATTTTTTCCTCTTTATCAAGTGTAAAATCTAAGAATGCACTGCCGCCGACTTCCACAACCTTCTCCCCGGTGACAGCCCCGTAACTTTTAGCTTGGGCAGGCCCCTTCTGGCAGCGCCGTGTAAATCTGCTGGAGGGGCCCCGCCAGAGCCTGGACTTTGCTGCCTCGGACCTTCTGGCCAAAAGCGGCTGCTGCTCTTCCCACCTATCACCCTGGGAGCACCCTATAGAAAGAATCAAACCCTTGGAAGAAGCGGCTGGAGGTTCCCAGAGGTTAGGAGGCCGCTGGAGGGACGATAGCCTTGGAAAGGCTCTCTGGGCAGGGTGGCTTTGCAGGGTTTGTGCAGCAGCTTTGCTGTGTAAGCGGGCCGGTAGCTGCCAGGTGTTGCTCTCTGTGGAAGCTGCAGCGGGTTATTTCAGCCTGTATGGGGTTAACTTGTGGATGAAAATAATAACAAAAAAGGAGGCAGTGATTTTGGAATTAGCATGTGACCATGAACATTCTGGGCAGCCATCCAAGCCTGTGGGAGACAAGCTGTTGTGTAAGTCTGGCTTTCTGAGCGTGTCTCCGATTTGATTTATCGGAGATGTCGGCTGTATTTCTGTCACAGATGTGCTGGCCTTGGAGTTCATCGAATCCCAAAGTCAGCTAAACTCACTCAGCTGGAAAAGCGTGCTGTTGTTAGCAGATACATATTCACCAGGCCAACGGTTCTTTTTAATTTTCTTCCTTTCCTGCTTAGCTTCGTTTTCGCTTATGAATTGTGTTACACTTGCTTCCATTAACGGGAGATGTATTGCCTCTGTCAGTCTCTGAGTAATAACCAAACTGCCCCGAAGCGTCCACAAGGGCAATATATCTGATGGCGGCACATAAAATAGACCAGTGAGTACCACTGACTTGTGATCCAGCAGAAACGAGCAGCAAAAGAGTACTTTGTTAGATAGTTGACCTGAAAGACTGATACTGCTGCCTTAGGCTGCCAGAAGCTTGTTTTCTGGCCCCAGTGGAAGGAGAGATTTGGTTTGAAGGCTCAGGATGTGCTCTCCTTCCCCGCTTGGTGCCCCTCTAAGATGAAGACCTCAAGCATCGTCACTACTCTCAGCATTTCATTAACGTCCTTCCTCAGCACAGCAGCAGCGATGGTTTGTGTGGCGGGTGGTGCTGGTAAGCCTGGCAAGGCACAGTTTGTCACGCAGGAGCCGAGCGAGGGCTGTCAGCAGCTCTCTGGGCAGAGGACCCCAGCAGCTGGAGGATCTAAGGGCACCACTGGGCAGCTCAGCCCACACAGTGCCCTTTAAGGAGGAGCGCAGAACGCCGGTGAGCCGGGGTGTGTGTTCAGCTACAGCTGTCAGGCTGGAAGCAAATGCAAGCAGCTGCCTAATGCACACCCCACCCCCCGCCCCCCCAGGGACTGCCTGCCCAGGGTGAGACCACTGAATTCAGTCTGTTAAACATACAGCGAGCAGCTGGGTGAGGAGCGCTGGTGAGTTATTAGACTCTAATTAGCCAAGCCAGGGAAATCCGTCATCTGAGTGTTTCTTCTCAGTGGCTCGGCTTAGGCAAGCTCCAGGTGTCGTAGCAGAGCTTATGTTGTTTGGAGCAGCACCCCAAAGGCTTTTATTCCTATAAATTCAAGATTACTCTCTGGACGCTTTTGAGTCCGTGCAGCATCCCAGCAGGACCCGAGGGATCTGCTGTCTCGTACGCTGACTGTGGGTTGCAGGCTGGTGTCCCCAGTTTGCTTCCTCAAGCGAGTGTGTTATCGTATAGTAATGCTTCATCTTCCTCCAGTTGCTCGCTGGGTAGAAACACAAAGTCCATTTGATCTGGCAAAGTGTTTTCTCTAGGTTTTGAGAAAAATCCAGGTGACTTTATTGTTTCTTCTGTGTTCTTACGCTTGGTTTGTTGGAGTTGGAAACAGTTCTTTCTACCTGTTCTTCCCTCTGAGCAGGCTGTGCATTAGGGAATCATTGTAGGTGCGGGCCAGTAACTCAGCATGTCATAGCTCTTTAATTTTTGTGGGGGCTGGCCTCTGAGCTCTATGTGCTAAGTTGATGGGAAGTATTATAGTTGTTTAATATTTATGCTGCGGCAGTGCTGGAGGCTCCAGTCAGTTCAAGATTCTTCTGGACAAAGTACGGAGAATACCCAGCAGCAAGCAGAATCAAGCTTTGTGCATAGAAAAATAACTGTTCTTTTTGTGGTCTTCCTTATTTTTTTCGTTGCTTTAAAATATTATTACGGTTGTCAGAGACGCATATATTTATGCCAACAAATGGATGAGGAAGCATTTGTAGTGCTGGGGACTGAGGGGAATGTCAGTGGTGCCTTTGTTGAAACCGGTCGCAAGAAGCAAGAGCCTTTAGAAGCCAGGGATGTCTCTGAAAACACATGACGAGGCTCCCTGGGACTGAGCACCAGTACCAGGACTCTGAGAGAGGGGGAGAGAATGAAGACCCTGAGGAAGCAGCGGTTGCGCACACACTGGTACCATGGGCCGGACTTAAATCCCGGAGCAAGAGCCTGGCAAGGAAAAGAGCTTGCTGGTTGCAGTAGGTGTGGAGCTGTAAGCAAATGCCATCTCTTCTTGTTTGAGCCTGTGTTCAGGGAAACAGGGATGTACGCACCTTGCAGAGAGAACCGGGCTGCATGTGACTCTCAGCTCCCTTCTCAGGTCATCCATCAGCTGGAGGAGCCTGCAAGCTGGCTCAGTGCTGGCGGCACAGGGCAGGAGGAACCTGGTCTTCACTGCTCCCCAGGCAGGAGGGCTTGTTCTACTTGGTGCCGAGTGCCCTGACTCACCAGAATCCATTAAAGAGTTACATGCACGTACAGGTTGAGGGTATAAGAGGCAGCACGTTTGTAACGAAGAGTGGAAAAATCCCTTTGACTTGCTGACTCTCTTCTGATCTGGGTAAAACATTCCCATGGCCATAGGGAGACAGGGATGCAAGGGAAGGGTTGGAGGAAAAAGGTGCCTTGTGCTTAGATCAGCTGGTACTTCTGAAGAAATGCTTGATTTGCTGAAGCCAGCCAGTTGGGTTCCTTTATTAGAACCCTAATTAAGGGAAAAAAAAAGCCTTTACCAGGTGCTAGTAAAGGTAAGGGACTGACATTTTTTGCAGCTGCTTCCAAAGTCTTACAAACCTGGATAAGTGCTGTTTGCTTCTTGCTCTTCATTGATGCTCTAAATAAAGGCTTACAGGGCTGTGGTTGCAAACAAGAAATGTAGTGTTTGAGGATAAATGGTTTGTTGTCTGCTTCTGTTTTAGGAGGGAGATGTCTGGCCAAATTCTTCAATTGAAGTTAAGGTGATCTTCAAACCCCAAGAAGCCCGAGTCTATCAACAAACAGTCTACTGCGACATCTCAGGTACGGCTCCTTTCTCCTCCTCCTGCCACCCACCGCAAAGGCAGGGCACAAATACTCTTCCAGCCCACTTGGTCCCCGTGGACTTGCTAGGAAGGGCAGCGCCAGCACCTTCCTGCTGTCCCTGTGGCTTCCAGCTGGTCTGTGCAGAGCCAGGGCTTGGGATGCCTGGCTCTGACCACTGATGGCTCTAGAGCAGCCAAAGCAGCGAGGGGATAAGCTTTCCTACCAGGCATTTGCTCTGCTGCAAGGTGTTTGTAAAGGCCAGAGAGCTGCGCCGCAGAAGAGCTTTGGTGGAGGAGCACTAAGCCCCTGTAGACCTGCAAGATGAGCCTTGGATCCATGGATGCACTGCCAGGCTCCTGAGGCGGTAGGAGCTGAGTGAAACGTGCTCCCTGCCCCTGGGTCACCTCCCGCTCTCCAGGCGCTGCCAGACCGTAGGTGGCTGAGCCCCGCTGAGCGCAGGGTGTCTGTGAAAGTACCAGGCGTGTGCCGCTCTCCCTGCGTGGGACCGGTCACCTCGTGGCTCGAAGTCCGTGCTGCATCTGCGTAGTGTTGTACAGGGCTCGCTGCCCTCAGCAGGGTGAGCTCCCTGCCCAGGAAGCACGGGGCGAGCAGTCTGCTAGACAAGCTTTATGCTCCTCCTGGCTGACAGAAGTGCTGTCACGTCTTTTGCTGGCAGCGGTTATCACTGACCCACCCAGTTACGCTGCCTTTGCCCTTACAGAGGTGATGGCTTTGCTGTGCTGGCATGGGGCAGGGAATGCTTGCAGCAAGCTCCATGGTTCAGGTTACCTTGTCCTTCCTCTCCGTCCGTGTGGTGCTGCTTGAGGTGGTTTTCAAGAGCGGGAGGTCCCTGTCAGGTTTCCATCCAGGGAAATGATTTTCCCCATCTCAGAGGAAGGAGGTGCGAGGCCCGTGGTCCCCAGCAGCCAGGCTCCCATTCTGGAGGGTGCTGAGATCACTAACCCAGCTGCTTTGATCCCTTCCTTACTGCTCCAAGCTGGCGGATGCAAAGGCCAGGAAACAGCTTTTTATTGATACGGTAACTGGGCAGGGTTCCGCAGGCTGCTGGGGTGCGGCTGTCAGCCGGCTGCTGGGCCGTGCTTGGGCTCTTCCTTCTCAGCTCCTGTGCGGTCGTCTCTGATGGCAGCGATACAGACAGCAGGTTTTTATCTTTGGTTCTGTTTTGTGAGCTTTGTGCCTTCACTGAATGGCTTTCAAAGGTTGTCTAAGTGCATGGGAAGGAATTCCGAAATCGTCTTTTATGCGCAGCATATCTTCTTCAGGGTGCAAAGTGATTGCTAAGTTATAAAGCAGCCCAAGGACTCGGTTAGAAATGAGAAGCCAGCCCCAAAGTATATCTCCTGAGGGAAGAGAGGGGTCCTGTATCTTCTCGCGGAGCATCTAGTGCTGGTGCCACCCATCCCGGAGTCAGGGACTGGCTCCGAGGCTGCCTGGAAAATCCAGGCGAACAGAAGGAATTCCGTACTGACATGGCGATCTCTCCCCAGGCCGTGAGACCAGGCTGCCCCTGCGCATCAAAGGGAGCGGCATAGGGCCCCAGCTGCGCTTCAGCTTTGACCAGCTGGACATCGGGAAGGTTTCTGTTGGATCAGCCCAGAGCTATGAGGTGAGCAGTGGGGTTTTCCGGGGTTGGGGTGGATCCTGATGGCTCCTGGGGCAGCGGTGAGCTTTGTGGGCCTGTGGGATTTCTGGCAACGCCGGCAGTTGTGAGCACGGAATATTTGACGTGAGTGAAATGTGGGAGGTTTTGTGGAATCTGGATAGTTTTGATGGGGTCTGAAGGGTGTGTCTGTTGTTCCCAAAGCCCCAGTCGCTGCTTTTTGGCAACCTCCCTTTGAGACCAGCTGGGAGGCTTCGTGCGGAAAAACCAGCCCTTGACACATGAAAGCAACACCGGGTCAAAAAGGTCGGGATCCAGAGGCTTTTGTTTCAGCCCTAGAGTCACTGCACCTTTGTACCCTGGCGGTTAAAAAGCAGCTGGAACAAACGTGTTGTGTTCCAACTCGAGTCCGTTGCAAACACCTTTCAGTGAAGTGCATCCTGCTGGTCCCTGGCGCCGGAGGGAAGCCGGGCAGCCTCCCCGCGCAGAGCTGCCCGCGCAGGCACCGGGAGCGCTGTCCCTGCTGAGCAGCCTCCTGCCACCCTTCAGACCTGGTGCCCCTCTGGCTCTATGAACAGAGCAGAGCAATTCTGGAAATGAAGCAGAGGAGCTTTCCCTCCCCCCACCCATGGTGGCAAGTTTTCTGTCAAAAAAAAAAAAAAAAAACCCACAAAAAAAACCCCACCCAAACCCCCCAAAAAAAACCCCAAAAAACAAACCCCCCAAACCCCAAAAATCTAACCCCCCCAAAAAAATACAGCAACTGAAAGAGGTAGAAAATGAGGCAATACGTCGTGCCAGACACTTTCAAAAGCTTGACTGTGGCAGGGAAGGACATGTTAAGGGGTTTTCTTTCCAAAATATTGTGCGCTCTATGCATTTTTAATGCTGATACTTTATGGAGGAGTCTATTTATATAAATTATTTTTTTTTCATTACTTGAGAAAATGTGAATAAGTAGATGATACTGTAGGTGCTGTATGGAGCAGCCAGACTGGAGGTAAACCTCAGCATAGGATCCCTAAGTGCAATTTGTAACTAAGGTGTAAAACACATGAGCAGTTTTCCAGTTACCAGTGCAGAGTTGGAATAGGTGAATGTTTTCAACAGCAGCTGCAAAACTGGAAAATAAGGGCTGTATGTCTGCTTCTGTCTCAGTTTTTCTGACAGGTTTTGTGGGGACAGAAATTAGGGAAAAAACCTCCAGATCAGGTAGTTGGGAGCGCAGAAATGGCAGGATGTCACCTGCAGCCATCGGAAACTGTAGAGCTTTGCTTTTGGGTAGGTCTGGTGACCAGCAGCGTGCTGGTACTCACAGGCAGGTGTGGGCGCTCCTTGCTGAACGTGAAGAGAGCTGAATCTCACCAAGCGCCGCAGGATTGCGTCGCTTGTTGGAACAGTAAATAATGGTAAATTAGCAGATGATGGCTGCGAATATTTGTGAAAGAGAAATTCTTTAGACTAGGTGGAGCTGCCATGCACCTCACTCTCGCCCTTTCTTGACGTGTCTGGTTGAGCAAAGACAGAGAGACTCTCAGATGAAAGAAAAGAATAAAATGAGCCTCACTGACGTACCCTAGCAGAGCCGGGGAGTGCTGCTGAAGCTGGTTATAGGGCTGTCCCGAGGTATTTTCCACATCAGATGAGCTTGTTGGCGGCAATGGGAGCTGAATGTGTTTTGCCCTTGGCGGGACTGGGCTCGTCTGGAGCAGAAGCAGTGAGGTGGCGATGCGCTAGTAATGCTGCGACCACCCTTTGCTGCTCTTTGGGGCAGGTCTGCATCGCCTTGGTGATGCTGAGCACGTCCTCTGCACTGCAAGGCCCAGTGGACTGCTCTGTGTCAGTGGAATAAGCCCAGGGTGACTCCGTTTCTGTGAAGTTATCGCTGTTCTGCATGCAAAAGCCCAAAGGAAGAACCTGTCCCGTTGCGTGTTCTTTAGCTTCAGCCAAGCAGCAACACACAGTATCTTCTGCCTTTTATAGATGTCTAATTAGAGAAGAAATCAGCCTTCTGTAAGGAAGGAAGATTCCTCATGTATTTCCATTTTGATTTCTTGCTGCTGCAGGCGATCCTGTTTAACAAAGGAGTCATCGATGCCCCCTTCAGCTTGGTTCCTCCAGCAACGGCTCTGGGCTCCTGCTTCTCCTTCCACCCCCAGGAGGGCATCATTTCACCAGATGGCCTCCAAATCCTCCGGATCTCCTTCAGTTCCACCATCCTGGGGCCATTCACAGAAGAATTCCGGTTCAGTGTGGGTGGATCCCCTGAGCCTGTGACCTTGACTGTCAGGTGAGGAGGGTTCTAGGAGCCTGGTGGGCACATCTGTAGCCATCTCTGGGTAATCATCTCCCACCTACCTCATTTGATGATGGAGCAGAGAAAAAAGTGTTGTCTAATGTCTTAGTCGAGCACGAGGGTGACGGGTTGGTTTGAAACCCACTGTGGTGCTGAGACCAGCTTTTATCTGTCCCGGTGGTAACAAAAGGTGAATGCTTTGCAGTTCTTTTTAACCAAGCCAGTTCCTCCTCTGCCTTTGTCCTTACAGGGGCTGTGTCATTGGACCGACTCTCCATTTCAATGTACCTTCCCTCCACTTCGGCGATGTCTCCTTTGGTGAGTGTGCCCTGGGCTTGGACCGCAGGTCGGGAGGTCTGTGCCTTACTGAAATGAAGCACTTGAAGAGCGTCTGTCGCTTGTGTTCCTCCACAGCAGCCTTCAGGGTGTTAAAAGCAGGGCTGGTGCTTGCTCAGGTGGTGTTTTGCTGTTGTGAGAGCAAACAGGGCCAAAGGAATAGCAAGCCAGTATTTTTCTGGTGCCCTCAGAGCCTGCTCAGCCCCAGCCCGCCAATCCTTGGCGGCAGAATGATGGTGAAAGCCCTTGTCCCAGAAGGGCCCAGGGGTTGGGGCTGAAGGAGAAGGGCGTTTGAGCCACATGCTAGCCTGTGGCTGCTCGGGGCGAATGCTTACCCCACTTGACCTTTAGTGTGAGAAGTTGATTTGTGCCGTGAGGGCTCCTCGTTATCACCTGCCCGGTAATAAGCCCAGGCAGTAGCTCTGCGTTGGGCACTGATGTCCCCAGAGATGTGGGCTCCTTCTCCTTCCCCAGCTGAAGCGCTGACGGAGAGGGTGGCTGAGCCCCAGTGTCTCCATTGAAATGCAGATTCTGATTCTCCATCTCGAGTCTCACAAAAGGCTTTTTACTGAGACGATCTAAAGCTTAAATGTGAAATCAATTGTGGATTGATTGAAGGGCCGTTATCATTCTGCGCCGTGGATGCCTCTGTGTTTTCATGATGTTTGTGGGCTTTTTAAGTAAGCTCATTACCTTCCCCGAGCCACTTCCCCCTCTCCCTGCGTCACCACTCTGCCACTGCTGTGTTTCCTTTTGAATAAATAAACCCACAAGAAACGCACCGGCAGGAATACGGTTGTGTAATAGGAGATTCATCCTACTTAATCTGATTTCGTTAACAAGGCCTTTTCAGCTGAAGGCAGCTATTGTATTTTTGCTTCTTGTAACTGTGCTGCTGGCTGTTGTCTGCCTCTGGCGACTTCGGTCCCATTTGGGGCTGTGCAGTCTGTGCGTGTCCTTTCTGTGCCCCCCCTGCCCCCCGGCCAGAGTAATTGCTGGCGGTGGGCAATGCTCACTGCTGATGGGCACGGGAGAAACCTCTGCTGTGCCTGCAGGTGGTTTTCCTCCCTGTCTGTATGCAAATAGCGCTTGGTAAGCAGGGCATGGGAGGTGTCTCCTTCTGGCAGAGCTGGTGTCCGCTCCAGAGCAAGCTGCGGGCTGGTGTCCTGCCTCTGCAGCACATCCCCTGCCACCCAGTGTGGTTGTATCACCGGTTTTCCATTAGGGAAAGCAAGTGTCAGAGCTAAAGTGATGTCAGGCGTTGCGGGCAGTAATCAAAGGCAGCGAGGATGTGATGTCCCCGTTTGTTAGGTAAGGCGAGACACGTTCCTGCTTGTTTCTAAGGAAGCGTCAGGTTTGCCTGCAGTGGGGTGGGCTGAGTTGTCCTGTGCTCAGTCGTGCTGTGCTCAGTCTGGCTGCCCCGAAACAGGAGCTGCCTTAAGGATCCTGCCTAGGGAAGCTGCATCAGAGTGCTGTGCATCATGTTGTAGTGCCCAATTTCGTCCTTCCTTGTTATTGAAGAGAAGCTACAGTAAGGAAAATCTGCTACTTTCATATATTGAAAACCGGGGGAATGTTCATGGAGTTAATGGGGAATTTTACAGGCTGAATTTTCAGGATAAATGGTCTGTCTGGATGCACGCTCGTCAGTGAGAAAGAGTTGGGGCTGGTTTGGGGGCAGGTGAGAGGGTTCCTCACAGTTAAAGAGAGACTTGTGCTCTTCAGCACCAGCACCGCTGCCCATTGCCCAAGGAAGCAAGCTCGGCCGTCGAGAGAAAAGGCAACTTCAGCCACAACTCGCTCCTCCCTGAGCTTCTCAGTTACCTGCCGTGCACATTGACAAGAGCTCAACTCCAAGCAGGGTTTTATCCTAACAGGAGAGTTGCAGCAGGAATCACAGCGTAACTGGGGACTTAACTGATATTTGTCTCACCTTCCCAGGCTTTCCTCACACCCTGTCGTGTCGCCTCACTAACACCTCCTTGGTGCCTGTGACTTTCAACCTTCGCATTCCTGGCGATGGCTCGGGACAGCGCAGCGTCACCAGTTTTGCTCAGATTTCAGACAACGCTTGCCTGTCCTGGAGGAAGGGAGCCCAACATCACGTCAAGCCAATGGAATTTACCATAATGCCTTGCAAAGGCATCATCCGCTCCCAAGGAGCCCTGGATATCCAGGTATGGGATGAGCCCGGCCATACGTGCTTCAACAGGTGGAGCTGCAGCGTCAGTGACGCGCGCGAGGGCTGCAGCGCTGCTGGCTTTGGGCATAACCAAGTAAGAGATGGGCTTTTGTTAGCTGAGGGACTCTGGGATGGAGCAGCGTTTTGTTTCCAGAGTCGTAAGCCAAGGATCACGTATCGTGTGGTCAAGCACAGAAGCCGTGCATGTGTTTCTGAGCTGCTTAGAGCGATTTGTTTGATTTGAAGGGGGCCGAGGAAGGGTGAGGACGGAAGGTGGCTGTTGAAAAGAGAGATGCCTTTGCATAAAGCAGTTTGCTTTTCTTCCCGGTCTTATTTTTCCTCTCCTGTTGAGCAGGATGAGTTGCATTCACTGCAGCGGGGGCTGAGAAAGCTCCAGCAGCCATGAACAAACTGCACAGCTTTTGCTGGGCCACGTTTTGCCCTCAGGTTCCCACTGTAAAGCTGAACTCATTCTGGGAAAGTCAACAGATCTCCCCTGGGTTCCCGCTATTGTAGTTGCGATGAAAAATTGGTCCCTTAATACAGTGGTGAGTAGACCATGAGTTGTGCTTTGATTTAGCTTACACGTGCCCTGGTGTGCAAGGTGTATTTCACAGGTGGGGTTTGTCAGCAGAGTTTTGTTCCTGGGAAAGGCAGTGGTCCACACGTGGAGCAGCAGCAGAACCAAGGCAAAACGCTCCCTTTCCTTAGCGTGGAAGGAGAAGTGCAGGACACCACGCGTGCGTGGCTGATGGCTTCTGGGAGTGCTGAAGTATTTGACGCTGCTCTTCTCCTCTACCAGGTCACCCTGTGTTCCAACACGGTGAGGCAATACGAGCTGGCGCTGGTGCTGGACGTGGATGGTGTTGGCCAGGAGGTGTTGGCGCTGCCTCTCACAGCCAGGTACCGGCGCTTTCCTTGCAGCTGGCCACCTTTCCCCGCGTAGCCAGGCCCAGCACGCTGCCTGGCGTGTGGTGTGCTGGCTGCCGCCCCAAAGGAGAAATGGTGCTTCATGAGCTGGTTCTGCCCAGCTCGCTGTGAGCACAGCCGTGCTTTGCCAGCGGCCGTGTTGAGAAGCACCTGTGCTCAGTGCTCAGGGCCGTGCCTTTCTTGTTCTGTTTTGAAGGCAACAGTGCTTATATTCCTTGTTGGCCTGTCGTCTGGGACTTGAGGAGTAACGAATCTGCAAAGGGCTGCCCCTGCTTCTCCCTGCAAGCGGTGGGCTTGTGCTGGGTTGGCCCAAAATGCAGCATTTGTTTGGAAGGCAGCGAGCAGCCTGCTGAAAGCTGGGGTCTGGCTCAGTTAGTGAAGGCGTGTGCAAATGGGAAAGGGGCTTATGGCAGGACTGGTGGGGGGAAACTAAAGGGGAAACTCGTCCTTGGTGTGGCAGGTGAGCTCAGGTTTCTCTGGTTCTCTTGAGCATGAACATTCCCAGACTTAACCCAAAAGCTGCTCTTGCTGCAGCCACGCTCAATGGCGTTGCGCCGCAGCGGGTGCCAGTTTAATGACAAGAGGGACGCAGTTCGCTGGTGCTGTTCCCTCTCCCAGGCGGTCAGCCAGGCGGTGCCTGGGCTGCAATTTTGTAAAACGAGTGGGAATGGGAAGAGTCAGTGTGTGGGCTGGTGGGTGGAGGACCCAGGCAGCTGCAGGAGCTGGGAGAGGCTGGTCACCCAGTGCGAGAGGCAGGCGGTGCTGGTGCCCTCCATCGCGGGGGCAAGCGGCTGAGGTTTCAGGCAGGGCGAGAGCGGTACGGGAGAGGAGGGAGTTGCTTTTACTGAGATGCTGGAGTCTTGTTTTCCTTGAGCTTTGGGGAGCGCTGATCCTCAGCGGGAAGGCTCCCGCAGAGCTCGTGCCTTGCTGGGACTGTGGGAGGGTCCTTGCCGGCCTCCCGGGGCAAAGGAGGGGCAAAGCTTGATGAGAGAGCACTGGGGCAGGGCACTGGGCAGCCTCTGCCACGGGAGTCTGGGGCTGCCCCTCCTTTACAAGAGGCTGTTGAGTAAGAAGAAGTTAGAGGTGAGTGATTGCTGTAGAGGTAGGAAATGTCTATCTGGCAGAGACAAATGCCTTGTGTCTATTTCATGCTGTTTGGGGAGTGAACAACTTCTACAGTCTCTCAGTGTCTCTAATTCCCTTTGGTCATCTCTTCACCCAGGTGTGTGGTTCCTCCGCTGCACGTGCTCAGCCCTGTTCTGAGGTTCGGACGGTGCTTTCTGAAATTCCCTTACGAGCGGACACTGACCCTTGTGAACAACAGCGATCTTCCAGGCTGCTATGCAGTCCTTCCTCAGGTTTGGCATTGCGTTTGCCTCCTGCCCTCCAACGTCGTTATCGAGGGGTTTATTAGGAAAAAAAGGGGGTTTGGAGAAGACCTTGCTGTTTAGTGTTCAAACCTCAAGTTTTGCAGAGAACGGGAGGCTACCTGAATATGAACTTCAGGAGCGGTTTGAACTCTTTAGGAAGCAGTTTTGGTTCTAGTCTTTGGGGTGCTTTCATGCAGGAGAACTTTGAAGGTTGTGAAAAGCGGCTGCAAGGAGGCCACCAGCACCGGAGTGGGTGTTTGTGGGTGCAGCAGCTTTTGGACCCTGTGAGGATGCTACTTAGCCCCATATAAATCTTGCACCTTGTGTTGCGCTTTTCTGCTTTCTCCTAGGGATTTTTAAAAATGTGGGTGAATTGCTGCTGTGGTAGATGTTAAGGAGCTTGAAGTTTCCTCAGACTCTGAGGTTCTGTCACATTCTGACAATTGTTGTCTTTGATTCTGTCCCTTACAGGAGCACAAGGAGGATGCTGCTGTGTGGTACTCCAGCCCTGTGCCGTGTGGGATTATCCAGCCTCACAGCTCGGTGGAGATCCCGTTCATGCTGGAAGCCCAGGCGATAGGAAGGCAGGACACTATTGCTAGTGTCTCAGTGTTTGGGAATGAAAGTTTCCCGCTGGTGAGTGCTAGGCGAGATGCGTGCCTTTGTGTGACTCATCTTGGTGGGGCATAAAGTGTACAGGGGTTCTGCCAGGGAAAGGGAGAAGGTCATAATATGTGGCTGGTGTGGACAAGGAAAGAAGGGGTTTGTGGCATAAGTAACAGCTAATACCTAGAGAAGGGTGGTGTCCTCTTAGGTGTCTGAGATGTGTTTAATTATGGGCGTGTGAGGCGGGATAACAAGCCCAGCCTGAAACCCAGAACAATTCCTGGGTCTCTCGCTCTCCTGCATTATTAGATGAGCAGCAACTGCTGCTTCATTAGAAGTTTTGTTCAGGAGCACACGGGGACATTGCTGCATGCCGCTAAAGCAAGGGCGGTGTAGGAGGCCGTGCTGAAATGATGAATTCTGTAAAGCTGGATTTAAGCTTTCATGAAAGTCAGGTCCATCCCGCCTGAGAAATAACCATCGTATCTCTTTGCCAAAAGCCCCAGCCAAAGATGCATGAGACTCCACGCTGCTTGCATCTGGAGCACAGACTGTTTTTGTTGGTTTTTTTTCCCTACCAAACTTGGAAAGGGGTGAGGTGAAGCATTCCTGGACTAAAGCCTCCTACAAGACATTGGCATTCAGGCATGTACAGCAGCAACAAAGTGTAGGCAAGAGAATGTTGTATGTGGTGTCCTGGCTTCCACTGGCTGAAACAGAGAACAAATTTAGTTAATAATTTAATTTAAAAACCTTTTGAATTTAAAAGGAGATTAACTTTTGAAGCAGCTGTTTTAAAATGTCTTGTCCTCTCTCTGAGCATGGAAGGGGATATCAGAGGGTTCCTGAGAACCTGAAGCTTTCTGTAATGGAAAGGAAGGCTGGCATTTTGAAAGCAAATGCAGGGATATAAACTTTTTATAAAATGAATTGAAACGATGATGCCAAATCCCCTGGATGCTACTGATCATCTCACCCCAGGCTGCTGGGGATGTGCATGTAAACCAGTCAACAGCAAGGCCAGGCAATGCAGGCTTTGCAGGGAAGTCTCACGTTTGACAAAACAGTTGCTCGCGGATAGAAGGCATGCTTCCCTGGAAGAGGAGGGTTTCTCCCCACTGGAATAGCCAGTTGTTTAACTGTCACCTGGTTTTTGAGCTGCAGGTCCCTTGAAAAGCTTTTACCCTTGGGCTAACAATTTATAAATTGAAAGTTGACCTTACCGTAATCTTTTCTATTTGGACATGAACGTGTCGATGTTTTGCCCAAAGGGCGAGCATTTCAGCTGGAGAATCATAGCTGTCCCTAAAGAAAGGACTAGATGTGCTGCATTTTCTATAGGTCTGTCTTCTGGTTGCAGTGCAGTTCCAGCAGTTCCCTGGTAGCTGACGCACCCAAAGCTTTCTGGGCTGGCAGAAGAGCTGGCTGTCTTGTTACACGTCCTGCGCTGGTGGCAGATCCTACCCGTACGGCTGCAAGTCTGACCTTGGGAATCGCTGTAGCGTGTTCCAATAGAACTTCAAAGCTCGTTCTTGCCTTAGGCTGCGGTGCCCAGTGTCGATGCCTGGTCTTTACCACCGTTTCAGGCGGAACGTGGTACAGATCTTTCATCCAGGTTGTGCAGAGTCCCTCCACAGCTCTGTTGTCAGGTATTTTGTTTGCAGGTGACCACGTGCCAGCTCCAGTCTGGTGTGTATCATCTGCATGAAGGAGCTGGTAAATCCCAGCCCTGGCGTTACTGGTGGCAAGGCAGCCTCGTGTGCCGTGGGCAGGGGGTTTGGCAGCTGGCCGCTGTCAGAATAAGCGGGCACTCGAGCACAGCTGTCCGCCAGGGTCAGATGCTCTTCGTTCCTAAGTGATCAAATGTGACATGACCTACCTGTTGACAAAGCCAGCGGTGCTGGGGGGGGCGTGGGGGGGTGGCTGGTGGCTGTGTCTGTAGCTGTGGCAATACTGCCGATGGCAGAGCTGCCATCTCTTCTTGCTGCCTTCCTTTCCCTGTGCCATGTTGCCTGTAACGCTGTTGCATGGCATTTTTCTTGTCCCTTTTAAGAACCCTGTAGACAAAGGGGTTGGGGTTTTTGAAGTCCTCTCCTTGGTGGTGAGGGTGTGTGGTGTTAGTACACAGTCTGACAGAAGCCAGCTCACCTGGGCATCCTCCAGATGTTGTTCTGCTCATCCCCAAAGGGCTCTGCCCTACCTTTGCTGCTGCTGTCCCGCTGTCACCAGGAAGCTGAGCTGGCTGGCGAGGCGCAGCTCTTCCCTGCAGCTCCTCCTTCCTGGGAGCTTTGGCCAGCATCACCCAGACATGCATCGTCGTGCATGGCTTCAGTTCCTTATTTTTGAGGCCCCAGCCTTGGTAGGTGATTTTTTTTGGTGCTTAGTTGCACGCAGCAGTGCCCTGTCAAGGGATGAGCATTTCTGGATGCTGCTGCTGCTTCTGGCTGAGTTGGGCTGGTGATTCTGACAGCTGTCAATACCACTTCCTTGAGCCAGACATCATTAAAGGTTGTACACGGTGGAGGCTGGTTTCTTTTTCGGTTAAATCGTACTCTGTGCCCTCCAGTGAATCATACAGCGTCTGGTCAGCATTGGGAGTTTTATGCATTCAGATCCTGTTGAAGTGTTGAGGTGTTTGGAACCAGTGAAATCCACAGCAAGACTGGACAAATTCTCATTGTTTTTAATGATGTGGGAAGGTGGTTTAGCAAAGGGATCTGTGTTCCTCCTCCAGTAGTCTGTGCCAGTTCTGCAAGGAGAAAGTTTTTTGGGTCTGACTGTCAAGAGAAAAAACACCGCTTGAATGATGTAATGAATAATTAATGCCTGTTATTCATGTCATACCGGCAATACACCTAGGCACACATCAGAGGCCATAACTTGCACGATCTCTGCTCTGAAGAGCCTGCTTCGCTTCTGGCTTGTGCTGGTTTTCAGAGGTGCATTTTTGGGAATGTCAAAGAAGTAACTGTCCAAGTGTCGCTGTGCAGCAGCAGCGATCAGGGAGGTTTGGGGCAAGGCTGAGCGGCAGAAGGAGCGGGAGCAGGCACAAGGCAGAGAAAGGAGAGCTAACTGTGGAGGAGGTCTGGAAAGGAAAGCGTGGGACCCAGGGTTTCTCTGTCCCCTGAGAACGGGAGCTTGTGGCTTTCAGATGGGATCGCTCCCGAGCCTGCACTTGCCCCGGGCCTTCTGTTTCAGCCTTGCAACGCTGAAAACTTCCAACAGCCGTACTTATCGCCTCGTTGAGGAGGACCCTTAGAGCTGTCTCGTATTTTTTAACTTCCCCTGCTTTTTTTTTCCTTTCTTTCCTACCTGCTTCCTGGAGCAGAATGTCTCTTTAGTGAGCGTTGGAGAAGGACCAGTTGTCTACGTGCATCCGAGGGAGATAAATTTTGGCAGTATTGAAGTTCTGCAAGATGCGTCCAAAAGTCTCCACCTCTCCAATCAGGCTGTCATCCCTGCATCCTTCTGTGTAGAGATGGTAAGTATCTGTGGGGCTGTTTCCCAATGAAAATTGACTGGTCTGTAGCAGCCTGTGGCTTGATTTTTACATGCAACGTTTCCATATTGCTGTCTCGGAGAGAAAGCAAGATATTCCGTCCCAACGCAGCGAGAGGAGCCTGGCTCTGGGGGCAGTTTTAGCTGGGGCACCCCCTCAGTAAAGTAGACAGCTTGCATAGACGTTTGTGCAGAAAGGAGTCTGGATCATCTTTACAGGTTTTCCCTTTGTTTTCTGGAGGGTATTTAACGGAGAGTCGTGTCTTTGGAGCTCAGAGATCAAGAGGCCCCTGTGGCCCTTTGCTCCTGGAAGGGCATGGATTTCCTGACGCTTTCCCCATTAGATCTGCGTTTGCTTTGTGTCAGACTGCTGTTTGTGACAGAGTCTGGGGTGTGAAGTTTGTCCTCGGCCTGCCTGTGGTGAGGTGAGTTTCACACCTGCTGGGGGCCCGACCAGCTGTGGCGTTGCACAAACACAGAACGGTAAGGGTTGTGTAGCTACAGAGTCTGTGGGCTCCGTCGCGTTGCAGAGCATCTCCGGGGGCCAGCCACAGGGAAAGGCTGTTTAACTGATGGAGGCCGCAGCTGACAAGCTGCGTGGCAGGTGGCAGGAGGAGGTTGGGTCGCTGCCCTGGCAGGGGGGGCAGGGCTGGTGCAGCCAGGGAGGGCTCCTGTGCAGAGGCTGGGTGGGATGTGCCGCTCACTGGAGGTGGGATCTGTGAGGGGCTTAAAAACAGGGTTGGGGGGAGGTTTGTTCTGCTCCACGCTGGGTGTGTTGGGTTTGTGGAGCTGGTTCACCCAGGCCTGGCTCTGTGGGCTTGGCTGGGTCTGCGGGTAAAGCATCAGGCAGCGTGCGAGAGGCCAGGCTCAGCCCCCTGGGCCAAGGAGGAGGGGGGCGAATTTCCTCCTTGCGGCTTTTCCAGCTGTTTGGGGGACAAAGGTAACCTCCAAGTGGGGGAGGGATTCCCAGGGCAGCTTTCTTTGAATCCACCATGAAAACCCGCTTGCCATCTGTGGCGAGAGCAAGCCACCAGGGATGGCTGGTACTGGTGTTGAAATGATGGGTTTGCATGCCTGTCGCAGGCAGTGACCCGCAGAGCTGTTCGGGTCCTGCTGCCCCGGTGCAATGCCTTCCCTCCTCCCCGGGCAGCTCGCGGTGTCGCCGGGGGGCTTGCAGGGTACATCTGCCCCTCCGTTGCCTCAGGGCCCTAACCCATGGGACTGGGCAATAAAGCCTGTCGTGCTTCACCGCCATCCCTGCCAATCCTGGGGCTGATCGATCACTAGAGCAGTAATACGCGGCGGCTCAGGGACGGTTTCTTTCCCTGCAATAAAGACGGGCTCTGCTTGAGCAGTGGCTTGGACCAGATGATCTCCAGAGGTCTCGCCAGCCCCAGCCGCCCTGTGACTGTGTGTGTGTGATGCTCCCCCCTGCTGACTCCACGGGGCCGAGTTCCCCCATGGTGAGCATCTCTGCTTTTCAGGGCAGCTGCTGCTCTCATGGAGACGTGCCAGGAGGCAGGTCCTGGGAACCTGCTCCGTCAGCCGCTTCACCAAGGGCTCTTCAGCCAGACTCCGGGCACGGTGCTGCTGAGGCTGCCTGATGGGAGCAGCGCGGGCGTGGGCGAGATGTGCCCGAGCTGCGCCCTGGCCCTCAGCAGCTGCCTGCTCTGCTGCTCTTTTGCTGCCCCAGTTGAAGTTTTGCCCTTGGCTGCCTTACGCTGCCTGGCAGCTCCTTGACGGGAAGCAGAGGGGACTGAATAATTGTGGAGATAAAGCCCGAGATGCAGTCGGGTGTCAGGGTGATGCACACGTGTCCATCTGAGAGCGGAGCAGGCTGGGCTGTGCCTTAGCCCTGCTGATGGGTGACACGGGCATCCTTCATTCCCCCGTGTCCCTGAACCCAAGCCTTGTGTCCTCTAAAGCGCCAAAGCCGCTGCTCTGATTCCTGCTTGGAGGTTGCTGCAGGGTGGTGAGCCGTCATTTCCCTGTCTCCCATTTGTTGGCCAATCTGCAAACGGTGGCTGTGAGGCTCAGAGGTCATGGTCTCCACTTGAAAGAGCGAGTTATTGGCTGAAATTTTCACAGGAGCGTTGCATCGGGAATGTTATGCGCACTGACCGGCAGCTTGACAAAGTGAATGAGGTTAATTGAAGGGGCAGCAACAGGGCAAACGAAAGGCTGGTGTCTTGTTTGAAACAGAAAAGGAAAATGCTGTAATGATGGTGGCCGTGCTGCCACCCCGATGGTACTCTTAACCGTCGAGTGAAAATTGCTCTTCCTGTTAAGGCAAGCTTGCTGCTCGCTTTGGGGGAGACAAGATCATTACCTGAGCAAGCCAGGATGATTTGTGGTGAACTTCACTTTGGGATAGTGACTTCAGGAATTACTTGCAGTTCCCCTCAGGCACCAGCTTCCCTGTACCCCTCTTCTCTCTGCTGGGTGAGTTGTGTCTGTTCTGTTCTCAGTTGCAGGGAGCAGCAGGGAGCATCTCTGCCACCAGAAGAAAATAAATAAAAACCCGCCAAATCTGTGTGTTGAGATGGGGCTTTTTGGGTGGGAAGAGGGGTGTAGGGACTGCATACCTGCGTCCTCGGTTGGCTTATCCCTGCTTGCCAGGGTGTCTGCAGATCTGCGACCCTTGGGACCAGTGTGTCGTCCTGTGCTCACCCAGCGAATCCTGTGTCTGTCGGGTGTGCTTTTCCCTGTCAGATTGCTTTCCCAGCTGCCAGGCAGCCCAGCCTGCTAGGGAATCCTCTGGATCCAGCGAGGGGGGGATTTGTGTCTGTCTTGGGTAAAAATGACTGGAGCAATGGGTCAACATGAAGGAGCTGTTGCAGCTTAGCTGGGGGTTGATGTAACCTGCTGACAAAAGTGGCTGTTTCTCCTCCTTGCTCCGCGGTCATTTTCTTTTCCTGCCTTCTGAAGTGTCTGATTTTTGCCGTATTGACAAGTGCCAAAGGCTTGTTATGGACTGATGGAAGTGTTTGCTCTCCCTGCAGAAAGGGAAAAGCATCGTTCTTAGATCATTTCCTACTTGTTCTTTGTCATGCTGTCTTCTCAGGTATCTTTTGTGTGATTGCTAAGGTTGTCATCTCTTGGCATCACAGAAGGCAGCTGCGTATCACGTCTCTGTGATCAGGAAAGAAAAGACAGGCCTAGGGTGTAATTTTTCTTAATCAGTGGCAGCTTTCTTCTGCCTGCATAACCCCCGTGCTGGGTCTGTTATGTGCTACCGCAGGGTGGCAAATGGTTTCCCAGTGCCTTGTAACAAGGAGGAGAGAGAAAACCTTCCTTGGGGTTTCCTCGTCTCATGACAGTCGTAATGCGGGGTCCTGTCTCCTTCAGCCTGAGCCCTGAGCTCCCTGATCCAGAGCCCTGTGCTCCAGGTGAAGCTCACTGCTGCCTGGTTTCCAGCAGTGCTTGTACAGCCAGCTGGGTTGTCTTCAGGAGGGTGCCTGGTGGCTCAGTGCAGATCCCCTTCTGCGTTCCCAGGGATGAGCTGCTGCCACATTCAACTTAGACCAAGTTTTGTTTGTTTGGTGTTTTTTTTTTTAAAAAAAAGCTGTACCTGGTTATCTTGTCACTGGTATTCGCTGTGGATAACTCCATGGATTTTTCAGGCAGCGTATAAAGGCTGTTGGTCAGGTGCGGTGTAAGCAAGGGCAGAACACACAGTTCCCATACTCTCTGCTCCCCTGTAGTGCAGGATTTGTTTCATTTACTAATTTCATTGCTTATTCCCTCAAGCTTTTGATGACATTGCTTTTATTAATGCAATGGCCATATGGAAAGACCGCAAAACACGGAGATAAACTTCCAAACGGTGCCGATGCTGCTTTAGTGACTCTGTTTCTGGGTCTGGCTGACGGGCGATTCTGTTGCTCTCTGAGCAAATCGTGCAGGTTGCGGGCAGTGAAGGCTTTGAAGAGCACATCAGCATTGTCTGCAGTTCTCCCCTGCTACTCTCGCTGAAGTCGGAGCAGACTTCAATCAGCAAGAGGGTGGTTTTCAAATCTACTGTAAATCACTCCCCCCGCCCCCAAAGCAGCTGAATAATTAGCCAGCCTGTCAGTGTTTGCTCATAGTGAGACAGAGGCAGACAGTGCTGCGCCCTTCTCATGATATCTGCAGTGCTGTTTAGAAATCAGGGTTAAATTAACTTTCCAGGGTACGGGCAGCACTAGCCCTGCATATGTGGCCTCTTCCAAGGTGAGCATAAGTTTTGAAGATGGATAGGCTTAACTCTTTCCTGAGCTGTCCCACCAGAGCCTCATGGTGCTCCAAAAGCTCACCTTTAGAATGAAACCCTTGGTTTGGGTTTAAAGGCTGTGTTTTGCTTATACAGCAGTACCAGTTTGTGCATTTCCACCCAGTTTGGTTTTGCCGGAGCCCTTTGTTGTAGCTGACAGGGCCTGGAAACACACAGCATCAGTCGTGAACATGGCTCGTGGCCAGGAGCGTCCAATCTCATGCTGGTGAGGGGTTGTACCAAAAGCCAAGGAAGGTAGAAGGCTGTGTCCCTCCCAGTGTCACTCAGGCTTAGGTCCAGGGCATGTGGGCCTTAAAAGGGGGAGCAAAGGTTTGGAGGAGACCTTGGAAAAGGTGCCTGAAACCTGGCCTTAGGGAAGAGTTTGGATTTTATGGCATCCGGTATCTTCTATGGGTTCATGGTCTTTCAAAATTGCTGTGTTTCAGTAATGGAAGAAATTGTTACTCTGCTCATCTAGGAAAAGGGAACTTGTCACGTTGTGCTGCACCCGCTGGCCAACAGGGTTCAAGAAGGGCAGAAGTCTTCAAAGCAGTTACGCTGCTACAGGCCAGAGTGACTCAGCTGAGCTCTCTTCCCAAGGGAAAAGCAGGAGGATTTTGGTTGTTCAATCCTGTGCTTGGCAGCAGCTGGCCAAGCCGTGTCCGTGTCCTGGCTGGAGAGCCCCAATGTGCAGAGTGGTGGCACTGGTCTCCCCAGCCCAGCGGGGAGGGCAGATGGGACCTGGAGGGCTGAGCAATGGCCAGGGGACACAAATGGAGACAAGCTTCGTTGGCTCACTCAGCAGCTGCTGTTAGCTGAAGCAAGTGTGACAAATTGGGCTCCGTTGTTGGTGGCAGTGAGTGCCACACTTTAATTCTTTTTTTTTTCTTCTTCTTTTTTTTTTTTTTTACTGGCTTTAGAGGCTCTGCCTCGATTTCACAAAACATCTCCTTGCTGGTGCTCTGGGGCAGAGGCTCAACCAAAGCGGTCCCCCTGATTTTGCCGAGGAGATGCTGGTGCCGAGGTGCCAGGAGGAGGCTGGTGGCTGGTGGGAGCATCCGGCCAGCCTTGTGCTCTGATCCCCACCCTGTGGGCCTTAGGGTGCTTCTGGGCTCTTTCTGCCACTGGCCGTTTGTGCGGGTGAGGAGTCACTCTGCTATGAAGAGCACAGGCTCCCGCCCCTTAGGACAGCTAAAGCCCCTGGGACAAGGCTCCGTGCGCAGCTGATGTGGCGGGGGGTTATTTCCCCTTCGTGCGTGACCCCCACCGGGGTCGGTGGATCCGCCTGACGAGGTGTGAGCACTCTCTCGCCAGAGCTATGGCTTGGTAAAGTACAGCTGCACTTTTCATGTTGAGTTCTGCTGCTTCTTTCACTCGTGCAAGGCCGGAATGACCAGATGACTTCACTTAACGGGCTCAAAGTAACTTGCAGAGGGCAGCGTGGTGGCTCCTCAGCCATCCCTTGGGGCAGCCATCCAGCCGTCCATCTCTGATGCGCGCTGATGCCCACTAGAAGCAAACGTTGGCAGCTCTTATTCCCAATGAAATCTGTCCCAGGAGAAGCTAACGATCTCAGCGCTGAGCTTCTCGAAGCGGTTGATGCCAGCCCTTGCCTGGCGCTCTGACTCTGGCGTCCAGTGGTACAAGCTCCTGCAGGGACAGAAATAGCCGCTGTCTTTGTCTGCCCAGCACGTGCAGCTATTGCATCGTGTTCTGGAGCATTCAAGCCTAAGCGAGGAGCAGGGATCTTGTCAGAAGTTAGATTTTGGCCTTCAGAGCAGGGGGATGGATGCTTTTAGCGTGTTCCCAAGGGATTTCTTGTCTCTGGGACACAGCCTGGACCGGTGTAGGCAGAAGCTGACCTAAAAACCTGAGCGGAGCTGGTCCGGCAGAGCCTTTTGGTCCTGGCAGGTCTCCTGTTCAGTGGTGCACTGTGCTGCCCCTGGGACCCACACCAGATGCTAACGGAAAGGATGAGGACGCGATGCAAATCGTGCTCCTCCGGAGTGGGCTGTTGGCCTGGCAGGGCACGGTGGGTCTGCGCTGGGTCACCCCGGGACACTGCGAGTCTGGCTCCATCGAGACAGCCTGTCATTATTCCTCAGTAATAGTTCCTTGGGTACAATTTCCTGCCCGGCTTGTTGCCAAGCTGTGATAAATGAGCTTTGTCAGATAGCAGACTTGCAGATTCACCTCTGGAGCAGCGCTATCGGGTCTCCTTTTCAAGCAAGCTACCCTGTGTCAGCGTGAATCGGAGGAGAAGTTGTACATTAACGTCAGTGAAAACCTGACGCCCACTGGCTCGGTGTGAATGAGCTGGCTGGGTAGCCCTTGGCTGGCGGCAGCGCAGCCGATGCCTCCGAGGCCAGCGACCAGCTGCAGGGACCACAGGGGAGGGTTGGTGGGAATCCTCCGTGGTCAGTGAGGCCCCAGTGTTTACCCCGTGGCAGCCACCTGCCTCCATCCCAGTCTCATCTTGCTTTTTTAAAAATTTTTTTCAAGACTCTTTTTTTGAAGCCCTAGAGGACAAATGAAATGGAGCTGAGTGTATAAATGTTGCTGGTGCCCGGAATCGTTTTGATGCCTTTGGCACGCTCTGTTACGGGATGCAGGCATGCAGCCCTGACCTGCTCTACATGGAGGGCACAGCCAGCCTAAGGAGTTAGCGTAGCTGGAGCACCTACGCTTGCTGCTGGGACCCTGAATGCTCAGCAAGTTATCGCTTCCCTGGCCTCCAGCTAGCCTTCACCTTGTCAGCAGAGGTCATTTTGGGGTGTTATTTTAAATGTTTCTGTGACTTCAAAGTGCTGCTTGGTTTTCTGCTGCTCTTCTCCCTTGGGCTGGCTGGTGTCCTGTTAGAGCTCAGAGCTGCCAGCCTGACGGACGGAAACTCGAGCTAACTTCACCTGGATCGAGCACTTGCTTTCATCATGTCAGGCCTCTGAGCACACCGTTGTTTTCTATTTAAAGGGAAAAAAAAAAGAAAAAGAAAAGGAAAGTAACCCTCTTCTCGACAGTACTGTAGAGTTTTGGATGAGTGGTGCCTGCCATCCCAAACACAGCGCTGAACTGTGATGCGTGTAGCACCGATGCTGTGACGGACACTTGAAAGCCACGTGTCTGCATCCCAGTGCATTTCCTGCTGGCCCGGGAGCACTGCGTGCATTTCTCTTCTGCGAGCTTGCTCCTTGTGAATGTGGCTTTAGGTGGGCTGGAGGGGTCCAGCACCTCTGTTGCCCCATCCGTAGAGGGAGGCCCGTGAGGAACCAGAGGAAAAGAGTGCTTGGGAAGCCCAGGCCGTGCCCACAGGGCACATGTCTTGTGGTTTTCTTTCTGCTTCTTGTTTTGCTGCCCTGCTATAAACACTTAGAGCTGACTTTGCCAAAGCAGAGGGCCTTGGGGCACCTCACTGCAGGTGATGATCCGTGGGAACAGAGGGCTGCAGCCCTTGAGGGGCTGTTGAGAAGCCTGACTCTTGGGAAAGAAGACTTTGGGGTTTTATCAACCGCTTTTGCAAAGTTATTCTTTGGGGTCTCAGCAGTATCCCCCAGCCGTGTGGCTGCTGCGGGGGGACTGGAGCAGTCCTGGCTTCCTCTGGCCTGCAGCCTTTACGGCAGAGCTGGCCACCGTTGTCGGGAAGCCAGGAGATATCAAGTGGCTTCCCTGGGTGTGCCCTCCAAGAGGGAGGCTGGAGGGACAATAGCATTCTCCTGAGGGTGAGCATCCCTTGGGTCAGACAGAGCTGGGTTAACAAAGTGAGTCTGTTAAGGGAGGGTAAAATAGAGGTTGTATGAGCTCCTGCACGGGTGCTGTTTCCAGGCACTGTAGCTCCGAGTTGGGGAAAGGAAGCCTTCATGGTTTTTACCCTCATGTCTTTAATCCTTTTTCTGCATCCCGCAGGAGACCAGGGTCCATGGTTTCCATCCTGAGTTACTGTTTGGCTCATCTTACAGGCTGGCAAACGCTCGCGCTGGAGGATTGAACCCAGTAAAGGAGTGATCCCCCCCGAGAGCGAGGTGTCTGTGGCCATCATAGCAAACTTGGACGACACCGAGAGATTTGAGGATGAGGTGAAGGTGTCCATAGAGAACAGCCACACCTACGTCATCCCTGTCCAGGCTGTTGGCACGGGCACAACGATTGTCACAGACAAACCCATTGCTCCAGAGCTCAACTTGGGCCTCCACTTCAGGTAGGGATCTCTCGGCTCCCGCTTCCCACGTGGGCTCGGCAAGGAGTTTTGCTGTAGTCCTTCAGGCTAGTTGTTCTTCAGTGCTCGAGGTCCTGGCTCTGCTTCACCGAAGCCACAGGAACTCCTTTAGGAGTGTTCTATGGCCGTTTGAAAGTTGTTAGATACCCTCAGAAACGACCAAAATGGAAACCAGTTGCTAGATTGTCCCCGATTTGTTTTTAGTTGGAATATATTTATTTCTGTACTTTATCAAAGAATGAGCTGGAGGAAAACAGCAGGTCCTAGAAGCCTCCTGCTGGAAAATGCTACATTACAAGTATAAACATATTTCTGTTTGCAATAACGTTGCTTACCTTTCCACTCGCTATGGACTATTCTCTCGCAAGAGTGGAAAACCTTGGTGGTAGCTTGTTAGCAACTCCTCGACTGAATTAATGGTGCTGGTTTATTTCCCTTCTGCCTGGGAGTCCTGGAGGAGCTGCAGAGTTTCTTTGCCCTGTATCATCCATCAGTCTGCTCGTCTTCCCCGGTTCCCCTGCTGGGCCGCTCTTTATTAGAGGCGCTCGCTCTTCCCTCGTTTCCCCTGCCCGCGTTCCTTGCGGTCTGCCAGCACTGCGGCGGCGGCAGCCCGAGGCAGAAGCGAGCGAGGGTGCCTGCAGGAGCAGCTCTGAGCGGGAGAAGAGGAGAAGTTGGCTGAGGTTGGGTGGGATAAATTGCATGTGCTACCTGAAAGAGCTTAGCTCGGAAGGGGGCATTCACGGATCCTAGTGCGTGTGTCTGAAACTGGCTACATTCTTACAAATGGGAGAAAAAATAAGCCTTTTCAAAGCGCTGTTGCTGTCGGAGTCCTCTTGGGACGAGAATAATACTCTTCTCCAAGTGCCTGTTCCTTTTGCTGGCTGCAAAGAGGCTCCACAGTGCTCCGATACCTAAATTTTGGGCTAGAAAGAGGAGGTTGATGCTGCCTTAAGCGTTTAGGCTAGACTAGTGGGGTGGGGTGGGGTGTTGGGGTGTGTTAAACATGCACCCACAAGCCCCCCAGGTAAGCAGGGACGTTACAGGGAGATTGGCACTTGGCCAGCGTGCCCTGTGCTCTGTGCAGCCACAGATGGGCTGCACAGTGGAGGGGAGAGCGTGGGTGGGATTGGTGTCATTGTCCTCTGCCCCCCTTCGTGTCTTTGCCCGCAAGCTAGTTGGGAGCCGCCGTTGGCAGTGGGTGCAGAGCTGCCACCAGGTGAGCTGGGGGGACCCAGGTGACATCCCAGATGAGGTGGGCTTTCCCAGAGCCACAAATCAGGCACCTACCCAGAGCTTCCCCCAGCCTTCATCTGCCGCTGTCCACAACAGAAAACCGGTTCATACTAAGCCTTGTACACATCATTTGTAAAGTGTGTTTCAAAGACTCGTTTGTTCTAATCTGTCACTTCTGTGTTGGTGTTTAGCTGCTTGTGGCAGATGTGCATTTTGCAAGACACGTGTTCCGTACCTTTCAAAAACCCAATAATTGTTGTAGGAACAATTCTGTTCCTGGTGGCGCTCAGATTTATAGAGGGTAGAATAATTATTCCACGCTGGCCTGCAGTTAGTGTTTCTTTACATAATGGAACCAATTTCCATTGAATATTCGTTTCGGTTTATATCTAGCTGTAGTGATCAATCTCTTGTTGTCACTCCATTCCCTCAGCTGGTAGACCGGGTCTTGTTGCTGTGTTTGTCTTGGGGGAAGCTTATGCTGATCCTGCGTTCTCACAGTGCATTTACCTTCCTAAGACACAAAACCAGCTGCCCTGTTCAGCTGATGCGTTGGGGGCAGGGAGAGCTGGATGCTCCCTAAGAGATGGGGGAGTGAGGAGGGGGGGTAAGATGGGCCCCGGCGGTGGGATAACTGGTGCCCAGATCTCCAGATGAGTCTCTGCACCCTGCCAGCTCCCCAGTAGCATCTTCAGAGGAAGCCACCTGAGGCAGCAGCTCCCCAGGAGCAGGTGAAATGGCAGCAGAGCTGCTCGTCCACCCACCTGCAGCCAGGTCAGACCAGCTTTGTGCCTGGTGCAGGGAGACCTGCAGGACGCACCTTGGGAAAACCCTCTGAGTGCTGAGCACCAAAGGGTGATGCTCTGCTCACGAGTACCTGAGGTGACGGATCTTTGCGAAGCTTTTCCTTGCTGTACACAAACTGACCAGCTGCTGGCTGCTGAACTTAGGGCCAGCCGGGGTCTGGCTTTGGCTGAAGCTTCGAGCTAGGTCAGCCTTTTCAGAGGTGGTATTATTGCTGAGCGTGCGGTCAGATAACGCCATTGGGGTGCTGAAGCTGGGTGACCGCTGGGAAATAGCAGCCCCCATAACGTTTTCCATCTCTTCTTCTAGCTTTGATCGCTGCTGTTACCATTTCAAGGTGACAAACAGAGGACGACGCACCCACCAGCTGTGTTGGTCAACAGAAGGCTTCCCCATGTTCAGCCATCGTGACTGTCTCCGTGCCGTCAGTAACACCAAGGGCACAGATTCCTTCCAGAGCCCCAAACCTGCCTGCCCTGTGTTTAAGCTTCAACCACTGAGGACAGAGCTGATGCCGGGCAAGACTGTGGAGATGGTGCTGGAAGGCTCCTCCAGCACTCCCCAGGTGAGTTGCCCCACGAGGGCTGTGCCCTCCCCACCAGGTCACCTCCGCTGGGGCTTCTTCCGACCCCTTGACATTTGCCTTGGGAAAAGGAGCAAGCGCTTTCCAGAAACTGTTTTAATGCCACAAGTTACCATGGCAGCACCGGCTGCTTTCCTTGCTGGCCACCATCAGTGTTTCCATAGTCACCATAAACCCAGCTCGCTGGTACCAAAATGCTGGCTGAAGGGAATGTTGCTGCTTCAGAAGCAGAGGGCAGGTTACAGGGTGTCATGTGCTGAGGCAGAAAGGAAGGGCGGAGAAAATAAGTTACACTTAGGCTAGGAGCAGAGGCTGTAAATAAATGAAAACATGTGAGGTCATAGATGTGGTGAAAAGAGTGAGTTAAAAAAACCCAAGCACTAAACCTGTGAAGAGAGGGAGAGTCCGAGAGCAGCATCATTTTTCCTCTGCAGACAAACATGGGCAGAGGCTTGTCTAGCGCTGAGTCCTGGAGGAGAAAAACAGTGCGTGCCAGCCCTGATGGTCAGAGTGACGTTCATCCACGTGGGAAAGTGTTCCCAGGGACCGTTATAATTGACAGCTTGACTTGTTGTCGGTATTTCCATACCAGCTCACCCCAGACTCTCAGCCAGCCTTGGTGTCCCAAGGGCAGCCGGGTCTGGCAGCACCCTTGGGTGGCAGCTCAGCAGGGTCACGGGGTGTTCTCCCCCCCGGGCCCTTCTTTCCAGGCCAGGGGAAATCCCACTCTGCAGAGGAGCTGCCAGCTAACCCTGGTGTACGTTCCTTGGCTCTGGGACCGCTGGGCCCAGGTGTTTAAGCAAATGTGGAATGAATCTTCAGGAAGCTCCTGCTGTTCCTAATGATCTGAAAGGTGCTTGCAAGGGTTGCCTCAGTGGCAGCTTGCAGAAGGCTTGATCGCTCACCTAGCTGAGTGCCCTCATAAACAGGATGCAGCATAACAAGAGGAGGGGGCTATTGAGGAGGGCAGTGGCTGTAAGTTGCGGCAGGAATAGGGTCCGTGGTTGGGTGGCTAGCAACTGCAGCGTGTTTTGTGGATGCCCTGCCAGCACCTGCTTGGGTGACGCGTGACTCTTGCATGCAGGTGGTGAAGGAGCGGCTGCTGTGTCACGCCGTGGTGGGGAGCAAGGCGGGGAAGGCACAGATAATGCAGGTGGACGTCACGTGTGAGTTCGTTGATCCCGTTCTGCAAGTGTCTACCAGAGAAATCGCATTCCGGGTGGAGAAGGTAAGTCTCAGGATTGCATCCTGGCATTGAAGAGCGTGGCTGATGGCCGAAAGCCTGCAGGGTGTGCGTGCCTGTTAAACACGGGGGGGATGGGGACGGTTAAACCGCTTCCCCAAGTCCACGGGGCTTCAGCTATCGATTCGAGCCAGAGCAAGCTTTGGCCGTTACCACGAGATGGTTCTACCGCCGAGATGGTGATTTTGCTGCCCTGGGGTCGGGGACAGTCACAGCTCTGCCCTTCTCGAGGTGGAGGCAGGATGGAGCTGCTGCGCCAAGGGCACAGGTGAGGCAGTGGGACCCGCGAGCGCAGCGTGGCTGTTGCACAGCCGCCTTGTGCGCTGGGGCTGCCGGGGGGAGAGCCGATCGCTGCAGCTGAGCGATGCTAAACCCCTCCTCGCCCTTCCTGAGGTGCTTTGTGAAGTAAGTGAGGATGTTCTTAGCGATGAGATGGTTTTCTGACTTCAGCGAAGTAACGCTGAGATTGCAGCTGCTGCGCTGAGGGGGGATCGTAGCCACTTGCAGAGAGACACGCATTTGTGTAGTCAAGATGAAGGGAGGTTTTTGAGGCTCCTCCAAGGCATGGGGATGTCTGAACACCGATCCTGCAGGGAAGCTGAGAAGAATGGAGCTTCCTGCCAATTCCTCAGGCTGGTGAAGGAAAACTGTCATCTTTTGTCTCTCTGCCTTCCCTGCTCTTGGCATGGATGCTGGCTCTTTGCGTTTCCCTCAGCCTCACCTCCTTCAAAGGACCTGCAGTCATCCCTCAGCTGCAGTGATGACAACACCGATGCAAAACAGGAGCCCTTTAGTCTCTGGGTCCTGACTCCTCCATCATCTTTCCCTCTCCCACGCGGTGTCTGAAACAGAGAAGATGGTTCATTATTTAGTTTCTGTATTTTCAGGCCTCTCCTCTGGTTCCCAGGCTTCCAGAGAAGCACAAAATCCTGTGAGCGGGTGGTTCACACTTAATGAGAAGCTTTTCAGCTGTTCCTGATGTCTGCCTGTGTTCTGCTTGATGCCCTGTGCTCTAGTTTATCGAGTGCTATGACGCTGCAGCTGTTGGATATCGATACAGCCAGAACTAGTTTCCCAGCCACTGCCTAGTTGATGTGAACCCTGCAGGAAGGCCAGAGCGATGCATAAACAGAAAGAAATAGCTTAGGCTGAGCTTAACTGTGAGGCTACAGACACTTTGTCACTGGAGCAGGGACAGCAGGACACACGTTGCAACCAGACCGTTGAGGTTTCTAGCTGGCTGTTTGTGCGTGTAAATGTTCCAAGCTAACCTTAGGCTACTGCAGGCTCTCTGCTCCAGGCCAAATCCTGCTTGCTTTTCTCTTCTGACTAGCATCCCTGCTTTTGTGAGGCTCCTGGAGCCACTAAGGCTGTAGGAAATGACTGGGGGTGAAAATCGTCTTGTGCCATTCTGCCCAAGAGAGGGTAAACTGGAGACAAGCGCTCTGGGTTCGCTTTCTGCTTTTGACCTTGGTCAAGCAGCTGCCTCCTCTCAAGGTGCTGTTCCCTCGTCTGTATGTGAGACTGTTTCCCTGCCCCCTGGGGGATGCTGTGGTTTCTAAACGTGAAAAGCACCTGACGTTCTGAAAGAAAAACCTTGTAGAAGGGTAGAAACTAATACAGACAGTGACTAAGAGATGTGTGCAATTTTGGGGTTGAAAACTCTGAAATGCGTCGGAAGGGAAGGGAGGTGCGTGGCCACTTCAGGTTGTTTTCTTCTTGTCTCCTCTTTCTGTAGCTACCCAGTGACGTCCTCAGCCTACAGCATAAGCCTCTTTCTTTAAAAAACATGTCCTCCCTGCCGCTGAGTGTCGTCCTGGCCTTAGATCAACCCTTCAGAGTCTGTGATGCGGCCCAGCAGCCCCTCCCTGCAGATGTCCAGGTGAGCAGGACCTTCCCGCGGTGGGCTTTGAGGAGGAGGGATGTGGCGGTGCGTTCCTGTTGGGAAGTCCTCTGGCAGTGTCTTCTGCAGAGTCAGCAGTAGCCTGGCCCCAACTCAATCAGATCTGAAGTGAGCTGCTGGAAGAAACAAAAATACCCGAGTTGGGAAGATACTTCGTGGCTCAAAGCCATGAGGAGAAGGGAGCAGGCACCTAGGGCTGGGCAAGCCATGGAGTAAAGGTATCTCCTGGGACTTGCAGCAGCCGTCCTCAGCCAACCTCAAGAGCAGCTTGCTCTCTGTGAGGGCAGCTCTGCCTTCGGGAAGGCTGAGGATGCTCCTCCCGCTGTCGCCTGGCACCTGCCCTGTCGGTGGTGGAAGGTGCTGGACGTGGGCTGTGCTGGACACGTGCTGGTGGAGGTGCGGGCACCGTTCCTGTGCCGTGCCGGTGACTGGCCCCTGCGAGGCTGAGGCTGCCGTGCCGGTGCACTTGTGCTGTGAGGATAAAGGAGTTTCTCTGGAGTCAGGGCAGCAGCCCTGGCTTGCCGGAGTGCTGGTTCGGCTGTGTGTTTAGCACAGAGCCTCTGTGGGTCCAGAATTCAGTAGGACAGTATTTATTTCCCCCTGGTATCGATGCAAAGCACAGAAACGTGAGCCTGCAATAGTCTGAGGAGAGCGTGGTGCTTGCAGTCAGGCACTCGCTGTAAAGAACGTGCAGGGTGGGCTGAGAAGCCCACGCTGAGGTCATGCTTTAAGACATTGACATGTTCCATGCTATCCAGCCTTGGACTTCATTACGCTGGTGTTTGATCTTTTTAATCTCCTTGCAGCCAATGAAGCTGGAGGTAGGGGAGGAACGTCATTTCTCCATCGGATTTAACCCTGCTCACGAGGAGCATCTGAATAGCTGGGTGGCAGAGAAGGCTCTGAAGATACAGCTGCTCGAGCATCCTCGCGAGGAGCAGGTCACTGTTCGGGGAGAAGTCTTCTTCCCCAATCTCCAGTTCCAGACTATGGCCGTGGACTTTGGGTGCATCTTGAATGACACTGAGGTGGAGCGTTACATTGAGATGACCAACTGCAGCCCGCTTCTCGTCCGGTACCACTGGTCGTTCCTGACGGGCGGCCACACGAGCCAGCTGAGGTATGTGCACCGTTGCCCTCTCCTTGAAGCTCCTCTTCCTAGTGTCCTGTCTGTACCTGGCGAAGACCCAGGCCGTTTGCCTGGGATCTGGCAAGCAGCTGTCAGCTCTCCCTGGTGGGAATAACACCTGCCAGCCGTGGTCAGGCTAGATGCTCAGGGAAAAGGTGATCTCCGCCAGCTGGACGCTGGGGGGGAGACCCTGTTCTCCAGCCGAGCTGGGGCTGTATGACACTACTAACGCTTTTTGCTTAGCCCATACCCTGGAGTCCTGCTGTGCCTCTGGAGCTACAAAGCCACGCTTAGGCAGGTGGACGGTAACATCACCGGTTTTCCATCCCTGCCGACCCTGTACGTTGTCATTTCATCCTAAGAACCTACATAGGCGCTGCCACCAGAAGGACCTGCTGCTGCCCCGGTCCCTTGCTGCTGCTTTGCTGTAGCTCCCGTACTGGTTCCCCGGGAAGGAAAGCTGCTGTGGAGAGCTGTGCTCGCAGACCCTGGTGGCCTGAGGCAAACACCACCCTGGAGAAGGGAGTTTTTGTCTGTTAGCTGTTTTGTGAATGCGATGTGCAGTTGATTCAGCATTTTTCACCAAAACGGCAGGTTCTGCTGGGGCTGTAGGTCCAGCTGCAGGTGTCGGTGGGAGCGCTTGTCTGAGCATCCTTGGGAGGCAGGGCATCCAGCCCTGGTCAGTGGTTTCCAAGCCCAAGAGCACTCTTGCAGTGGTGCTGCAGCACATCTATAAACACATTTCTAGCAGTTCCTCCCGCTGTGGCCTCTCTGCGTAGTACAGAAGCCTAGTCTGGGTGGTTTTAATGACAGTAGCAACTGTTTTTTCCATAATGCCCTGGGAAACCGAGCAAAGTTAACCACTGCGCATTGAAGTGCTGCTATTGCAAATAACAGAGATCATAAATAAACAGTTTTGTTTAGGGAGTTGGAATTTGGCTTAGAGGAGACTGGGCACTGGCATTAGCCATGGCGGTGAGGAGGGCTTGGGGGAGAAGCTGTGGACACTGGGGTAGCCCGTTCACAGCGGGGTCTTACCAGGTAACGGCCAGTCTGGTGTGGCCCTTCATGCGCGGCGCCTTCAAGAACAGACCCTAAAATGCAGGGGAAAGTCTGCAAAAGCAGGTGCAAGGAGGTGGACAGGGAAAGAGTAACAGGGCTGTAAGCTTTGCTCGGAAGCCCCTGTCATCTCCTGGTAAATTAGATTAGGGTTTAATTACAAGCTAAGGGAAAAATCTAACGTTGATGATAGAACAATGCATATATTTTATGATAACAGAGAAACACACACATTGGAGCAAAGCCTGTGTGGAATGAATTTCCTCTGGGGCCACTTATTGGCCAGTTGCCTGTTTGTATCGACTCTTTTTTTTTTTTTTTTTTTTTTTTTTAGGGTTTTGGAAATGTGACTGCTGAATCAGTTTTCAGCTTTTAATTCCCCCATCTCCACTTAAGTTGGCTTTGCTGGACCTGAGCCTGCAGGTTCTTCCGGCAGACGCTGAGTCACCCAGCTCTGAGTTGGTAGCAGCTGAGGGTCCTGAGCATCTGGCAGGATAGCAGCCCCTGCTCCAGAGCGTTTGGCATAGCCCCTTTGCTGGCTCGTTAGTGCTGTGGACGTTAGGACAGCTCCCTTTTCTGCTCTGCATGTTAATTAAGCAGTAATGTGCTCGCTCTGGGTCCCTCGGCAGACACCATGTGATTCTCCATGTCAGGGCTGGAAATGAAGATGGTCTCCAGGCTATTAACACCTCAGATTGCTCATTAAGAGCCCAGCAGAAGGGCAGCATGTCAGATATTATTTCTGGTCTACATTAAGCACTGTTGCTATTCTAAATTATCAGATCAAACTAACTCGGTCTGACATCGAGGGAATCAAACATCAGGTCTCGTGAAGGCGAGATCGATAGAATTGAAGCGTCCACACTTCTAACCTTGCTGGAGCTGATTGCCAGAGACTCCCAGCATCAATCAGACACACACATTTATTTTGGCCAGGAGAGAAAAATGTTGTTTCTCTGCCTGGACAAGACTATTTGTGCTTAAAGTGGGTTTGTTTTTTTTGTTTCTTCTAATTGGTCAACCCATTTTTTCCTCCTTACTCTTTAGTCACTGCTGCTACTTTGAGCAATCGTATCAGCAACACAGTCCAGCCATTGCTGTGCGGTTAGTCATTTCCAGGGCGCGCACAGTGACAGTTGGAGGTGTCGGATCTCACTGCAATGATGTTGCTTCTCTGTCTCCGCGCTGCCTGGTCTGAATGTCAACAGGTGGTTCAGTAAATGCACAAATCTTAGCTCAGCAGAGGAATTTATCCTAGCAAAGAAATAGGCATCAGGGCATTGGGACAAAATGCAGTTTCGAGTTTGCTCTTGGCGAGGGCAGACCATCACCACCACCTTCCCCAGCTGCTGGCCAGGTGGCCCAGCTCAAGCCACGTGTTCCCACAGGGTGCACTGGGCAGGTTTTGAGTTTACTTCTGTATCACATTGTTTTGTTTTCAGTTTCAAACACCCTTGAGCTGTCTTGCTTGTTCCAAAGTCCCTTTTCAATCTAAGTCTGTTGGCCTGCAGGACAAATCAAAGTGCATCGTCGGGGTCCATAAGCCTGTTTAGATGCCTCAGGGGTGCATGGTCTCTGGTGCTTTGCCCTGTGACAGAGCTGGGGCTTTGTTGGGGGGCTTGTTTTCCCCCGGTACTTCGGCTGTGCCTAAGGGATGCACCAGCGTGTGGTTCCTGGGGGCCTGGGCAAGGATGCTGGGCGTGTGGGTGCCACGCACCAGGGCAGCAGCCTCAGCGCTGTTAAAACTCCTGCATTTAATGCAAAGGGGTGGTGGCTCCTGGCACGTGTCCTTGGTGCTGGCAGGACCTGCAGGGACCTCGGGCCTTCCGATCACCGTTCTGGGGTGTCTGTCCTGCTGGTGGTGGCTCTCGCACAGCCTGAGCTGGCAAGGTCACGTCATCCTGCCTGAATCTTCACGTGCGGTTTGCAGAAGCGGTGTGATTTCTGGCTCCTCTATTTTGGGAGGTGGGTGTGGGGAGTGGTGTGAAGCTGTGTCCTTAGGAGGCTCAGAAACCAAGAGACAGGCTGAGATGATTTTTTTTCCTAATGTCTCAGCGGTTTGGATGGTGGGTGGCACAAGGCTGTCCTGGCCCTAGCAGGAAGGACTCTTCTCTCCCTGCTGTCAGTGTGCCTGTGCTGCCATTGAATCCCCCCTGTTAATACCTGGATCCATTTTGTCTCATCTGACGGGTGGTCAGGTTGGGTGAGATGGACGCAGGGGGGTTAACACCTTGCTGTCAGCCCCTCCAGCCCCAGGCTGACCTGCTTATGTCAGGAGGCTCCTCATCTCCACTCCAGCGTGCTGGTGGAGGCACTTCCGCAGCCCTTTGGCCCCTCTGCTTTGGGGCTGGTGCCTTCTGCAGGTGGAGGAGCCGCTCTCTGCTCCTTGCCTTCATCCCTGCGTTCACAGCCTTGCTCTGAAAGTGCTGGAGGCTGCCCAGAAGGTCCCGATTCTGAGAAAGGGTTACCTCAAGCCTGGGCTGATGCCGAACATCTCATCATCTTGCCCTTCTTTCCCAGGACCAACCCCCTTTCCTTCAGTGCCAGGAAGATGTCGTGTCCTTGGGGTCAGCTTTCTGTTGACATCTCGGGTTCCTCACTCCCTTCCTTTTCATGTGATGCTCATTGTTGTTCTTTTTGACTTTCCCCCACTGGAAAGAGTCCCTGGCTGTGCTGCTTCACGCTTCTCTGCAGCAGGACTTGCTAATCACATCATCTCCCAGCACTGGGTCCCGGAGGGCTTCTACTTTAGAGGGAAAAATACTGTTGTTGTCTAGGCACCACGGTCTGGTGAAGTTGCCTCAAACCATTCTGTAGAACTAGAGGTACCTTAATAAATGATTATGGCTTTTCCATCTTGGGGGTTTCCCTCTCCTCGGGAGCTGTTACTAAGCCGCATTATTTATCACGAGCCACTCTAAGAGCTGCGGTTTCATTTCCTCACCATGTGCATCGTAGCGAGCGGTTCTGGGACAGCTGCCGCGATGACGGCCGGACCCAGGCGCCCAACGGGTGCGTGGGCTGGTGCGTGGCTGGAGGGTGTTGAGGTGTTCCTCTTGGTGGCCCGACACTGTGGGCATCTCCCCTGCCGCCAGGGAAAGGTAGCGTGCAGCTGCAGGCTGCCCAAAAGCACCACTGTCCCAGCTGAGCTGGATTTATCTCATCCTTACGGAGCTGCCCAAGTCAGCGGCCGCTGGAGGTGTTGGGCAGTTTGGTCGCCCGTCAGGGCCCCCCAACATGCACCCGGGTGCCTGGGCTGAGAGGAGCAGAGGTTGCGTGGGTGGGACCGTAGGTGGGCGATGCGCTGCAGGGCTGAGCGAGCGCCTTCATCCCCTCCAGCCCTGGTTTGTTCTTCCCCACGGATGGTGCCGAGCTGTTGCTCGGGGTCCCCGTGGCGTCCCAGCAGCAGGCGGAGGGAGGGCTGTCAGGGGCTCACCTGGGCGAAGCCGTGTTCTTGCATGTCGCTGTAGGGAGGGCAAGTCAGGCGGGATCTCTTTCAGGTTGTGAAGAGCAGAGCCTGTAATCCAGAAACGAAAACCAGCCTTAGATACTAAAGACAAATCTTTGTTTGGAGCCCGTGGTTCAAGGCACTGAATTCCCAGCTGTAAAAAATGTGCCGTGTTTGACTGCGGGGGGAACGTTTACGAATAGGAACAGCGGCAGGTAGGCATGGCCCGAGCGCGTCCCTCCACGTGGCGTTGGAAATCCAAGCAGAGCTACTGTGAGCACCTGCTGCAATTTCATACAGGGACCATAGTTGGAGTCATTTGGGAATTCTGAAAACGTTAACCCATACGCTTTTTACTGGCTGCTGTTGCTCAAAGGATAAACTCGGCTCTGTTTGCAAAACGAGCGGTTGAACTGCTTTGCTGAACCATTTGTCAAATTTGTCCTCCAACAGTTTGTGTTTAGAAAATGCTGGGGAGGTAATGATGGCATCAGGACGTGCCACACCGGTTAGAAGCTCGTTTCAGCAGAGCTGCAGCCTTTTTGGCGCGAGGTGCGGTTCGAGCTGCTGTTTTGCAGCCAGGGAGTACCTGCGGCACGGCAGGGAGCTGAATCTCAGTGTCGCGATTGGAATAGATTGATTAAAAATGACCAGCGTTTCCTTCCCCAAAGCACTAATTGCGGCTGCTTTGGTGCTCATCGGGGATCAATGGGCTGTTTAATTGTGAGTCTCTGCCTGGAGCCGCTTGACGTGTCTTCCCGTGTTCCTTGCGTGTGCGAAGGTGTCCCGTGCTGGGCTCGTGCCGGCTCCGTCGGGGTTCAGGCACAGCAGGCGGCGGGCTCCGTCCCTGCTCCTGCCATCGCCACTGCTGGTCCTGACCCGCAGCTGTGCGTAACCGCCCAGGGGAAAATTCAGGGTGAATACCTAGAAGAGCTGAAAACCTCCTTGCGGCACTGGGTCTGTGCTGGCTCATCACCATCCAGATCTGCCCCTTTGTGTCTCAGTCCCACCTTTTTGTGCAGTTTGTCCTTTTGTCTCCCTGCAAGGTGTTCACCTCTGATATCTGCAGTTCCTCATTGCAAGCAGTTGCCACTGCTGGACCGGCGTTGTCCCTGGGCAGCCCCCAGCATTGACCTGCTGCATCCTGGTTCTGGAGCTGCCAGGTCGGATCCATTCCTGGGCTGGCGGCACCAGTGCCCACCCAGGGGCCACGTCCTGCCAAGGAACTGCTTCTCCAGGTCTTCCTCCCTCCTGCTGCAGCTTCATGATTGAAGTTACGGTTTCTTCCAGGTTCAGCCCTCCAGCACCTAAACCTTTCATCAAACCCCAGCCACCAAAGGAGGAGGGAGCCTGCTCGGAGCACTCGGCATCTGCAGAGAGCAGTGTCACTGATGGATGCGTAGAGGAGCCAGCTGAAGCCCTGGGAGCAGTGGGGGATCCTGCCCAAGAGCCAGCAGATGCAGAGGACTCCCTGGAAGCAAAGGTAGATTTTCTTGTACACTCACTGTTTTGCGTTGCCTCCCCCAGCTTGCCACCAAAAAGCCGTGCTGGTGCCAGCGTCCCTTTTTTGCTGCCCTGCTGCCATGTGCCTTGAGAGTGGGCTGGGCAGCAGGGCCAGCAGCTGGACACGGGGCTTATGGGGAGGGACAAGTAGGGTAGTGTTGTTTGGAGAAGCCCATTCAGGTCCTCCTGACCTATGGTGAGGTTGGGGTTTTTTGGTTGGGTTTTTTTTGCACTGTGAAAGGAGGGGTTTTACCTGCACCGTGATGTGGAGGCTTCCAGTTCCCTTCCTCTGTCAAGCCCTGCCCAGTACTGGTCTCCATGTGCCATCTTCTCAGCCCCAGCTAGAGCCACCCGTTGTCACGTCTCTGCCTTCGCCCGAGCCCTGGTATTGCAGCGATGGCCACAGAGCTGCCTTTTTATAAATGGAGACTTGACAAAGTTGCTGTCTTTTCCTCTTAGTATGGAAAACAGCCTTTGGTCTGCTGACCTTCCTGGTGAGCCTCGGTGCTTTGGAGCTTGGCCTCGGTGCTAGTGGGAGCTGATGGCGCCTTTTGCATCACGTGGGACAGAGGCTGCTCCTGGGGCAATAAAAAAGGATATAGGAGAGCACAGGAGGTTCTGAAAGTGCCGGAGTTGGTGTTAAGTTCAAGGAGGGGGGTCGCACCTGCTGACATCTAAATATCAGTGGTTTTAATGTTGTAGCTCTGCACGTGTTTTCTGAATCAGGAAAAAGGATACCCGGTAGGCATAAAGAATAGCGCGGCTGAATGTTTTCAGATAGAAGCATGAAATCATTTTTGTGCCCTGCTTTGTTGCCATGTATGCACAGATAAAGCAGGGAAATTCAAGGGGATATGGCTAGGTAGGATCCAAAATTGCTTCAAAGGATACATCTGGGTTGCAGCGTTGTCTTCTGCTTGTGTCACTGTATCAAGGCAATGCCCATGTAGCCTTCCTGGGGAGGTGGGAGACCATAAGCCTGGGAAAGATGTGGGTTAGCGTCTTTGGGAATATGCCCTTGGCAAAGCTTTGCAGGCTGGAAGATGTGGAGACAACAGAAAGAGCACTGAGATGTGAGAAGGCTCAGCCCTCCCCAGTGCTTTATCTCCTTGGAGAGATGTAGCCTCTGGTTAGGTCTGAGGATGTGCTGTACATACCCTGCCCATGTCAGAGCCCCAGCGCAAAGCCCTCCTTCATGTTACCGAAGCAGCAGGTATTCTTAAACTTCAAGAGCAATCACAAAGCCCTTGCTTATAAATAGGGGTCAGAAGCCCAGGGACGAGGTTCCGTTTAAAGGATGGCACCTCTGAGGTTAAACACCAGCCCTCAGCTGCTGCAAGACAGAAAAACATTTCAGCTGCCTTTTTCAGGATGGTGTTATTCGAGAGAAATGGCGATCCTCAGCCCTCCAGCACTGATGAGTGCACAAGGGGAAAGCTAAGCACCACCTGAAATGGGACAGCTGTGCCAAGGACTTCTGAAGTCCTTATTTCCCATTTTTGACACTTCTCGCTTGCAGCTGCATTCCTATTATTGTCATGGAGAACCTGAGCTGTCCAGGGGTGGGGTGTTTGGTGCGTTTCTTGGGCAGGAGTGAGCAAAGCTGGGGTGGCATGAGGGTGCAACGTGCCCTCGAGGTCCCTGCCAGGACAGGGTGCTGGGAGCACCCCGCTTCCTCGTGCAAGCCGGTGGGTCCGAGCCCGCCTGCCGGTGTGACACGGGCTCCACCTGCACCTCGTGTCTCATCCGCACGGGTCTTGGACCCACACTCGGCTAATGGCACAGGCGTCCCCGTACTTGGTGTGTGCCTGTGTCCCATCTTAGCTGCTCTTGGCTCGATGAGGCGGTGGAGCCTGCAGCACAGTGATCCCCCTCAGCCCAGCCAGCTGCCTCCTGTAGCCCATGGTGCTTGTTTTCCAGCTGCTGCCGTCCGCTGCTGTGGAGCTGGAAAGTCGGAGGCCAGTGAGGACCCAGGAAAGGATGCGGTTTGTGGAGGTGGAGCCCCTCCCCTCGGGACCGGAGGAGGTAAGTGGGCATCTGTCTCACTTCCCCGCTGGGCTCCCAGCGTGGCAAGCAGTTACGTAGCCCCCGCTGCCACTGGTGGCCCTCGGTGCTGCTCACGGAGTGGCCTCGCATCCCTCCCAGCACGTTGCGCAGCGCTGCTGAAGCAACCGGCCATGTAGGGCTGACCGAGGGTCCTGCCTGTGCAGCGCCTGTGGAGGGTGTTATTCGTCTTGTTACTCATCAGGTGCTCGGTAGGAAATTTTTGCAGTAGCTTTTGCGAGAGCAGTGTGCGGGTCGGAGAGAGAGTGAAAAGTGTCAGGAGTTAGACGAGCTGGGCTGGAGTCCACCCCCAGCTCCAAGGGCTCTCATCTCCAAGTCTTGTGTTTTTCTGAAGGCAGTAAAAAGTGTTTTTAAAGGCAAGTTCTTCAGCTGAGAGAATGTCTTGCTGCCAGGAGACATCCCAAATTAATTTAGTGTATTAATACATTAATTAGTATGGGAGAAGATTTTTCCCAGGGTCTCTCCCACCGGTAAGTGGAATGGATGCAGAATGAGATTAGGGTGATCTCGCCTGTGATGAAGAGGCCCCTCCAGCCACATCTGTACTTTGCTCCAAGCCACGGCTGCTCTTCTGCATCAATTTCCACGCTCGACATCTCTACCTCTCCTCCCCTGCCTCCAGGTTTTTGATGTCCTGCCACTGTACGGCGCGCTGCCGCCGGGCAAGAGCCAGCGCGTCACCTTCACCTTCGTTGGCCGCACAAACATTGCTGCCCGTGTCACGGCGCTGTGCAGTGTGGAGGGAGGCCCGACCTACGAGATTGCGCTGAGTGGGGAGGCTTCGCTCATCAACTACTTCCTTGACGTGACGGAGATCGACTGCGGGCTGCAGGTACCGCACGCTTCTCTTGGCAGAGGTCCTTGTCTTGGAACTGTCGCCGGCGCGTTGCTGCCCACCTAGGTCTAGGGCGCTCTTCCCTTCCCAGCTACTCTGTTGGCTCTGTCGCTTGGAAGTACTGCCTTTGGGTGATACGTTCTGCATCAGAGTTGTTTTTTAATGGCCATCTCTACCCCCCAATAGTTGGGATTTCCTCCTCTTCAAGGTCACGAGCGCTGCCTCCCGGGACAGGCAAGGACCCTGTGGTGATCTCCAAAGGGACATGTCCCCAGGACCCTCATCCGCCCATCCGTTCCTAAAGCCTGAGGTCCAAGGAGATGCTTTCTTTTAATGCTCTTGATTAATCAACAAAATAAACTGGGGAGGAAGTTAACTTGGGCTTCCAGTCACTGCAGCTGGAGAGAATGTCCCAGAACAATTGGCACTTCTTTTCAGTTAAAATCCCCACAGACCCTTCCAGCTGTTGGCCCTGTTTGGCTGTTGCCCTGTCTGTCTCTACTTTTGCTTCTGTTTTGCTTGCAAATACTTGTATGCAGGTGCCTCTTATTCTGAAATGCCTCGATGCCTCCTCTTTTGTTTCAGCTGGCTGTTAGGTGACACCTTAAAGAGCAGAGGGCTTGTATCCCCTGGTTTATTTATTACTGCACCTCTACGTGCTGCCGTCAATAGTGTTCCTGCGTAGGGCTAAGGGGTACCCTGTGGCTGGGGGTCGCCCAGGTTAACCCAGGACACCGCAGTGCCTGTACCTCCCCTGCGCTCCCTGCTTCTGCGCTGTGTTCATGTGCTTTCAAGCCAGGGAAAAGGGAAGGAGACTCCCAGCAGCAGACCTGCGTCTGTAACTTCCCGCTCCTCTGTCTTCTCTCCAGCTGTTTAACAAAGTCAAGGAAGCGGAGGTCACCCTGCAGAACAGAGGGAAGGTGGGATTCACCTACGTGGTGCTCGGCTCCAGCGCAGCCGCTGCGGACAGCCCTCCGCTCGGCGTGCCCCTGGCCGTGCCCAGCACGGTGAGTAGCACAAGTGATTCACCCTGGCCAGGCTGCCCAGGAGAGGGTTATAGGGAAAAAAGGTGGTGGGGCAGGTGGAAAAAAAGAAAAGGAAGACAGAGCCACAAAACCGGCACGGAGAGCCAGGGCTGTAAGCAACTGCTGCTGGGTGGCAGAGAAGGTCGAGCAAGCGCGGTCCTACTAGAGCCCCTTCATGGCCTTTGCTGGTGGGTGGCTCTGGCATCCTGCAGCAGCCGCCGGCGGGAGGCACGAGGGCTTCGGTAGCTCTTTGGACCCCGAGTGCTGAGCTCTGTGGTTGTGCCGACACTGGAGCCAGACAGTGCAGGCTCTTGTGAGGGTCACCTTCCCCAGGTTGTGTGGTCAAGCAGGATGTACTCCCTGTCCCTGCCTGTAAGAAACCCCACCTGCCCCCTGCCAGCACTAAGCAGGGCTGAAATACTGTCTTGCCTGGGCATGAAGCTGCTTTGCCAGAAATTTTAGCAGCCCTTGTATTGGTCCCTCCTCCAGCTTTGCTGCTTTGCAGCAGTTTTGTGGGGCAGCGAGGGGGTCAGGGAGGATCGGGGCTGGAACAGCCAGGAGAGGAGTTTGCAGCATCCCGGCGCCCCAGCTTCTTAGTCCCATGTGGATGTCTTTGAGCTGAAGCAGCGTTCCTATCTTTGTCCCTTTTTGCAAGGGGAAGAGGAAGCCAAATGGCTTTCACATTGTTTTCATGCCCGTCTCCTACAAGGGATGACACACTGATGCCCTCTTCCCGCGGGCTTCCGAAGACGCAGCTCTGCTTGGACCCGTGCAGCCAGCTGCTGCAGCAGCAGCGTGGGTGCTGGCAGCTTGGCAGGGCTCACCTTTGCTGCAGCTGCGCTGTGCGCTGGAGTACGGGCTCAGGGGACCAAGTGGCAGGAGCTGTCCCGCTCAGGGGCTTCCCCTGCAGCGTGCAGGGGAGCGGGGAGCCGAGGGTCCAGCCCAGCGTGCAGAGGGCGAGCCCAAGGCGTCTGCGTCTGTGCCCGGTCACCCAGAGCCATGCTGCTGTCTGCTTCCATGTGCTCTCAATGTGGCTGGTGTGAGCCCAGCCTGAGGCTTGGAGAGCCTTTCTGGAAGCCCAGGGAGGAGATGTCCTTCCCAGCAACACCTTCTTCCCTAGAATTTGTCCTGGTCTGCTCCTGCATTTCCAGAGATGTATGTTTGCAGGTCGCTGTGAGTCTGGATGGGCTCACGCACCCCTGGTGTAACCACGCAGGCAGGAGATGTTTGGTTGGGATGATGAATGAGTCAGGCCCTTCAGCAGCAGCCTGGCAACCGCTGACGTGCAGTGTGAGGAGCTGCTGGCCCTGCTGAGGGCATGGGCCTTAGCTCGTCTTCCGCAGCAGCTGGTAAAAGAGCTTTTCTTTATTCAGTCTGGCCCTTGCTAGCAGAGGGTAAGCACTGTGAGCAGCAGAGCTGCGCTCCCGCTGAGCAAAGGGCAGTCTGTGCTGTGGGAATGCAGCCTTACGAGCCCTCTGAAGGACATACTGCACCCTGGTGTAGGAGGCTCGAGCTTTTAGGATACGAGAAAACTAGAAGGCCGTGTTGTCTGACGTTTTCTTCCATAGGAGAAGCTGTTTTCTCTTCTCAGTGTGCCTATCGCCTGAGCCGTCCCCCCACCAAACGCTCTTTGGTGCATTCCCTCTCTTGTCTCCCATGCCCTGCAGGGTTACATTGGACCTGGCAAGGAGCAAGTGCTCAAAGTCTGTTACCTGCCAGGAGTGCCTGGAGTCTTCTGCAGGGCTTTGCAGATTCAAGTGGGTCACCTGGAACCAGCAAGCATCACCCTGAGAGGAGAAGGGACCCTTCCCAGGATCTGCTTGGACCTGCCCAGGAACATCAGCGGTGAGCACTGCCTCTCTGCTCCGCGGGAAGGTCCCCTGGCTTTTTCCCCATGCCATATGCCCACAGGGCAGCTCACCCCCACCCCCACCGAGCCTGGAGGTTTCAGGGCTGTCAGAGCAACACTCAACCCTCGGGTTGCTTCCTGGGTCTCTAGCAGGTGAGCCCATGTGGGCTTTGCCCCAGGAACCACCCTGCAGAGCTTGCCAGCATATCTGTCGGAGGCCTGGGAAGGTGGCGGCTGGGCAGAAAAGCTTGGGGAAGCTGTAACGCGGGCTGGCAGGGATGTTGGCAGGGTTGGATTTGCCATCGCGTTGCAGGGGATGGGATGCTCCTCTGTAGGGGGGAAGGTGGGTGGTAGTGAACGTCAGGATTCAGAGAGGAGCAGCAGCATCCACTTCCCATAGATTGCTCAAGGAGTTTGTTTCTGGGAGAGGCCAGCATCAGGGGAGTGGGGCTTCCCAGCTTAAGTGGGATTGGCACGGCGTCCACGCTTCTATTTGTGGATCGCTTCTTCCTCCAGGAAATGCAAAATACGAGAAGGTCCTCAAAGAGGCCAAAGAGAAGATGGCAAAGGACAGCCAGAGAGCTGAAGCAGTTGCTCTGGGGGAGGCTGCAGCCGCGGAGCCACCCAGGGACGACGCGGACACCGCGGTGAGAAGCCCCATTTGGCATGTGCCACCCTGCCCCTGTGTCACTCGAGCCCTGGGCACCCCGCAGCAGGCTTCCTGGGGCCCTGCTGGCACTTGGGACCTCCCTGCCCGCACCTGGCCACGACCATGTGTCAGCTCAGCGCTGCGCCAGGGCCTGCCCAGCTCTGGCTGTTGTCCCTCCAGCAGATGCACCAGCTCCCCGACTGCCTCAGGGAGAGCTCCTGAAGGCCGTGCTCAAGTGACTGAGTTCCCGGCACTTTGAAGGAGCTGCGGGTCGTGTCTGAGGGGTTTGTTGCTCACGACCCAGCTTACCAGCAGCAGCCTGACTGCGCCCTGGGGCTGTGCTGTCAGCGGTCATCTCCAAGAGGCATCAGCTTTCTCGTGGCTCCCTTTCCAAGAGAGCTGCTGTCCAAGCTGCTCTGGCACTGGTTGGGGGCAGGCAAATACTCGGAGCTCTGGAAGGTTCCTGGCCTGCCTGTCTGTTTGTCTGGCCAGATCAGCTTTTATGACAGTGACTGGGCAGGCGAAGGTGCTGGAGTCTGTTTCCCTTGAGATCAGGTCTTGACTAAGGGAGCAGGAGGTGTCACAGACGCTGAGCAGCGAGGCAGAGGGACTCCATCGCCCCTCTCAACAAGATCAGGGTGGGATCCTCTCTCAGAGACAAGCCTGTGCCTTGGGCAGGACCTTTGCTAACCAGCCGCTCTCTTTCCTTGCCTCAGTGGGACACGCAGCTGCAGCTGCAGGTGGAGCAGTTGCTGATAGAGGAACATGCCCTGGAGCAGCAGAAAGCTCTCAGCTCCGGCCCCCCAGAGGAAGCGGCCTTTGACCAGCGTGCTCGTCGGAGGCTTCTCAAGTTAGTAGAGACTCCAGGTGCCCCGAGGGTGACACCCAGCAGTGCACCCCTGCTCCCGAGAGCTCCTGGTGTCTGCAGAGCTGGCAGTAGCTGGGCACTGCAGAAAGGGTCTGACCCTGGTAGCTTTGACGTGCTCCCTGTGAGCAGCCGAGTGTCCTCACTTCATAGTGCCACCCTGGGGTGCTCAGCTCCCCACAGATGCTGGGTTGTGCTCTTAGTGCTGAGGGGGTCCAGTGCAGACCATCCAGCCCCTCCAGACAGCACAGACACCGTCCCTGCTGACCAGCTCTGAAAGAGGCAACTCAAAGCTGGCATCTTTGTTCCAACTAACAGGCCACGCTAAGCAAAGCCAGCAGGGAATCGCACGGGCTGAGAAACCCTAAAGCAGGGGGTGTAGATGCTGGTGGGACCGTAGGGCTTGCCTGGGTGACTTGGTCCTTCCCTCTGCTCCTTCCTGATGAGGCAGGGGCACGGTAGGCTCCAGTTCAGGAAGAAAATGCTCTGCAAAACAGACCACTTATGCGCTTTCCCGAGTGGGATTGCTCTGGAGAAGGAGCTGCCCTTGAACGCTGTCGGTGCCGATTCCTGCCTTTCCCGGGGCTGCTCTGGGGACAGACCTGGCTGCAGAGCGGGGAAGATTGCCTGTGCAGGCAAATCTCATTGCAAGGTCCTGAAGCGATTTCAGGCTTGGGCTGTACACCAGGTTAGCAGTTCCACTGAGGCCAGTGGAGGTCTGGTGGACTTAGCCACAGTGGCTCTTTGTAGCCGAGGAGCTGCGACCAGTTAAACACAATTTTGTGTTGAGGTCCCAATGGTAGCTGATAAAACCTAGGACCTGCACCCTCCATGACTTAACTGAAGTGTTACTACCAGGTGGTCAGGCCTTGGCTTTCACAGGCTTGAGCTGGGTTTTTACAGCAGCAAATACCCACTTTATTTGTGTCTTCTGTCCACCTGGAAATGTAGCCGGGCTGTGGTTTAAGGAATGTCTCTCTTCCTTTCAGAGTTCAGCTGCCTGAGTACATCCTGTACTTTGGCTGTGTCATTCCTGGTACCCTCCGCACGCACCTTGTGAAGATCACCAACCCTGGGCGGTTGCCTGTGTCCTTCCTCGCTGATAGACGTGCCTTGTGTGGCACAGGTAACCAGTGCTGGAGGGACCTCCCGTGGGCTTGACAGATGAGCTTAAGTCACTGGGTGTGTGTGGGGGCGTGTTGCGTGCCTGTTTGTACAGCTTTTTTCTTCCTGGCTGCCCCCTGCTCGGTGCTTTAGAGCCTGAATTCTCCTGGCCAGCAGTGCCCAGAGACCTGGTCTGCCTGGGACTGCCCTGACACCTCATTTCAGGGACTAGGTGGGCTGATCACCTTGGTCACCTCTCATCATCTTCTGCTCTTGGCTACCATGAGTGACAGCCGAGGTTTTGTGCTCTCTGTGGGCTCGTGTTGCAAACGGACGGGACCCTTTGTGGTTTGGAAGTGCTTTGTTTAGACTTCATGATGTCATAGCCCTTCAGTTGAGCCTTTATTGAGAAAAGAGCCTGTGAGATCCTCTGGTGTATCAAAACAGGCTTCCACGACAGGCCCTGAGGCAAGGCTGTGTCCCATCAAACGGTGACTTGCTGTGTCTGAGGGGTGGTCAGGTGTCTTCTCTAAGTTGTTGTCCAGGGAACACTGCAGCATGGGGGAATCTTCGTTGGAAATTCTCCTTCGGGGAGGTCTGTGCATCCTTCTCTGAGATGCCCAAGGAAGGAATTGCTGAAGCTCAGCCTGATGGGTTTCATTTTTACCATGTGGACCTTGGATTCTGGCTGCGAAAACGCTTTCTCCTTGGGCGGTGACAAGGGAGAAAGAGCAGCAGGCTTCTCCGGGGTACAAGGGGGTCTTTCGCAGAGCTGCCAGCCAGGACGCCCGCGTGGCCTTAACGTGCTTGTGACACACAAGCGACATGAGATGTATCTCAGCTGCTTTATTTTCATCTGTTCAAGGTTTCAGTGTGGATCTGGACCATGTGAAGTGCCTGCCCTGCTGCAAGACTAAGACCTTCAGAGTGCGCTTTGACCCACAAAGCGCCAACCTGCCACTGGGAGAGGTGGACGTGCTCCTGCCCATCAAGGTACCACCTTTTGGGGCAGGCAGCAGGCTGGACACAGCAGCAGATGTCACCTGGTCTCTCAGCTGGATGTTCTGTCCTTCACTAGGTAGCAGGTGGCCCCACGTTCCATGTCCGCCTCCGTGCCGACGTGACTGTGCCGTCCCTCTGCCTCTCCAGGGACAGGCTGGAGTTCTCCGCTGTCCAGTGTGGGCAGTGTCGGGAAGAAACTGTCCAGCTCCACAATCAGCTCCAGGTCCCCTGTCAATGGTTCGTCACCGTGCACGAGCCTGTTAAGGTAAAGCACAGACAAGGTGTGACACGTAACTTCTTGGTTGGGTTTTCTTTGCCTCTCTTGCCCTTTCTGCCCCCGTGGCTGCCTGGGCGCTTGGGCTACAGCTCGGCTGAGGAAGCTTCTGAGGGTACGGGGCAAGGCTGCTTCGCCTGGACCTGTTCGTTAGCTGATGCTTCACTTCTCTGCCATCTTCACCCATTCCTCCTCCTCTGAGGACAGCGCCTCCCCATCTGCCTGCCCTGCCTACACATCTTTGCTCCCGTTTATGGTGCCACCAGGTTATGGTGGCCACGTCTGGTTTGGACGTGGGTGCTCTTCGCACCGTGGCAGTATCTCAGAGCACGGCAGGAACCAAGAGTCTGTCCCCACAAAGGCCACCTCACACGCCTGGTTTCTGTGCCCAGGTGGACAAATGCTTGTCAGCGAGCATGCGTCGGAAGCTGCTGCAGGAGTTGGAAGCCAAGCCCCGTGTCTTTGAGGCACTGCCCTCGGCCGGAACCCTCGCTCCCGGACAGCGATGCAACATGCGAGTCAGGTTTTCACCCGTGGAAGAGGTGAGATTGGCAGGTGTCACCCCGCGGAGGTCTGGCAGGGCAGTGTGGAAATGAGAGCCCAGCGCAGGGGATGAGGTCTGGCCTCCGCATGGAGCTTTCTGCCAGCCCCGTACCCGCTGTGCCCCAGTTTCCCCTGTAGCGCGCACTTCTGAGAAGCGCTTTGGAATCCCCACAGGGAGTTGCACAGGGAGCATCCAGGCTCGGCGGTGTGGCTCCCTCTCGGCACATGGAGGAGATCCACCTGTCTCCCCTCACCTTCCACCTCGTGTGGGCATATCTGCAGGCTGCAACGCCCCGGCGCAGAGCAGCTGGCATGCTCGCGGGGGACAACCCTGGAAGGGCCAACCTGGGCTAATCCTGCTGCCGGTACCAGCAGACAAAACAGCCGCCAGACACCTTCCTGGGCACGGCGGGACTGTCACCTGTAGCGGTACACTGCCAGCAGTCCCTGTGGCTCTGGCCCAACCTGCCTGCGTGTTCCCACGCGGTCTGGGAGTCAGCTTAAGCGATGGAGCATTCCCAAAGGCAGTTTGCATGTGGCCACAGTGACTTGGAAGCTGGCAGTGTGTGACAGCATGGACACAAGTGCTTCCATGCCTGGGAACAGTCCCAGGGACGGTATAATTGCTAGTAGGGATGCAACCAGCTTGTGTTGGGCTTTGGCCAGAGCCAAACGCTGAGCAGAGAAGATGACCCTTATTTCTAGCCAGCGAGAGCTCATCTGCCTCTTGCGTGGCTGGTGTTTGCCTGATGCAGCAGTGCCACAGCTGTGTCTGGGCAGCGTAACCCCGAGGACCTTTCTCATGAGCGCTGCGCTCCCTCGTGACTGGGTGAAAACGTGTGGCAGACTGTTTCAGATCTGACACCAAACAGCCAGTTACACCTCACCCAGGATCCATCCCAGTTACCTGGAGCCAGCATGCAGGTGCTGCAGCCTCTGCTATAATTAAATACCTGTTTTCCATTCACCTTAGAGGTACCGATGACACCGCTGACCTTGGGGCAAGGGTTGAATTCCAGGCCCTTGTCACCTGGGACTTAGCGCAGGACCTTTCTGTGCTTCTCTCTTTTCAGAAGTCCTACAGAAGGAGGCTGAAGATTAACATTTGCCAGAGCAGCCAGCACCTCCAGCTGCAGGTCTCGGGACAAGGTCTGGAGCCGCAGCTGGAGTTCAGCCCCCCAGTGCTTGAGCTGGGACCGGTGCTGCCATACAGCCATGGGGCGGAGGGGACAGTGGTGGTGAAGAACCCGTGCGAGTTTCCCATCGAGTTTTACTCGCTGGAGTTTGACCAGCAGTACCTTGAGGAGGAGCAGGTGAGCGGGAAGGTCTGGTCCCCGTGTGCGTGCTGCCGTAGCTTCACAGTGCTGTGGTGGCATTCCCGGGCTTGCGCCAGGGAGATGGAGGCAGTCCCCAGGGCACAGCCTGGTGGCACTTGAGGGGCAGCCAGCCCTGCTGCCAGGCCGAGGGGGGTGCTTGGGTAGTCCGTGCTGGGAGGAAGGCATGGGGGAGAAGACTGGTTGGCTGGGCAGTGTGTTCGTGTGGTCAAGAAACCCCTCCTGTATGTGGTTTCTCGTCCCTCCGCACACAGGTCCTGCGCATGCTGAAGGACTACGACAGCCGCAACACCTTGTTGCTGCCTCTGCGTGGCCCGGGTGAGAAGCTGCCCCCAGAGGTGCTGGAGTACTCTCAGGACCAGAAGGGGCTGCAGGATGATCAAGCAAAGCCCAAGACTGGGGACCCAGCGGGCCAGGACAAGGGTGAGGGTTTGGCATGGTCTGTCCTGAGTGTGGACACAGCAGGGAGTCCAGGCTGCGTACCCCGAGTTCTCCATGACCTCATTCTCCACGGAAAGCCCGTGCTTTTAGCAGCCGCCTGTTCCCCAGCTTGGTGGAGGAATTGCTAGGTGAAAACCTGTGGCTTGTAAGACGCATCCTCTCGCAGCTCTGAGTGCAGCTAAAGCAAGCTCATATCTTACTGCCACACACTGGGGAAATCATCAGGGTGTCCCCTTGTGTCCCTCAGCCACAAAGAGCAGGCTCAGATGAGTTCTTCAGCCTGTAGGACCAAGTCTAATATAACGAGCTGGTTTAGATTTGTTCCTTCGCGGCAACACAAGCACAAGCTCAGAATACCCCTGGGCAGGCTCCTCGGTGCCTTGGGAGTCTCCCTCCTTAGGAGAGTTTTGCTTTTGCTTGTGGCCCTGCAAAGTGGGAATGGCCAAGAGCAGGTTGCCATTCCTTCCCCACGTCCTTCCTCCTCGGCCAGCTCTGAAGGTGCCTGGCACCTGTCAGATGGGGGCAGAAAGCACTCCGCTGGGGTTGTTGGCAGCACCTCACCCCGTAGCTCGGTCGTTCCCCCCTCCCTTTTCGATGAAAGCCAGTCCAACAGGGTGAATTCAGAATCTGAATGTGGGGAAGAGGAGGAGGAAGGTGTTAAGGAAAGACGCGGGACGGGTGGTAACCCGAAGCTCTTCACCTATTTTGTCCATTGTGGCAAAAGGGCCCCAGCGGTGGACTTCAGTGCCACCTCCATTGCTTCACTGCAGCCTGGTGCCATCTCCCTCGGGACTGTTCCCAATGCCCAGTTGCACCTGTCACCCCCCTTAGGCACCAGGACCCGGGACCAAACTCCCATGAGGACCGTGGGGAGGGTTCATGGAAGATGTGGCCCAGGCCTCCTGGGTGTTGCCAGATGCTCTTTCCTCCTCCTGCCACCCCACTTACTGTGCTCTGAACAGGCCCCTTCGCCAGCAGCTGGATCTGCGCGAGCCTCGAGGACGGGCACGATGAGATCTGGGCTGTGACATTGCTTGCAGCAGTCTCCTCTCCCAGGGTCTGAGGGGATGGGGAGGGCGATCAGGGTCCCAGGGAGGCAGGAGGCTGACTTTTCTACCTGGTTCTACACAGCAGAGCACCAGCAGAGCACCAGCAGCAGCAAGGAGGCTGCAGGAGAGCTGGCCGACAGCCCTGTCCGTAGGGCCATCGCCCGCCACCTGGGCATCGATATCTCTGCCGAACGGCGCACAGGCGGAAGCCGCAGAGGGATCGTCATCATCGTCCATGGGGCACCTCGGACAGGTGCGTGAGCTGTTGGCTGCAAGGAGAGCGGGAAGCAGGAGAGACTTATCCTGGTGGGCCGTGGTGCTTGGTCGGCCAGTTGAAGCGAAGCGAGGCAAGCCACAGCTCTGCTGGTCCGTGAAACGGTCCCAGGCCTCTGCCTAGCTGGTGCCAGTGGTGTGGCTCATCTTGTGTCCCTATAGCTAGGCTCTTGTCCCCCCAGATGGGGTGGCCATGTCGCTCTTGCTGCATGGGACCACATTGCCTGGTGCCCGTGTTTCCTCATGGGAGCAGCCCCTAGCCCATGCTGACCCCCAGACTGCGCCCAGCTGGCACCCACCAGCACAGGGTAGCGAACGGTGGTGGTGGGCCAGGGCTCGAAACAATGTCCTGGCCCAGGGCTGAGGTCACACCACAAGGGACAAAGTCCTGGGCTGAACCGGAGGTGGAGGCGATCCACCTGGCTCTGGAGTTCAGCGCTTCTGACCGTGCTGAAGCTGCCTCCCTCGTGGTGTCCCCTAAAGGGACATGTGCTTTCTGAACGTCCTTGAAACCTGCAAAGCCTCTGGGGGGGCTTTCCAGAGCCTGTCGCTGAGAATGCTTCACCTGCAAATGTCACCAAGCCGCCTTCCTCTCTCTCTCAAGGAAAGACAGCGGCAGCGGTCGCCCTGTCCAAATATTACGGCGCTGCCTGCTTGTCCATCGACGCCGTGGTGACAGAAGCCATCTCTGACGGGAGCAGCGCGGCAGGGCTCCGTGCCCGGGAGCTGTGCATCAGGGCTGCCGCTGAGCAGAGCCACAAGGAGACAGAGGATGAGGGTAAGGAGGAACACTGGGCGCAGAGCGGCGCTTTGGAAACCCACCACGGCCACCTGCTTCTGCTTGCTCCAGAGGAGTTTGGCAGCCCTTGGGTCTCTTGGGGAGCACGGGTGCAAGCGTGTAGAAATGCAGAGCCATTTCATAACACAGCTCGGGTGAATAAGAAGCTCTGTTTTGAGGGGTCAGACAAAGGCATTTTTACTGCCTCTGGGCTTCTTGACACACGTTCCTTTTTCTGGGAGTGGTGAAGCACACCCGTACCTTTCTCAGAGCTTTATAAACACATTTTCTCCGAGCTGAATCCAGCTTGCTCCCTGTGGCCATCAGGCAGAACTGCTGCCCGCTTGAACAAGGAATAACCCTCCGAAGTGGCTCATTAAGCTCTAGGTGACTGACTGTGAGTGTGGCTTCACAGACATGAGAGGAAGGGAAGAATAACCTCTTGGAGGAGTTTTGGATGAGACGCACTGCAGATGAGCTCTTTTTCTCTGGAAATGTATTTTTTTTTCCCCCTATACTGACACTGTCAGGTTGCGGAGCTGGCACGTGCTGTGCTGTGCTCCATGTGAGACTGGAGACTTTGGGGAAACTTTCTTGGGCAGTTGTTGCCCTGAGCTCTGCAGGGTGAGGCCAGACGCTGGCCTTGGCAGGGGACGTTTTACATTGCTCAGCTTTGAACCTGGGTGGTTGGGAGCTGGTGGAAGGGAAGAGGCTCTGGGTGCCAGGTGGGGTTATCCCAGGCAGAGGGTTTAGCTTCCATGGAGATGGGTGATGCTGCTGGGGCAGGGCTGCCCGTTACAGTCTCCACGGGAGAAGGCAGGATGGGTGCAAGGTAGGAAAATGATGGTGCTGGGGGACGAATCTTTGGCTTGATCCATAGGGGAGCTGCTGTGCAAAGTGTTACCTGTGTGCATGTTTATTAAGGAGGGACACGGGGCTGTGCACGACAAACTCTCTGGCCTTTCCGTCCTCTCTCAGCTTTATCGTGCTAGTAAGGGAAGCAGGGCAGGAGCTGCTTCTGGAGAGCAGCGCTGCTAGTGCCCAGCAGGCTGGGGGACAAGTGCTGTGTCCCTGCCAGGGGTGGAAGGTGCCTGCTTGCTCCCCGCAGCACCCATCGCCAGCCCCGCTGAGCCGTCTGTCCCCTCTGCAGGTCACAATGCAGATGTGTCTCTCAGCGTGCAGTGCCGCGCCAAGGCCGGGCACAGCTCAGCGCTGCGCCAGTCCAGCTCTGAGGAGGACGGCAGCCTGCAGTCCCCGAGTTCCCAAAGGCCGGTGAGCACTGCAGCAAGCAAGAGGAAGCCGCATGGCCGTGCATCCCAATCCCGGGAACAGCATCGAAGGGATTCGACAAGCTGCCAGGTGAAGCGTGATCTGCGCTGGGTAATGCCTGGGTCCTTTCTGTTGCATCTGAGAAGCGAAGGGGCTGCTTAGAGTGGGGGCTGGTGTGTGGGTGTGTGGTGCAGAGCGCCAGCTGGGCATGCTTGGGGTGGGAACAAACCCCTGTGCTCTGGCAGAAATCTCGACTGGGCCTCAACAGTTTGTTGGCAAAGCGCAGTCCTGGCTAATGTGGCCGCAGGCAGTGGGCAAAGCTGCGGGATGCTGTGCCGGGGGCTTGCAAGCCACGGGATGTGTCCTCCAGGGTTGTCCCCTGGAGCTGCTGGCCTGCAGGGTTGGTTCGAGCCTCCCGCTAGTGGGAAACCCTGGCTGCAAGCCCAGCAGTTGGAACTGTTCAGGGGTTACCCAAGTGGTTTGGTTTACTTGTGGCGTTCAACATTGCAGGGCTCCTCCATTTCTCATCTCCACCCTCCCCTTCCCTGCGTCCCTGCGCAGCGATGGCTGAGCATCGGTGGCAGCACAGAGGGAGGGCTGGGCTGTCTGAGCTGCGTGCTGCCCGAGGACTTGCTGGTGGCCATCCTCTCCGAAAGGCTCCAGGTACGTGGGGTGGGGTGGGGTGGGGGCAGATGCTGCGTTCCTGCTCCGCAGAGACAGGCAGCGAGGCAGTTTGGAGAGGAGGTCTGTATCTGCTCTCGGAGGAGCCCCGAGCTGCACGCAGGGATCCTTGGGGGAAGCTGCAGATGCCCCAAGGTGGCAGAACGTGGGGAAAGATCAGAGCTTGTCTGGGCCGATGCGCTGGACACAACGATGGCTGGTGTCCTTTGACATCTGCTGACAGTGGACATTTACTGACTGGCTGAGAGCCCCGTGTGTGCCACAGCTGGCTAGAAAAGCTGTTCCTTTTCAACTTTATTCGCAGCTGAGTGACTGCTACCAGGGCGTGGTGTTTGATGGCCTGGAAACCCTCTTTGCGCACAACATGGCATCTGCTCTCCTCTGCCTGCTCAAAGCTGTTGGAAATCGGCCTCACATCTATGTCGTGAACCTGTTCCAGGATTATGTGTCCTTTAAAGCCAGGGAGACAGCTGCAAAAGAGCAGGAAGGTGAGACTTTTCATCTCCGCACCTCTCAAATCTTCCCTGTCAAGCACTCAGCCTTATCTGTGTGTATCTGGGTTACCAGCAGGGCTTGTAAGAAGTGGTCTTATTAATCCTTCCACCTTCTGCCTGGGTGTAGCCAGCGCTCAGCTCACAGTTGCTTAAAATGCAGCAGAGCAGAGCTGAGGCTGTGAAGACTTCCCTTGGTCTCTACCGTGAAAGCCTGGGCACAAGTGCCAGCTGTTGTGGCTCAGGACCGAAGCAGCAGCAGCAGCTGCCCGCCACGCTGGTGCGCAGGAGCCAGGCAAGGCGCGGGAACTCGCCGTGAACTGTTGATAGTTCAGGGGCTGATCTGAATTTTGGAGCAGGGCTGTGAGCTCCCCAGCACCTCCTGGCAGGATGATCGGCTGGCTCGGGACACAGCTGTGAATCCTGGCAGCTCACCCCCAACAGCAAGCTCTGCTAATGGTTTCTCCTCTGGCCTTGGCTGAAGGACGGGAGCAGGAAGAAGCTGCCCGCAGGGAGAGAGAACGTCTCTGGGAGATGGACGAGGATGAGTATGATGCCCTCACTGCGGAGCAGAAAATTCAGCTTCATAACCAGATACGCCAAGTCCAGCGCGAGAGGAGGCAGAGGTCTGTGCGCCTGTAACTCCCCAGGAGGGTGCCCCTGCAGGGTTTTCCTGCTCCGGAGACCTCGGTTGAGCTCAGAGGGGTCACGGAGCGAAGGCCTGAAAGGGTCTGCTCCAGGCGGGCAGTTCCACCCCCAGGTTCCCAGCAGAGGAAGGCCCTTCCTCCCGGGAGAGAACATCTTCTCTCCAGCTGAGCAGGGAGCCCGCGGGTTTAGACGGTGGCTGCCGGCACCTGGGCTCTGGGCTTGCCTGGCCGCTGCTCCTTAGAAGTGTCTCTAAGTTAATTACGTTGATTCTCATCTTCACCCCCCTTCTTCCCCACACCAGAGGGGTTGTGGTGTGGCTTGGTGTGAGGCACAGCCGTGCTGGCTTGGTTTAGATCCCAGTCCTGCCGTAGGGGAAGTCCTTGCTGATCTCCCAGGTTTTTCCTTCCTGAGCGACACCGGCCATAGAAGCCGGTGGCTCTTGGGCTCACCCTCAGCTGCAGCAGCAGGTCAGCCTGGGAGAAGCTCTGATCCAGCAAAGCAGCCCAGGAGGGGAGGCCGCAGGGGTTGAGGAGGATGCACAGGCTAAGTCCGAAACTGGGAGGGGGACCCGCTTAAAGCGAGCGTGTGTTTCCGCACTTCGTTCAGCCCAGGCTGCCCTTATGAAGCAAGGCTGAGGTTTGGCTGGCCCTGGAGGTCCCCTCCCACCTCTCCTCACTTGGGATATTCCCAGCCTCCTCAGGCTGAGGGAGGTCCACAGAGATGGCCTAACGGTTCTGCCTGGCCTCAGGGTCAGGGAATGAAGTGCAGGACCAGCTGGGATGGCGGCAAGCCCAGACTTCTGGTGGTGACTCTCGGGCGTGTTTTCTGTTTGGCTTGCTGAAGGGAGATGGAGCAGCTAGCTCGAGAGCTTGAGGAAAAGCGTCGGCAGGAGCTGGAACGCTTGAAGGAGGAAGAGCTGAAGAATTCTGAGCAGGGGAAGAGAAAGACTGGAAAAGACCAAGAGAATGCTTTGAGGAGGGAAAGCCGGCCTGGTGTCAAGCAGGTGCGTGGTTGTTTACAGAGATGACTGAAAGCCCTGGGGACCTTCCTACGGAGCTGCGCCGTGCCTCAGGGAGCCCCACGCAGTGCTGGGGACGAGCACCTGGCAGGAGCAACATGTGGGGCTGCGCTGGGAAACAACCACCGGGGTCTGATCGTGCTGCTGCTGCACCGGGGTGTCTTCCCATGGGTTTGCTGCTAGAGCTGCTCTACTAAGATCATGCTGCCTTTGAGTCCTGGCTTCATGTAACTCCACATATTGACTACTGAAGCCCTAGGTAGTTTTAGTCCAGCGTTTCTTCCCACTCTGCCTGTGACTTACACCTGTGAGCCATGATCTGTCTGGGATGTGGGGTCTTTTCCTACATGTCTGGCAGGAGATGCCCCCAGGCCTTAGGTATTCATTAGCAGGCAGACTTTGCAAAGAAGCAGGCAGACTTTGCAAAGAATCAGCCAGCCACAGGGATGCTCAGCGCACCAGAAATGAACCCAGAGGACTGCACGGGAGTAAGGAGGTGTCTTAAGTTCTCTGCTTGGTTTGGGAACCTGTTCTGTTCCTCAGCTGGTTTGCAGGACCGCTCATCAGTCTGACACTGAAGAGTTTGGTTTGTTGAGCTAAACTGGGTACCAGCTATGTTCTGAACTGGGATTTGTAGGGTGCCTAGCACAGGTCTCGAGCGAGGTTTGGGGTGCTATTGTAAAGATCATTGCTGCCCTACAGCACCTGAGTCAGTGCTTTGAAATGCTCCCTGCTTTTTTTGCTCTTCCTGCCCAGGGCATGAACAGTCCCACCAGCAACACCAACACATCCAACAGCCAGAGGTCGGAGGTCACCAAGGGGGTGGTCAAGACACGATCTGTAAGGAAGCGCCTGGGCTCTGTTGCACGCTGCACAAAGGAAGATGAGCAAAAGCAGAGCAAGGTCACCCTGATGGATGCCCACCTGGCAGCGGCTGCACACCCCACAGACCTGGAAGAGGGGGAAACAAAAAATGAGGCCCAGAGTGACAGCGAGAACTTGGCCCTGAGGTTTAATATCTACGAGACGTCGCAGAAGGATGTTGCGCGTATTTTGGCATCCTGGGACAGGGTTCAGGGTATCCTGCTATTCCCCCTGAACCACGAGGATGCACGGCGCCCAGCAGAAGAGCAGCCCCAGCACGCATCCAGCCCCAGGAGCTGGAGGGACAGAGAGAAGGAGCATCAGGAGAGGCTGGAGAAAGAGCATCTGGCAAAACTGAAGGCTCTTGAGGATGCCAGAATACCTCAGCTGGAAGGGGAAGGTGCAAAAGGGTCAGCCAGAGGCCAGGGTGTCGGGGTGCCCTGCTTGGACATCCAGGTGCTGGGCTCAGAAGATATGACTAGGAAGATCCTGGAGAGCAGCGAGCTGCCAGCGGCAGAGCAGGTAGAGCCCTGTGAGGCTCGGAGGCTGAGCCTACCGTGCTCCTGGGCCCCGGTCCAGGCCACCGATGATGTTCCACAACGGCTCCGCAGCAGCCCCATGGCTGGGGAGGTTCTCACCATCCCTCAGGTGGGTGGGAAGCAGGAGTGCTCTCTGTACAAGCATCCCGTCTGTTGAGAGAATTTCCCAGCCTGGAAATCATTGCAAATGGTCCCAGGGCAGGGCAGCTCAGGTTTCCTTCAGCTGAGTCACTCCAGGGAGAGGTTTCTCTCGAGGTCCCACTTGTAGGTCCTGGCACTGCTCTGGAGCCTGCCCACTCCACTGGGCATGAAGAAGCGCTGTGCCCCATATAAATAAAGCCCCACCACATTGCCGAAAGCTCCGTGCCTTTAAGGAGTGAGTGTGAGGATGAAGGTGACAGGGGTACAAACAGGGTTTTCTCTTACGCTTTAGGTCCTGGATAGCCTTGGACTGGGTCCCTCCGGGCTTCCCATTCCCCCTACTGCTTTCTACTCCGTGATCCACTACCCGGCAGAGCGGATGGCCCCTGCAGCAGGAGAAGCCCTCAAGCACTTTGTCTTTGTTGTGCCAGAAGGCGCCACTGCAGAAGAAGACAAGAATGCTGCCGTAAGTCTCGTGGATGCCCCCGTTGTGCCTGAAGTGAAGGTGCCAGGGCAGGGGGGTGGGTGGGGAAGGATCACTGTGATGTCTGTAAGATGAGAATAACGGTTTAAAAAAACCCCTCAAGCCCTCGCCTTGCCTTGAGGTCCTGGGCAAGGAGAGTGTTGTAGGCAAAACTAAACCTGATGAGGAAGACCAAGTCCCTGGGCAGATGTGGTTGTTTATTTAGTGCTTCCCCTAATTGTTAACAAACCCACAGCTTGCTTTCCCGGAGGGGGATGTCTCGGGGCAGGTCTCACCTCTCTGTTTTCTCCCTCCCCTTGTGGCTCAGACCGCAGAGGAGCAGGTCGCCCCTGTGAGGAGCCAGTCGAGCGAGGAGAAAGCTGCGGGCAGCTGGGAGGCTGCGAGAGAGAAGCAGAGCTCCAGTCAGGGCAGGAGATGTCTCCAGGGGCTGGACAGGGAAGGACCCGTATCTTCTCCTGGGGCGCACCAAAGCGGCGAGGACACGGTCCCATCCCCGCCGAGACATGTCAGGTGAGCTGAGGGCTGAGGAGATCCTTCTGCTTCGCGGCCACCCTGTCAAGTGAGGTCTGTCATCCCCAGCTCCTCAGGGCCCCTCTGTTGGTGCCTCCGTGGGATGGCGAGTCCACAACCCTCCTCCTCGTCTTGTTTGCTCATTAGCCGTGTCTGAAGCCCTCTCTTTAACTGCCAGGCTGAGCAGCTGCCGGTGGATAGTGCCTGCCCGCGGCGAGGTGGAACTGAAGGTCCACTTCAGCTCCACGGTGCTGGGCCAGTTTGAGCAGACGCTGCGTTTCGAGATCCTGGGGACAAAGCGACTGTACCAGCTGCCCTGCAGGGGCACCTGCCTGTACCCCACCATCAGCCAAGACCCACGGTAAGGCTTGCCCCTGGGAGCCTCCCACGCTGCTCCCCCCTGGGCTCAGAGCCAGGGCTGCCCCTTGTACCCCGGTGACCTTCTGGCTCGGGCAGAGCGTGCTGCCTGAGCCGCCCAGCATCTTGTCCCATGCCTGGAGCTGGGAGTACTGGTACCGCGGCCACCAGTAAGGGTTACGGCTTTCTGACCAGGTTTTCTACTTGGAGCATCTCACAGCTCTTCATTCCCTGTTTTCTCTGCCCAGGCTGGTGTTTCCCCACCAAAGGAAGAGCAAGGGAGACGATGACATTGTCTTCAAGCAGTATGTCACGGAGACGGGTGTCTTCCACTTTGGACCGCTGCTGTGTGGGAAGTCAAGAGACTGGTACGTGCTCCCCGCCCTGAGCGAGCATCCTGATGTGCTGCCTGCACAGCATGGGACGTTGGGATGGCACCTCCAGGGCCTCGTGCTGTCACGGACACGTCTGGGGATGAGCCGTCCCAGAGGCACAATTCAGGGCAGGCCCAGGTGGAGACCTGCCTGGGAGATGCAGGGGGCTGAAGGGCCACAGATGTGTGAACTTGAGCAGATGATGGGCAAGTGAGTCCTGGAGGAGCAGGGGAGAGACGGAGCTGATCTTCCTCCCTGGTGGGTGCCTTGGTGGCCAGAGCCATGTGCTGCTTCCAGCCTGAAGGTCACTTGGAGCAGCTTGTGTCCCCCCGCCACATCTCAGCTTCGCCACCTACGAAATGAACTTTATGGTGTTTTTTAAAAGTGCTTTGAGCTCTACAGGTGGACTGAACAAGCAATTACTCTGCTGATGGTTTTGTAAAACATTCATCCGTTTGTAATATTAGTAAGGCCTTATGATTCGACCTGCGGATATGGGGGCGTGGGGGATCTGCAGAGGAATGAAAATGGAAATTCTGTTTCCCCGTCCTCAATGCTGGACAAAGTCTGCCTGAAAAAGTTGCCATTGTAGCTGCTGGCGCATTTCTATTTTTAACATAGCTTTTTTTTTCAATAGTAGAAATTAAGTTGTCCTCTTCATGGGAGCTCTGGAGAGCTGGTGGTATTTTGACAACCCAAGCAAATGAAATCAAAACAGTTCAAAAACCAAAAGAGGATCTTTAGTCAGGCTGCTGCATGGCCTTGGGTTTCTGTTTGTGCTTTTTAACCCTTTAACTCCCAAATCTGCTCCATACCCGAGGGAAGGGACGTTTTTTTTAAATTCAGCATTCCTCTTGGGAATGAATCCTCTCTATTTCCTTCCCTCAGGCTTTGAGCTAACCTATGAAATACAAGGCAATCTCGTGACTGTTTTGGAAGACAAAAGCTAAACTATTTTTAAAAGCTCTTTCCAAGAGCATTTCTTTCTACCCTGCAGGGAAGGAAACCCAACAAAGAAAGGGGGAGAACCCACGTGCCTGCAGTACCTCTGTTTTTCCAGGCATCTTTGAATTTCTAATTTGTAAAATGCTCTTTAAGTGGCCTGTGCATCATCACGTGTCTGGGCTGGAGGCACCAAGTACAGGGGTGGACATCAAAGTAACGCAAGGATGGAGACACATAGCATCCAGTGTGCCCCTGAAAATGATCCTTTTTCTTGGCCTGCTTGTTGGAACATGGTCTTGCAGTGCAGCCTCCCGCTGCCAGGACATGGCGCTTTCCTTGGTGTGGGATGAAGGCGACGGTCTCCTCTGCAGCCTTCTCCCCTTTTGCGGACAGGTACAAGGCACTGGACTATCCCAGCAACTGTGAGATGATAACCATCCTCAACGTCACCCCCTTGGAAGTAGAGGCTCATTTCTCCTTTGAGCGCGCTCTCAAGGCGGACACGTTCCTTGTAGAACCTCCCAGCATGAGGCTGAAACCGAACAGGTAGGGGACAGCAGGTAGGGCAGGCACTGGTGTAAGTGCCCAGGAGCCATTCCTCCTGCTCACTGAGTGCTCTTCTGTATTTCTTGTTTCGGGGACGGGGCTAGAAGCTGAGCATTTGGGCGTACCCCACTTCAGCTGGTCTGGTGGAAGACAAGCTCGTCTGCCGCATTAAGGAGAACCCAGAGCCGGTGGTCTTCCCCCTGTGCTGCCAGGGGGTGAAGGTGGAGCTGAGGGTCAGCCCCAAGCGCGTGCATTTCAACAGGCTGCTTCTGCACAGGTCAGTCATCCCGCGGCCCCTCTGCTGGGGACGGGTGCTGTCGGTGAGCTCCCCTTCAGCCTCTCTGGCTGGCTGCATGGCCCTTCAGGCTGGATGTTGGGCTGGCGTCCCTCTTTCTGCCAGCAGTTCCCGGTCTCTTGCTCACCGTTCCTTGCTGGCTTGGTTCTCTCAGGACAGCCGCAAGCTCTGTAGCCCCCCAGCAACGTGGTGCAATGGGCATCTTGATTCATTTGTATCTCGTCTGCTGGTTCGGAGAGCAGTGCAGTTGCTCCTCCTTATGTCCCTTCTGTTGGATACACCGTTAGCACCCAGCCCTTCCCCAGGACCTCACCTCTGAGACTTGTGACACAGAGAAAACACTTAACTAATGTTATGGATACTGTAAATACTGGATGTGTATAGATAAAGATATATATATAAACTAATGCATAGGGCTGCTCCAAGATGCATTCAGTTGCAAGGCCTATCCTGACCATCGAGCAGCTGGTGCAGGGTGTCTTTCTGCCTCTGCAGGGAGGACAGCAAGACCCTGGTCCTGCGAAACAGCACCCTGCTGCCTGTGGCCTGGCGGCTCTGTGGGCTGGAAAACCTGGGCGAGGACTTCTCCGTGTCACAACGCGAGGGCATCGTTGGTCCGCGCACGGAGTTTGACGTGCATCTGTATTTCAAGCCCACAAAGGCTCTCAACATTGAGAAGAAGATCCGACTGGAGGTGAGGGGGACTGTGCCCTCCCTGGCAGGGCAACGAGATCTTTGGGGTGGAGGCTGTGCTTGAAGGGTTCCCTGCAAAGAGGGGGACAAAGGATGAGCCTTCCCGAGGTTCCTTTCTACCCGCATCGCCGGGGGGGCAGGCCCTTAGCGGCAAGGAACTTGCTCTTATAGCTGAGCTTCAGGGGGCATGTGTGCTGCCGGGCCAGGAAGAGCTGCACCTGAGGGACACAAGGCTGCTGTGACCCCAACTTCTGCTGCCTCAGCCTGGGTTCACCAGAGCACATGGTGCATCCCTGAGCATCTGCGTCAGCCCAGACAACCAGGCGCTGTGTCCTGAGCCCGCGTTACAGCCACCTTGCCGCTGTGTGTGGTTGAATGCTGTTGTTTGGTTGTCCAGACCTCGGCGTGCTCCCTGCGCCCATGCTGGAGCCTGTCCGGGGCTCTTAACGGAGAGCAACAAGCTGTCACCCTGGGCTTTTGTTCCCCGTGTTTGGGGGCTGCACTTCAGTGAGGATGCTGGGTGATTGAAGGGGAGAGGGTTGACGGTCAATGCCACCTGCTCTGGGACACCTCACAATTCTTGAGATTGTTTTTCCATCGCTGTGTCTCCCCGGGTGCTTCCGCGGCAGCACTGCCTGCTGAAGGAGTGCCGAGCTGGGCTGGTAGGGCTTCTTACTGCAGCAGCATCTCGCTGGGTCAGCCCGTGAGATGAGCAGGTTGGGAGAGTTTGGGAATCCACAAGTGCTTGTCAAGCAGGGGAGGCCATGGTGGAAGCAGCCAGCAGAGACAAGGACTCGTATGTTGTCTACCAAAAGAATTTAAGAGAACGGTCTAAGCACTGTTCGTTTCTCGCTGCCTCAGGTTTCAGATGCAGAAAACATCCTGGGGATTGTCCAGACCGAAAATATCCTCATTTCTGCAGAGGGCTATGATGTTGCTCCAATCATCAACATTCCTAAAGGTCAGTGGATGCCCCAAAACAAAGCAGTCTGGGTGCGTTGCCTTGCCTTGGCAGGTGAGCAACCAAAGCGCTTGGGATGGGGTAGCATGCAAGCGTGGCCCGGTCACATAAAGCGCGTATCCTGCAAGTTGAGTGGAGTGAAGGGCTGTCAGGGCACAGCCAGCCTCGAGTCTCTCGCCCCTGAGCTTTGCAGTGTGCAGGTTGGTCTGGGGGCTTAGAAACCACAGCGATGTGAGCGAGCAATTGGCAGCTCCTGAGGGCTCAGCAGGGCACATAAAGTTGTTGGATCAGTGCTTGGAAGCAAGAAGACAGAAACCCAGCTCCTCACCTGCTAAACCCTGCAGATATTCTCCGAGTAAGAAGAGCAAGGGCAGCAAAGTAGCTAAAGAAAATTTCCAAGAACGGAAACTTCCTGAGAAGGGTTTTGGGCTGCCTGAGAACTCCCAGTGTCATAGAACAGTTTGGGTTGGAAAGGACCTCAAAGATTGTCTTGTCCCAACCCCCCTGCCATGGGCAGGAACACCTTCCACTAGTCCAGGTTGCCCCAAGCCCCGTCCAACCTGGCCTTGAGTGGGGCAGCCACAGCTGCTCCGGGCAGCCTCTGCCAGTGCCTCGCCACCCTCACAGTGAAGAATTTCTTCCCAACAGCTCATGTAAATCTCCCCTCCTCCAGTTCAAAGCCATTGCCCCCTGTCCTGTCACTACAGCCCCCCAGGAAACACCTGTCCCCACCTTTCTTATAAGCCCCATTTCAGTATTGAGAGGCCAATTGAAATTGGCCTGGAAGTGTTGAAATATCTGTCTTGTCACTTGGTGTGGTCTGTAGCAGCTCACTAATACTCCCCGTTTCTTGCCTGGCTCTGCGGGTTTTCTGCAGGTGCAGGTGGCACCGTGGATTTTGGAGTCCTGAAAGTCCTGGATGATGCGAAGCAAGTGCTGACTCTGAGGAACAAGGGGAAGTACGAGATTGCGTACAGGTGGGTCCAGCTGCCTGGTCTGTGAACGCGTGGTGCCACCATCTGCCCAGGCCTGCCTTCTCCTCCTGCCCATGGCTAGAACCGCTTCCCGTGCTGGCTGCCTCGTGGTCTGGTTAAATAAAAAGCCCGGGCTCCCTAATCTCAAAGACTTTAAGGGAGAATGCAGCCCCACACCAGAAGTCCTTCACAGCTGAGCAGGAACCAGAAGGAGAGGCCCTGAAATTGAAGCCACTCACTGCTGAGATCCATTGCCTTCCTCTGAGGGGCAGCTCCTTTCTCTTTATGACTCTTTAAAGGAGGGGATGAGAAAATTGGCTGTCGAGGTTAGTTTGCAACACTCATGATGGTCTGCACTCTCTCAAGATCTGAGATTCCCCAAGCAGAGCTGGACTCTTTCCCTTTTAATTTTTTTATGGTCTTATGTCAAGCCCTGGCTGTGCTGGTGGCACTTGTACTTTTAACTGCAGAGGTCTTTGTTCCTTCCCTTTCTCCCCAGTTTCCAGCTGAAAGCTGCAGGCACCACCATACCAGACCTGGCAAGCCACTTCACTATCCAGCCGCAGAAGGGCCTGCTGGCTGCCTCCGGGCGCCCTGTGCAGGTCCAGGTGTTCTTCCACCCCAAGACGGAAGTGAATATCGAGGACAAACCCATCCTGCACTACCAGGTGAGCTGCCCCAGCCAGGCAGCGGTGGCACAGCACGTCTTGGGAGCGTGAGCAGGACAGGTGCCTTCTGGAAGGAGGGCTTTAGCTGGGTAATTCTCGTAGGTGACAGCAATGTCTCAGAAAACATTTGTGATGCTTCCTAAGCGGAGCTGAAAGTCTGGCTCCGGAGGAGGCGTTGAAACAGGGAGGATGAGCTGATGGGGACCTGGGATGGGATCAGGGAACAGAGTCAGAGGCTGGCCTCTTTGCTGGTTTTACCAAGCCCTCCTCTGGCTGCAGGTGATGGAGCCCAGCATCTGCGGAGGAGGCGAGACCGTCGCCATCATCCCAGTGAGGGTGTCGGCGAAAGCTGTGTTCAGCAAGTACAGCATTCACCCCGCCTCGCTCATCAACTTCGGTGCCATGGTGAAGGGCAGCAGGAAAACCTGCACCTTCATGCTGGAGAACAAAGGCAGCCTTGACTTTAAATTCCTCATCTACCGAGCAGACCAGGACGCATCCCGATTGCAAGAGAAAAGGTGAGAGAAGACCTGCATCACCTGTCCTGCCTGAGGAGGCACGACAGCGTGGCTGGTGTGTGACAGGCAGCCCAGACACCTGGGTTATTGTCCAGTTCACGTCACCTGCTTGTGAACAGGGAGTGGAGAAGTGCCTCAGTGTCCCCGTGTGTCGGGCAAAGCTGGTGATACAGCTGAGCTGTCTGTAAGCTGCAGGAGGTGCCGCCGGGGCTGCGAGGGGCAGGGAGGCTTTCCTCTGTGGGGAGGGGAAGGTCAGCTTTGGCTTCAGAGGAAGGCAGGGTGGGGGCTCAGCATGATGGGTGTTTCTGCTTTCTGCTCTTAGTGGATGTCAAATGAAATCTGCCCACTCTGGCAAGAGTGAGAACTTACACCAAAGGACTTGCTCAGCCAAGAAAAGCAAGCGCTCGCTGCAGAAGGTTGCCAGCCCCTCCATGCAGGTGGGTGGCTCCCGCTCCCCAAGACACACTGCTGCGGGTGCTGGGGGAGGACGCTGATGGGGGCTCATCACCGTGGGGTGGGACATGGTCTGCACGATGGAGGTCCGTCATCTCCCAGCCACAAGCAGAGGCAGGAGCTGCTCAGTTGCACTGACAGTCCCGTGCTCTGGCTCAGACTTGGAGTTGTGGGGTCAAGAGAGAGGAGCAGGTCCCGTGTTTTGGTGGCTGCTAGCCAAAATAGGACTGTGAATACCACAGATGTGGGCACGTTCCTGTTTGAAGTCCCACTCCATAGATACCAGATGACCTTGTGTTTTCGTCTTCCCAGTCCCCTCCCTTCCCTCCCGTCACTTCTCACAGTTATTTCTGCTCTCCTGTTTTACCCCTGAGGCTGGAGGATCCCAGCTAGCACCTTCACCTTTTACACCCAAACTCCGTCCTCTGTGCCAGCCAGGATAGGCCTGCAGCTCCTCCTGGCTTGTCCCTCTCGTCCTGGGGCTGCCTCTGGGCCGTGGAGTCATCCCTCCCTGCCCTGGGACTGGGGGCTCGGCCTGGCTGGAGGTTGAGGAGCGGCGTACTCCTTGCTGGGGATGCTCAAGGCTGGGCTGCTGGACGTCAGCCTCTCCTGGGACTCTTTCTGCAGGCTCGCATCACTCTAGGCATGTTCACGGTGTACCCTGGCTTTGGTTCCATCCCTCCTGGGGGCCAGCAGATGATCACGGTGGATTGCTCTGCGGAATCACTGGGGACGTGCGAGGAGCACCTGCGCATCGATATCAGCGACAGAGACCCCCAGGACAATCCCCTCGGCATCCCCTATACCCTGCTGGCTGAGTCCTGCCTCCCAGGTACGCCCCGTCCACAGGTTCCCACAGCCAGACCTGCTGCTGGTCAGCACCTGAACTTATTGCTTGGTTAGAGAGGCGCCCTGACCTTGAAGCTAAACCCTAAAATCCTCAGAGGTTCCAGTTCTTTTCAAGTCAGCCAGCGGGGAGAGGCTGGGAGGGATGCATGGAAGGATAAAAGGAAAGCAATACTCCTTGACTGGGACTGAGCTCCATCCTCGCAGCCGACTCCCCGCCCAAGGCTGGGTTTTGCAGTGACCTGGGCAGAAAGGGTTTATCAAGCCTTCCGAGAGGCCAGCAGGGTCCCGAAAAATTCATCAGGAATTCAGCATTCAGCCCTCCCTCTGCTCTGCTCCGCAGCATTTGTGGTTGATGACATCGAGTCCATCTTTGAGGAGCATCGAATCTGCAGCAACGTCAACCTCTGCCAGACCCCGCAGACGGTGCGAGACAAGGGTGTGTATGTCAGAGATGAGAACAAGTTTATCTTCACCGACGTTCGGGTTGGGCACCGGGCCACAGCTCGCTTCGAGATCCACAATGTCAACAAAGTCCCCTGCAATGTGGTCCTTTCCATCAAACCCATCGCCGGTGAGGTAAGAACAAGAGGCCAAGGTGACCGTTGCTCTTTACAGGCTGCGCTGCCTTGTTCTCCAGACTCGTTGCTTCCTCTTGCCCGCCCTAGTCCAGCTCCGTGCAGGTCAGGCTACAGGGGGGAGCAGCAGTGCCAGGGTGGCAGTTCTGAATTTGGCACGTCTCGAGCAAGGCTTTGGCTCACCGCTCTGGCTGGGTCTTTGGTGGGAGACCCAAACCCTTCTGCACATCTCTTGGAAGCCCGCTCAGAGGGGGCCTTTACTGGCCTGACGTGCCTGGGCTCAAAGCAGACCATTCCCTCAGGCTCCCTGGCCTTTTCCTTCTCTTTAAAGGCCAGTTTGAGGTTAGTTGCGGGGTTTCCGTGCAGTGCCCCCCTCCCTTGTGTGCTGGGGTGGCTGCCCAGTGCTCAAAGCCAGCTTTTGCGCTCCTGGGCTCCCTGTGCAAGGTCAGCACCGCTTTGGAGTCACCCCTGCGATGGAAGGAGCCTGCCCAGGGCAAGCAGGAAGGGAGACACGCTGTCTGGGGCTGTTCCCGGTGACGCATATAAGAATAAGACTGCGTACGAAACACTGAAGGATGTTTCCTCCTAACACGGCTCTGTGGGTTCCCCCAAGTTTCACAGCCCCATCAGTGACATTTTCAAGGTGGATCCCGTTCGGATGTGCGTGCCCAGCTGCTCCCACGCCTTTGCTACGGTGACCTTCACTCCACAGATGATGCAGAGCTACCAGTGCACTTTTGAGGCTTCCCTCGATGTCCTGGCGAGGTAACTCCCCCTGTGAAATCTGGGCGGGGGGACCTGCCTGATGGCTGCCCCTCCTCTGGGAGGACCCCGACCTCTTGTTAACCCTGATGCTCTCGGTAGCCTTAGGCAGAGTGCTTAGCATTAGAGAATAGAGGAGGCGGTAACTACTAGACAGAGTAGAAAGAGAAGGGGTTATAGCTTAGCCTCTGCGAGTGACTGTGAAGACAGTGCAGCATTTGGTAGCCAGCTGGGAGTTAGTGAATCAGAAAGAAATGGAGATGTGCAACAGCTGAGCTGGGGCTTTCCAAGGACAAAGGTTTAGATGAAGCCGTTTCTGTGCCAGCCAGCCAGCGTGCATTATTTCCTCCTTGTTTCTGTTAAAATGAGATGATTGTATGTGATTACCTGGGGTATGTTAAGCTATTCTCTGTCAAAGGAGCGACTGGAGCCCTTCTAAAAGAGGAGCCGAGTTCCCCTGTCCTGGGACGTGTGTACCAGGGCTCTGACCGGCTCTTCCCCAGCCGTTTAGTGGCTGAGTCAGGACAAGTCAGCTTTCTGCTCTAGTACGCAATTCCTTTTTTAGCGTCCTTGGAAATAATCATTACTGATGGTGCCATTTATTTTTCCCTTCTTGCTTTTATACTATTTCCATGCTGCGCTCGTGCTTTTTGCATGTGTCTCATATCATCGCAGCCAGTGAATTTGCCATGTCTCACCTCTCGCCTCATTATTTACCTGCTGTGCTGCATGATTCGATTCAGTGACATGTTCTTTAACTGCTACTCTGGAAGGCTCTGGCTCTTCAGAGCTCTTGTGAATGGCCCTGATTGGATTGGGAGGAGGGGGGTGGAGGAGACCTGTGTCGTGGGGTACAGGAGCACCAGCCAGGGAAAATGCAGTGGGTGGCCCCTCTTTGTTGCTTGCCAGGTGGGAAATTGGTTAGTGCCGGCCGTCACGATCTCTCCTCTGCCTTTCCTGCAGCCCTGCAGCAATTAAAGCGCAAAGCCTGACCTTCCGTGTCAGTGGAGATGGGACTCTGCCTCGGGTGACAGTCCTGCGCCCAGTACTTCACAGTAAGAGAGGGAACCCTCTGCTGGTCTTTAAGAAGCTGTTGCTAGGTGATTCACAAAAGCTCCCTCTGGTCCTTCATAATGGTGGCACCCTACCTGTCCAGGTGAGGACCTGCTCAGGGAACGCTCTGGTCTGGGAACAAGTGCTTGTCTCGTGGAGAAAAGGTCCCAGGAAGCATGGCAGACCTGGAAACAGCTCTCAGAAATTCTTTTTAAGCAAATGACTGACTTGTAATTTCCAGGAAGAGAGTTCCTCTTGGAAATGCGATTTTTCTGACTAGCCTATCCTTTTCAGTTAAATACAGCGCAAGAAAGTTGGTGGGGTGTTTTCCCCCCATCTCTCTTCTCACGCTTTGATTCTCGGGTGGGCACGTATGATGTCCTAGTTGCATTAGATTGTATTTGATCCCATTTTACTACACTTTAATGAAAAATTCTGTTCATTACTTTTGTATCCCAGCGCCTCTGAACGCTTCTTTTTTCTGTCTAGTTTTACTTGAACTTTGTAAGTTTAGCTAAGAGCTGTGTTTGAAGCAGGGAAGCATGCTGGATGCCCCGTGCTGGACCAGCACCAGTACGGTGCCAACCCACGTGTCACCCTGTACCCACAGCAGTGTGGTTGTGCTCTGTGTTCCTTTTTCTCAGTTGACGATAGACCTGTTGGATGAAGCGGGAGTTTTCTTCTTGAAAGCCAGGCCCACCACACAATGCGTCTACCAAGCTGGGGGCGTGAAGGAGGACTCTCCTGCAGGAGGTAAATCCAGTAAGCGTGAAGCGCGGTCATCCACACAGGGGAGAAATGTGTGCCCTGCTCTTGGCTTGGCCAAGCAGCCGCCAAATGTTAGATGTTGTTTCTTCTCTGGGGCTCTCCGTACCCCCAGCTTTTCATGTGGACTCTGCGCACAGCTTCCTCCTAGAAAGTGGTTGGAAGTTTTTTCTGTTCCTCTGGACATGGTGGGTTGAGTTGCGGGGGGCTGTCACCACTTCAGCGGACCATCTGAGGTCTTTGCTGCGTGTGGGAGTAGCAGCCTGAATGGAGGCAGCCCCTGAGCCCACAGCCAGCCAACAGAAGCCAAACCCATTCTTTGGCTCAGCTTTACGTGTGGCAGGAGCTGACTGACTGCAGTTTGAGTGAGCGCTGGGTGTTAACCTGTGTTTAAGGCACTTCAGCAGTGATACGCGTGGTGCTGTCGTAGCCTTGTGAGCATAGGAGGAGGGTCTGGCACCATTGGTGGGAGAACCTGTGCTTAGAGGTAGCTGGGTTTCAACCCCTTACGCCCCACAGAAATATTTCAGCGGTACAGCTGTATCACTTGTCGCTGATTTCATTGCTGTGCAGAGAGGAAGCCTCACACCGCTCTCCTGGTCCTGCTCCGTGGGGAATTAGCAGAGTTTGACGTGCTTTTCAAACCCACCCTGGCCCAACGTGTGGAAGGCAGGATCCACTTGTCGGTGGTGAACAACCCGTATGAGGAGACCGACATTCAGCTGGTGGGCGAAGGCTACGAGGATGACTTCACGCTAGATAACATCCATGGCCTGGTGGCAGACAGTGAGGAGGAGAAGAATGCTGAGGGCAATCTAGAGGAAGACGTAATTGAGGGTAAGAGAGGAAAGGCTGCCCAGGTGGATCAAGGAACAGGAAAACAGACGTTTCTGCTCACCCTGTGCCGCGCACCTGCGGTCCAGCTTTAGCAGCCAGATCCTGCTGCCTTCTGTAGCCTGCAGAGGCTTAAGAGGCAGCTTGAGAGCAGAAGAGAAGATCGTCTGTCAAGGGAGAAGCTTGCAGGCTAGCAGGGAAGGGTCAGAGATACCCGCGTTCAGCTGAGTATCTCCAAAAGGAGGGCTGCCAGCCCATGGTATGCTATGGAGATGAAGCCCGTGTCTAATGATTTGTGCCCTCGATATACGCAGCCTGTGCTGTCACCCCCTGGCCTGGCGGTCTGGGAGCGTGCTGGCTCTGTGCAGAGGGGCAGTGCATGCTGTGCTGCGTGGCTCTGCACAGCCACAGCCACGGGTTTAGGGATGTGGCAGGGCGCTTCCATGGGAGCGGTAGGATGGGGAACTGCGTCTCCCCAGGGAGGAAGGCTTGGAGCAAGGAAGAGCTGGCCACGCCTGTCTCTGTGGATGTGAGGGGGGTGGATGGACCTCAGGCACACTGAGACCTCCTGCTCTCATTCCTAGCAGCTGCCAGAGTGAATCACATCCCGTTCGGGGACTGTCACATCGGGAAACCCTACAGCGTGACCTTCACCATCACCAACCGCAGCAGGACGGAGGCGATGCGGTTTGAGTGGCTGGCAGACACCCCATTTCACTTCTCCCCCAAGGTGAGTTTGGATGGCTCTGCCTTTTCCCATTGCTCCAGCCCTGCCCGGCGGGTTCCCAGGAGCTGGCAGGGAGTCACCACGTACCGGTGAGAGCCTGTTTCAGTGCCACAAAGGAGCTGCAATCCCTGGCTTAGCTGGCACGGGGCTGTCAACCCCACAGAAAAGGCTCAGTGTTACGGGAGGTGGCATCTTTTGTATTTTCCTCTGTCAAACCCCAGATGAATACACGGTAAGAGGCAGATTCCTGGCACAGCTGCTCACCACATCGATCAATCTCTTTGCTGTCAGTCCTGCCCTTGCTAGTGATTCCAGTTAGGTCTTGGCTCTCTGGTTCTCCCTAGGTGGGACACCTCCATGCTGGCTGTGCTAAGGCCATCACAGTGACCTTGAAATCGGATGTCGCGGTCACCTTCAAAATGCACCCTGTGAAGTGCAAGGTGGCTAGGATCACCTTCCCGCTGCCGCCGGAGCAGATTAAAGACTGGGATGACTGCCTGCGCACCATCAAGTGGGTGGATACCACCATGAGGGGCCCAGGAGCCACGTGGCCTGTGAAGAAGAAGGTAAGAAACGCAAACAGGAAAAGCTAACGGAGCTGCTACAAAAAACCCCTGGCAGGCCACCATCTCTGCTGGCTGAGCAGCTCCTGCGTCCTCCTGACGTTTAATCCACCCGTGAGGTTCACCCACAGTGCGTTTTGGGGGAGAGGCAGATGCAGTGACCTGTGACACCAACACAAAATGTCTTTTGACAAGACACGTTTAGCCACATGCAAACTACCGGTCTCTGCCAAAAGCTGAAGTGTTGCAACCTGTGTTGAACGGGAGGGCACATTTTACAATTTTATCACGTTTTGTGGTGTTAAAATTTCTTCATCGACTTCAGTGCCTTTTCACCAACAAGGAGTTTAAGGCGCTGCACTCTGACTCTTGTTTTGGAGTGGAGAGCCACACTAGTGCTCTTGTGTGTGCGCTGGCCAGCCCACCGGCACATGGTGGGTGAGCTGTCAGCTCTGCCTACACCGATAGCAGAGGTTTTGGTGGTGGTGCCCATGTTGTGTGGGATATCTCATTGTGGAGCAGCCCAGGTGCTGCGTGGCAGTCGTGCAGCAGTCTGGAGAAGCATCGCTCCAGAAAGTGCCACACACACGTACCTGGCACGTGTTCCTCCCTAGTTTCTGAGCCTTTTTAAGACCTGTAAACCACACTTCTTCCCCATCAGCAGCAGCAGTCGGAGGCTTTCCTAGTGAGTTCGTCCCCATTCCAAAATGCCCGTCCCCAGCCCTCACCAGCGTGGCTGTTGCCCCACACATGGTGTCTGGAAAGCACCTCCCGCTAAGACAAGAGGGAAAAGGTGCTTTCTGGTTTTGTTCAGTCTTGGGGTTCTCCATCCACAGAACTCCCACAGGGGAACTTAATCCTAATTTAGAGGCCTGCTGGATCTGTAGCGGGCCATGAAAAAGGTCTGACACTCTACAGGGTTGAAACACAGGGACAGGTACCTATGACCCAGTCATTGTCCCCATGGGTGTATTCTCAGTCATGGTGGTGATTATGGTGTTCAGTCGGTAGAAACAAACACTGTAATGGAAGGGTTAAATTTTGTCACCTTCCCGGGGAAATAAATGGGAATGGTCCTTTCTAGCCCCTGTACGAGGCTGATCTTGGAGGCCAAAAGCCTCCTCTTGCTCAGCCGGGCTTTCTAGGCTCTGCTCAGTGATTCTTCCCTTTCCTGTTTGGAGGTGATCGAGACAGACCCAGAACCAGCTCACACTGTCCTGGAGGAGAGCAGCCGTGAGGTGGAGCTTTGCCTCAGTGCTGTTGTCGACTACGCTGAGCTCAAGCTGGATACGGACACGATTCAGTGCAAGGAGACCTTGCCCTTCCAGACGAGGACATTCCCGTGAGAGCCAGAGGCCAGGCAGGGACCCGTGCGTGGGAGCTGCCTTTGCCCAGGGCTGACCTGGTGCCTGCTTCGCCGGAGCTGTGCCGTGCTCTCTGGTGGCCTCTGCTTCTCCTTCTGCTCGTGGTCTGGTGAAAATAAAGGCAATAAAGTGCCAATAAAGGCAAAAAATAAAACACTGACATGTTTATTGTTTGGCCACTTAATAAACCTCTTCTAATTTCTAACTGGGTGATTAGGCCTGGCGGGGGGTGGGGGCAGGGGTGTGTGTGCTGCTGCCTGCTGGTTCTGAGGTTTCAGCTTCCACACATCCTGGGCGCCTGGAGATGCCTCACATGTGGACTCGAGTCCCTTCTAGGGCTTTGTGTTCAGTCTCACCTGCTGTTCTTCTCTTTAAACAAATCATGTATTGTTTCATCCTGTCCAAGTCCTGGCAGGGTGCTGGGGCCTGCGTATCTGCACGTAAAGCCAAGCAGGAGATGGTGGCCACCGTCCTGCCAAGGCGTGCTAGGAAAGGTTCAATTCTGCCATGCCTTTCTGCTGACAACAACCATGGATTTGCTTCCACTGCGTGTTGCCTGTCCTCATCTGCTCGAGGACAGGTTTGCAGTCAAAATAATGTCAAACTGAGATGTAAAGACCAGAATAAGACCCTTGGATTAAGTCTCCTGGGCACCATGCCTGCCCTTTCCTCTTTAACCTCCAAACTTTGAAACACTTTGTCTCCGGGTAGCCCAGGGCAGTGGTCTAGACGTGGCAGAGTTGCCTGGGGACAAAGATACTCCTGAGCATCAAGGAAGGGGTACCAGAAGCTCACCATACAGTGTTACTTTTCTACTTGCTTTGTATTTATTGGTCATTGTCTTTTCACTCCTCCTTCTTGCTTTTCAGTTCCATGCTGTCCAACACGGGGAATGTGGCCCTGGAATACAACTGGATGGCGGCTGTGGAGGACGAAAGGGCATTGAGCCACACTGGGGAGCTGCTTCCACCCAGTCTGGATGGTAAGGTGCTGCAGCGAATGAAGAGACGGGACACAGCTTGATGCAAGCAAGTTGTCCATTTATTAGTGATTTTCTTACAATTACATATGTTTCTACCTTCTACATATTACACACTGATTGGTCAAATCTTAAGCGTAAAAAACACTGATTGGTTGATATTTAAGGCACACCGTTAGAACAATAGGAACTTATTAGTTTATCTTGACATAGCAATAATTTCTATTCCAAAGTTAAGGAGTTTCTTTCTACGCGGCTTTCTTGATTAACAAAGTTACATATCGGTGCCATCCGTTCCCTTATCCGGCTACTTGTTTCTCTGTCCGCCTGGCTGCCTCCTCAGCTGTAACGGCTCAGGGGTCTGCAGTTAGCTTGTTCCTTGGCTCCCAGGGCTTGTGCCCTACAGGTTCTAACAAGTCTCTGTTCATCAGGCTATCAGTACTTGGACTCTTGTCCTTGAGGCCTTGTCCTACAGTGAAGTCTTAGGGTTAAGTTTTAGGGTTAAGTCCTAGGGTTAAGTCTTTGGGTTAAAGTTTTAAGATTAAATCTCAGGGTTAAGTCTTAAGTTAAAGTCTTAAGTTTAAGACTTAGTGTTAAAGTCTTACGGTTTAATCTCAGGTTTAAGTCTCAAGGTTAATCTCAGGGTTAAGACTTAAGGTTGAATCTTTAGGTTGAGTCAGGGTTAGGTCTTAAAGGTTAAGTCCGTAGTTTAAGTCTTGGGGATTGTGGATAACTGGCTAGCTGAAAAAGTTCACATAGACATAGTCCAGCTGGCTGGACAAAAATGCACATCGCTCTCAGCTTATCTGAAGTAAAGCAAAAGTTACACAATAACAGGAAGACTGCAGTGGGAAAAGAATGTTGCAGGTGGGAACAGATAACTACAGAAGAGAAACTAGGGGCGGGCTTGGTAATATGTATGAGCTAATTATAAGAAGGCATAAAAGGTGACTGTAAGGGACAATAAATGAAGTCTGCTGATCACTCATATTGAGTGACTGTGTCTTCCCTCCGTCGCAACAAATGGCGCCCGAACAGGGACCCTAGAGAGGTCTGAACCTGCGAGCCACGGTTCGACAGAGATTCGGGTACCGGTCCTGAAAGCAGCGCAGGAGGCGGCAGGGCACAGTCCCCGCGCCCGGGAGCACCTACAGAGGGTCCCGCCGGCCACGCGTCGCCGAAGTCTCGCAAAGGCTGCAGCAGCGCTGACGAAGGTGTGGAGAGACAAGCGACGTACGATTCGCTCATATGCTTTTTAGAAAAGCGGAGCGTGCAGGACATAGATTGTAACAAGGAATTACCCGGGTTATTAGCGTATGGGATAGCATCCGGGACCCCCGCGGCAGCGGCGAGCGGCGGCGCACAGCCCGGCAGGCCCCTTCCCGGCCGCGGTTTCTCTCCAAGGCGGCACCCCCCCCGCCCCCCCCCCCCCCCCCTCCGATCGGCGCCATGGCGATGCAAGCGGCCAAGCGAGCTAACATCTGGCTGCCCCCAGAGGTCAATCGGATCCTCTATATTCGGAACCTGCCGTATAAAATCACAGCGGAGGAAATGTATGATATATTTGGGAAATACGGACCTATTCGACAAATCAGAGTTGAAAACACTCCTGAAACAAGAGGAACAGCTTAAGCTTCTCAAGGAAAAATACGGAATTGATTACAAGCCCACAAAAAAAAAAAAAAAAAAAAGTGCTTCAGATGTCCTCTACAAGAAATGGGTTTCTGCCTTGAACTAGCAAACATCTCTGTGTTTAAAATGAAGCCTTTTTGCCTTGATGGAGATAATTTATTCTGTATTCTGTATTTATGCTGTATTCTGAATGTGGAAATTGGTTGGGACTAGGAGGCTGGCTTAAAGGCATTTTGCAAACGGGATTATTATTTTTGATCATTATTGTAATAATAGTTTTTTGATCAAAACCAGCCAAAATTTTTTGTAAACATTAGGCATATCTGAAGAGAATGCCTTTATCTGAATCAGCAGTTAAGGTGTAGTTTAGTCTGATGCTGTGGTTTTATCTGCTACTGGTGAATTTTTGAAGTGATGAAATCAGAGATACAAGGTATACTAAGAGTTATGAGGTAATAAGGTAATAAGCTAAGTAAGGGTGCTGGCTTTTATATCTACAAGTGCAATCTGCTTTTATGTAGCAAAGAGAAACTTTAACAATAATGTTGCTTGAGCGAGATGTGCATGTGACAAGGGATGTGCATGGGAAAAGGGATATCACAACTGGAGTGCAACCGTGTTTCTATGTCTGGCAGAGTGAAATCTTTCAAGACCTGAGTTTAGACAGTCTAAAATAAGTTGTTAGTATTCAGAAAACCCATCTTAAGCCTCTTTTGCTTACATAGTGTTGTGGAAGTCAACTGCTATTGTAGAGAATTAATGATTTTTCAATACATATTAACAAATACTACTATTTTAACTTGAGGCAGTTGAGTGAGAAATACTCACGTGTAGCATTTGAGGGAATGTCAGCATAAATCGCACTTACAGTAAGACTGCATTTTTAATTACTGTACTCGTTAAGATTTGATGATGCCATAAGGCTAAGGCCTTTTATCACGGATTGGTTCTGAACTAAAAGGTGTGTGCACACGTAGATATGCACATTTGTGTTATTTTCCTTAACTGGCTACAAAATAATATAATTAGGTTGGGGACTAGATCTTGGGAATTTGTCTATTATACTTCTGTTTGTTAAGGAACGTGCATAACATACAGCACCCATGTAGGCTTGGCTTGTGGCATAGTTGTCAAATTTAGCATAGACATTCAGACAGATAAGCAAGGTACTCTTCTTGTGTGTATCACCTACAAGCCATTATGGCTTAGTGTGTAAATCTGTATGTAACTGTTGAAAAATCCACTTATGAATGTATATAGCTTAGAACTAATTTTTTCCCTTTGTTAATTCTTTGATATCAATGAGGTATTCTTCAGAAAATGTATGGACTGGTTGGTTGCATAAGGGCAGTTGTTATTTGGACAGAAAATTGTTAATGGTCAGGGATTTTCCACTAAAATATTTGCAAATATTCCTAGTCAAACATCAGTTTGGTTTCTTTTTGGGTTTTGAGCTTGCATTAGTCCATGTTCAGAACTTTAAAATTACCTTTGAATTTTTTAAACTTTTTATATCACTGGAACAGAAAGAGCATCTAAAGTAAAGCTTCAAGCTAACTTTATTTTTCAAGTATTTCTGGAATTATCCTTCTGAACTGAGATTTTATAAGTTGGCTGTGTATTTTCCTGTGTTAAAACACTGTTATTGAAAATGGTCAACCAAGCCTATGTCGCCCAAAATAAAAACGGGGGAATTGTGGATAACTGGCTAGCTGAAAAAGGTCTCATAGACATAGTCCAGCTGGCTGGACAAAAATGCACATCGCTCTCAGCTTATCTGAAGTAAAGCAAAAGTTACACAATAACAGGAAGACTGCAGTGGGAAAAGAATGTTGCAGGTGGGAACAGATAACTACAGAAGAGAAACTAGGGGCGGGCTTGGTATTTAGGCAACTAACCAATAATGAGCTTAACTTTTGTAATATGTATGAGCTAATTATAAGAAGGCATAAAAGGTGACTGTAAGGGACAATAAATGAAGTCTGCTGATCACTCATATTGAGTGACTGTGTCTTCCCTCCGTCGCAACAGGGGATAATTCTTAGGGTTAAGTCTCAGGGTTAAGTTTCAAGGCTAAGTTTCAATGTTAAGTCTCAGGGTTATGTCTTAGGGTTAAGTCTTAAGGTTAAATCTTAAGGTTAAGTCTTAAGGTGAAGTCTTATGGTTAAGTCTTAGGGTTAAGTTTTAGGGTTAAGACTTAAGATTAAGTCTTAGAGTTATGTCTTAGGGTTAAGTCTTAAGGATAAGACTTATAGTTACATCTTTAAGTTTACGTCTTAGGTTTATGTCTTAGGGTTAAGTCTTAGGGTTTTGTCTTAAGGTTAAGTATTACTATTAAGTCTTAGGGTTAAAGTCTTAAGATTTAATCTCAGGGTTAGGTCTTATGGTTAAGTCATAAGTTTAAGTCTTAATTTTAAGTCTTGGGGATAAGTCTTAAGGTTAAGTCTCAAGGTTAATCTCAGGGTTAAGATTTAGGGTTAAGTCTTAAGGTTAAGTCTTAGGGTTCAGTCTTAGGGTTAAGTCTCAGGGTTATGTCTTAGGGTTAAGTCTTATGTTTAAGTCTTAGGGTTAAGTCTTAAATTTAAGACCTAGGGTTAATTCTTAGGGTTAAAATCTTTAAGATTAAGTCTCAGGGTTAAGTCTTAGGGGTAAGTTTTAAGGTGAAGTCTTAACATTAAGTATCAGTGTTGTGTCTTTGGGTTAAGTCTTAAGGTTAACTTTTAGGGTTAAGTCTTAGGGTGAAGTCTAAAATTTAAGTCCTAGGGTTAAGTCGTACAAGGTTAAATCTCAGGGTTAAGTCTTAAGGTTAAGTCTTAAATTTTAGTGTTAAAGTTTTAAGGTTAAGTTTCAGGGTTAAGTCCTAGGGTTACTTCTTAAGGCTAAGTCTCAGGGTTAAGTGTTAGTGTTAAGTCCTAGGCTTAAGTCTTAATGTTGAGTCTTAAGGTTGAGTCTTAGGGTTGATTTTTAAGGTTAAATCTTTTGGTTAAGTCTTAAGGTTAAGTCTTAATGTTAAGTCTTAGGGTTAGGTCTCAGGGTTAAGTTTTAAGGTTAAGTCTTAGGGTTAAGTCTTAATGTTATGTCTTAAATTTAAGACCTAGGGTCAATTCTTAGTGTTAAAATCTTTAAGTCTCAGGGTTAAGTCTTAAGTTTAAGTCTCAGGGGTAAGTCTTAAGTTAAGATAGGATGAAGTCTTAGGGTTAAGCCTTAGAGTAAAGACTTAAGATAAAGTCTTAAGTTTAAGTGTAAGGCTTAAGGCTTAGAGTTCAGTCTTAGGGTTAAGTTTTAAGGGTAAGAATTAAGGTTAATCTTAAGAGTTAAGTCTTACGGTTAAGTCTTAAGGTTATGTCTTAATGTTAAGTCTTAGGGTTAAGTCTCAGGTTCAGTTTTTAAGGTTGAGTCACAAGGTTAAGTCTTAAGCTCAAGTCTTAATTATAAGTGTTAGTGTTAAGTCTTAAGGTTAAGTCTAAGGGTTAAGTCTCTAAGATTAAGTATTAGGTTTAAGTCTCAGGGTTATGTCTTAGGGTTAACTGTTAAGGTTAAGACCTAAATTTAAGTCTTAGGGTTAAGTCTTAAGGATAAGTCTTAAATTTAAGTCTTAGGGTTAAATCTTAAGGTTAAGTCGTACAGTTAAGTGTTAAGGTTAAGTCTTAAATTTAAGTGTTCTGGTTATGTCTTAAGGTTAAGTCTTAGTGTTAAGTCTTAAGGTTAACTCATAAATTTAAGTTTTAGGGTTAAGTCTTTGTGTTCAGTCTTAAGGTTATATCTTAAGTCCTAGGCTTTGAGTCTTAGGGTTAAGTCTTAAGTTTAAGTCTTTGGGATACGTCTTAGGGTTAAGTGTCAGCGTTAAGATTTATGTTTAATTCTTAAGTTTAAGTCTTAAGGTTAATTTTTAAGTTTAATCTTATGGATTGAGTCTTAGGTTTAAGTCTTAGAGTTGTCTTGGGGATATGTTTTAGAATTAAGTCTCAGGGTTAAGTTTAAGCTTAAGCCTCAGGGTTAAGTCTTAAGGTTAAGTCTTACGGATTGAGTCTTAGGTTTAAGTCTTAAGTATAAGTCTTAAGTTGAAGTCTTAGGGTTAAGTCTTAGGCTTAAGTCGTAGGATTAAGATTCAAGGCTAAGTCTTACGTTTAGGTCTTAGGGTTAAGTCTTAGCGTTAAGTCTTATGGTTAAGTCTCAATGTTAAGTCTTAGGGTTCAGTCTTCTGGTTAGGTCATTATTTTAGGTCTTAGGGTTAGGTCTTAGTGTTAAGTCTTAATGTTGAGTCTTAGGGTCAAGTTTTAGGGTTAAGTCTTAAGGTTATATGTAGGGTTAACTTTTAGGGCTAAGTCTTACAATTTAGTCTTAGGGTTAAGTCTTAAGGTTAAGTTTTATGGTTAAGTCTTTAGGTTAAGTCGTAGGGTTCAGTCTTACGGTTAAGTCATTAGGCTAGGTATTAGGGTTAGGTCTTAGGGATAGATTCAAAGGGTTAAGTCTTAAGGTTGAGTCTTAGGGTTAAGACTTAGAGTTCAGTCTCTAGGGTTAGGTCTTTAGGTTAGCTCTTAGGGTTAGGTATTAGGATTAAGTCTTAGGGTTAAGTCTTAGCTTAAGTCTTAAGTTTAGGTGTTAGGGTTAAGTCTTAAGATTTAGTCTTAGGGTTAAGTCTTTGGGATAAGTTTATAGAGTTCAGTCTTAGAGTTAAGTCTTAGGCTTAAGTCTTAGAGTTAGGCCTTATGGTTAGGTATTAGGATTATGTCTTCTGGCTGTTTTAAGATTAAATCTTAAGGTTAAGTCCTAGCATTAAGTCTTAAGGATAAATCTTAGAGTTAATTCTTATGGTTAGGTCTTAGGGTTAGTTCTTAGGTTAAAGTCTTAGGGATAGGCCTAATGGTTAAGTTTTAGGTTAATTCTTAAGGTTAAGTCTTATGGTTAAGTCTTAGAACTGAGTCAGGATAAAGTCTTAGGGTTAAGTCTTAGATTTAAGGCTTAAGGTTAAGTCTGAGGGCTAAGTCTTAGGGTTAGTTCTTAGGGTTAAGTCTTGGTGTTAAGTCTATAGGGTTAAGTCTTAGGGTTACGTCTTAAGGTTGAGTCTTTAGGGTTCAGTCTTATGGTTAATTCTTAAGGTTATGTATTAAGGTTATGTCTTCAGGTTAAGTCTTTAGGTTCGGTCTTAGGGTTAAGTCTTAGGTTTAAGTGTTAAGGTTTAGTGTTAAGGTTAAGTCTTAGGGTTAAGTCTTAGAGTTCAGTCTCTAGGGTTAGGTCTTTAGGTTAGGTGTTAGGGTTAGGTATTAGGATTATGTCTTAGGGTTAAGTCTTAGCTTAAGTCTTAAATTTAGGTCTCAGGGTTAGGTCTTAAGGTTGAGTTTTAATATTGAGTCTTAAGGTCGAGTCTTAGGGCTAAGTATTATTACCAGGAACAGAGGTATATTACTGTAGGGTCTTGCAACTGGGTCTTCTGCAAGATCGATCGATCGATCGATATATAGTCAGACAGACATAAAAATTACGCAATAGCTGCCCTAAATGTTTCAGAGATTTATTTCCATCAGTTTAGGTCATTGAACTTCCTACAGTAGTTATCTATTTCCTCATGCTGCCAAGAACTCCATCGTGTTTGCCATCACTAGTACCAATTGCTCTGTTCCTTGTTTCTTTGGGTAACTTTGGAGTCTTTGCTGTGGAAACAGGCTAGTGTGATGAAATTTAGCACATAGGAATACTTCATGGTTTGCTGACTCTTCAGCAGGGGTTTCCTTCCTCCACTCCCTGCCCAGATCCACCCCTGTTCTCTTCATTCCTCTGTCCCTCTCCTGTCCCTCTCCTGTCACCACACCGCCCCATCTCACCCCCCTCTGCTGCTCAAAATATTAAGGGAACTAGATCTGTATTGAAAAAATTGGGGTTTCTCTTTCCTCTCCTGAGGATTTACCACCCAGAGCAGGCTCAGGTTCTGATCCTGCAAACTGCTCCCCAGTGCTTGGATGCTTGCTCTGGGAAACAAGGACAGCTGCTCAAATTCTTTTGCAGGCACAATCTTTGTTTAAATTCTAGTTGAAATGAAATGAAAAGCTGTCATCAGTCCCACCTGTGGCACAGAGAGACACCTGTGTTTCACGCACATGTCTGCACAGAAACACACGCAGAGGGAAAAAAGCCCGGTACTGCTTTGTGCAAGGAAGTACGTAAACTCTCCCTATCAGCATTGCTGCTTTGAGCAATTGAATCGTTCTACAGTTATCTGACAAGCCGACACGCTGCCCATCAAATCAGAACCAGAATGTATGCCATTTGCAAGATGGGGCAGCAATAAGCTTTCAACCACTTTCCAGCAAGATCAATTCAAGCAAGGCTGTGTATTCATGGATTTTCTCCTCTGCAAAGCCATGAAGAAAACATGAAACGCACTCCCCAAAGGCAAAGGAGCAAACTGAGGGAGAGCAGCTCATTGGCGCCTTTCAGAGCTTCAACAGTCTGGAGAAAAGGGAAAAACACCCATACAAAGATAAAGAGCAGCCAAGATGCACTTTTATAAAATGTATATTGGGACCTGTTCCACATCTCAGAATGACTTTCAATATTGCTTTGCATGGCTTTTAGACCAAGGCCTAAAGTGGCGTGATAGCTTCTGCTTGCCGGGGCATGGTAAGATCACTCAAATGAGCGACAAGGTAACAAGTAAACACCAAAGGCAATAGCGGAGCTTACCGCTTCCCTCCACTGGCGACCAGCTGTGCAGTAAACCAGCTTAACCAGCCTCCCTAAGGATGGCTCTAAAGTCGCTGAAAAGGAAAAAAAGAAGGTAAGTCCTTAGCCTGGAATGTAAAGGCACCATCTTGGCTCCCAGGCAGGTGGCACTGATGGCCCAGCAGGGTCATGTCCCCACGTTCCAGGAAAGATAAAAGAAACACAGGACGTCTTTGTCGGGTGGGTTTGATGCATCCTTTCCATTTGGTGAAAGCCTGAGGAAGGATGTATTCCACGGTAGGACCAGTGGCACTTTAGACCTGAGGTTAAAATAGTGCTGCACTTCAGTGACGCTCCCCAAGCTGCTTTCACCACCAAAGAGAAAAAGATTTGCTCTCTCCAGTATGGTGGGAATGATACCATAAAGTCGGTCAGGGAGAAAAACCCTCTAAGCCTTGCTTGCAAGTTTCAGAAGGCCGGCATTCTTTATGGCAGTGCTGGGAGCACGGGGGAATGTTTCCTCTGAGCGTGCTCACCCAGTTCCTCGAGGGTACGCACTACGGACAGCAGAGCACTTGCACACTCATAGCGCATTACACACGCATTTTCAGTCAGGCACGGGATGGGTTACAAGTTGCTTGCTTTAATGCAAACGAGCACACACCCTCAGACAGCACTGCTGAGGTTTTTTACTAGCTCCCCGTGCTCCCCAAGCGGGGCCTTGCCCTCTCTCGGGGGGCTATCTGAGTCAGAGGTCACGATCTCCCCCCACAACAATTACCTTTGTCCGAATTCCAACCAACATTCTGCGGATCGCAGCGCTCTATCGGCTTGTCTCCTCCTGCGACCACAACGTCCTCACCCGCAGGCTCTTTCTGCATCACCGAAGAGAACGCAGATCTTTTCCCCACCCATTCTTTGTTCCCCATCCTTCCCAAGGCTGACTCCCTGGATGAGAGGTCCCTTAATTCGTCACTTCTAACAGCTTTAGAGAGTCAGCTTGGCCTAACCTTTGTGCGCAGGTGTGTTTAACGTAGAGCTACACACCAAATCAGAGCGTGGCAACTGGGGAGCTCAGACATCTTGTCCCTTTGCCGAGCCAGCAGCTTCCCCTTAGCAGAATCCCTGGACATAAATGTATATACGGTGGAATCTATACGGTGGCATCAAACGTCCCGCCAGGCACCACATCTGTCCCTAAAATCCTTCCCCCCAAACAACCCTGAAAGACTTCCCTTGACACCCTCCTCCACCCCAGGCTGTTCCTGAAATCATCCCCCACCTCCACCTCCCTGCCCTGGCCCTAAAACTTCTCCCCCAGACCCTGGTCCGGCCCTAAAGTCCCTCCCCCACCCTCGGTCCGTCCCTAAAGTCCTTCCCCCAACCCCAACACCTCCCCTCCCGTCCTTCCCTAAAGGCCTTCATCAACCTCGCCCATCCGTCCCTAAAACCCTTCCCCCAGACTCCCCACTCTGTTCTCTAAATAACACACACAGCCTCAACACCTCCCCCCCCGTGTATCAATACGCACCCCCCCACATACCCCCACCTCCCCCACCCCCCCACCCCACCTCCCCCCACCCCCCATACACCCACTCCCACAAACACACATCCTTGCCCCACCCTCACACACCCCGCTCCATCCCTAAACACCTTCATCGATTCCCACCCATCCGTCCCTAAACCCCTTCCCCCCGCCCCCTCCCCTGCCCCCGTCCCTCTGTCCCTGGCATGGCCCAACTGCCCAGCACCACCAGACCACTCTGGCCCAAACACCATAAGGCAATGGTTCCCACCTGACAATAGCAAGTCGAGGAACATTTTTTTTTTTCCTAAATAGAGAGATTTTTACTTCGTACGCTGCCGACTACAGCAAATTATGTTTTGCTGACCGGCTGGATACCCAGCAAAGCTGAACTCCACATCAAATATAATAAAATCTACCAATTATATCAAATAATCGAATATATCAAATGCAGTTTCTTATATTGCAATAAAAGCAAATAGCATGCAATATGATAAAAGGAACCAGTGGCAGTTACTGTGAGCGATATGATAAAAGAGCAATAGGAGCGAAGCACCAAATTGTCACTGCAAAGCCTTAACGAGACTAAGGAAAGGAGACATCACCAATTCCAACCCCAGCATCACACAGGACCACCCTTTGTCTGGCAGCGCCCTTGCAGCCGGCACCAGCAGTCTCTCGGGAACTGGGAAATTCCCCTGGAGAAGGTGCCAGAAAGGAATCCTCTTGCTGCTTCTCAACCTGCCCTGGCAGACATATGACGCACATCATAAAAGTTCTGCTCCCTGCTTTCTGTGGTGAAAAATTGACCAAAACCTTTTGCACTCATGCAGAGCCCAAAAAATACATTTTGGGAAAGGGCAGCATGGCTCCCCTGGAGAAGGTTCCAGGAAGGAATTCTCTTGCTGCTTCTCACCCTGCCCTGGTAGCCCTGTCAGGCACTGAGCAAAAGTTCTTCTCCCTGCTTTGTGTGGTGAGAAAATTGACCTCTTTTCATTGGCAATCATGTACAGCCCAAAGAAACTCACCTTGACAAAGTGCAGCAGTGCTCCCCTGGAGAAGGTGACAGGGAGGAATTCTCTGGCTGTTTCTCACCCTGACCTGGAAGCCATGTGATGAGGCACAGAGCAAAAGTTCTGCTCCCTGCTTCCTGAGGTGAGAAAATTGACCAAAAACTTGTGCACTCATGCAGAACCAGAGCTCACCTTGTGAAAGTGCAGCACTGTTCCCCTGGAGAAGGTGACAGGAAGGAATCCTCTTGCTGGTTCTCACTCTGTCCTTACAGCCATGTGAGGCACAGCACAAAAGTGCAGCTCCCTGCTCTCTAAAGTCAGCAAAATTGACCGTTCACAGTTGCGCTCATGTAGAGACAAGACTTTCTTACTCAAAAGCAAACCCCAAAAAGCCACGTAGCCTTGGGAAACCCCTTGTCCTTCCGTGTGGCTGGTGACTTCCCATGGCTCTTCCGCAAGGCAGGAGAAACAACCATGAATTTGGAAGCCCACGTAAATTCAAGTACACTTAGTCCTCTGACAGTCACTGCTTATGGGCCAGCAGTCCTCTCACCCCTCCACAGATCTGCCTCTTAGTCCTCTAGCAGTCATCCTCCATGGAGGGACCACAAGTCCTCCATACCTACCCACCAGCTCACCAGAAATGAGTCAGACCACACCAGAAGTGACACTGCCTGACCTGCAGGAGATATATTAGACCAGTAACGATGGTTTCAAGACAGAAAAAACACCACCATCCACCAGCCCAGCAGAAAAACAACCAGAAGAAACTTCGTACACAAACCAATGGCCCCCATCCAAACCCTGCAAAGGCCAAAAAGCTGAGAAAAGGCACTCTCCACAAAAAAAAACCCACACACACAGAACACAAGATCACACTACCATTACCCCAGGAACCCAGGTCAGCAAACCCACATTCTGTCCATAACAATAACATGCTTTAACACTTTACTCGCTTAACCAGTGGCATACCATAACCTTGTAATCCTGAGAGACATCCCTGCGCTGCTCCACACGTCACCAAAAGCAGGGGCTGAGGAAGGCTGCTTTGGGGCCCGTCGAGGGAACCAGCTCCCCTGGGCTGCTCTGCGGCCACCGGCTGCTGTTGCTGTCGCGCGGGTCTCAGTGCTGCTCTGCAGTCGGCCGTCACCTCCCCGGGGACACTCCCCAGTGCAGCACACGTCTGCACTGGCTCTCCCTGGGGACAAAGATCACAAGCGAGGGATGGGCTTGGCTTTGGCCCCAGCCCCAGGCTGCCACCAGAGAGACCTGCCACCCCCGCCCCAGCTGTGCGATGTGGGCACCACGTACAGCTGCAGATGTGGGTCAGGGCAGCTGTGGGCAGGGGGCAAGCCCCGTGGTGGTACCCCGGCACTGGCAGCAGGCAGAGCTGGGGAGAGCGAGGGGCAGCCCAGGGCAGCCGGCAGCTGGTGGCGGGGCCCGTCAGGGTGCAGCACCCTCAGCAATGCCCGGCTCCGTGCGCCTCGGCCCCAGGGCTGCAGCGCAGGGCTGGCCCCAGCTGGGGCTGGGCTGGGAACAGGCAGGCAGGGCCCCTGGCAGCCCCGGCACGCACCTGCTCCCTGCATGGGGCAGCCTGGTCCTTTGCAATCGACCCCGTGGCATCCAGAGAAGAGCCCTGCCCTGGGCCTGAGCCATCGCTGCAGGGATGAGGCCTTCCTCGGCGTCCGTCCCTCAAACCCTCCCTCCGGCCCCCACGGTCCGTCCCTAAAACACTTCCCCTCTGGCCCCCAGCCCCTGCGAGCGGGGAATCCGCCTCCCCAGCTGTGAGCCCGGGCGGCGCAAGCCCCCCCAGGGCTCACCCTGCCACCCATGTGGTTCCTGGAAGAAACACCATCCCACCATGCCCGCAGGCAAACCGCTATCCCTATGGACACAATGGGGGCAGCCGGCACGGGGGTTGGGGGTGAGGGGGTGGGGGTGGGGGTGGGGGGGTGTCACTCTCGGGGCTATCCTAGTGAGCAACACTCAGAGAGGCCAAAAACTGGAGTGCAGGGTTGATGCCGGCATTAGAGCCGGCTGCAAGCGAAAGGCACTCAATGGGCATGGGCGCTGCTGGGAGGGAAAGCGCCACGTCAGGACGGTCGGGAATCTCGGCTGGCTGGGAGGGAGCTCCATCGAGCGCTCAGAGTCGAGGCTTGAGATCCTTGCAGCCACGGAGGTTTTTGCACGGAGAGCTGCGCTAAGCAGGGCCCGTTTATCACTTTGGCTGCAACACGAGGGTGCTGCACCCCTGCATGGTGCTTCCCCTGAGCCGACAGAGAACTTCCTCTCCTGGGCTTTGTTCCCTCTGGGACAGCGGCTGTGAGCGAGGCAGGGCTGTCAGATATGCGCAGCTGGGGTCGAGGGGCTCAGAACGGATAAACCCCCCGGCCTGCGCCCGGCCCTGCCCCTCTCTTACAGCCGCCATGGCAGTTCCCCTGCAGCTGAATAGAACCATCAACGCTCTGTCTTCAGTGGGGTTTCTTGTACATAGAAAAAAGGGACAGCACAAAGCGTGAAGCAAAGCCAAGAAGGTGGCACCTGCTTTTAAAAAAGAATACATTCAGTACATCACAAAAAAATGCGGTGGAACTCACTCTTCCAATTGGGTTAGGCAGGAGGAAAATGGATTTGGAAAGCAAATAAGAATCGCTCACTTCAAGCTATAAGGTGGCTACTAAACACAGACTCTCCCGTGCATGTCCTGCTCATTAGTTCCACGCTTTGGAAGTGCCTGCGGTTTCCCTGAAGCACCCTCTCTGGGTTACTCTTCCAAAGGGGTTCCGGGGACATCTGCATAGGGAAGCTGCCTGAAGCAATCACCGTTTGTTATCCTGTCAGGTTTCAGCCAGGGCAGATAGCCTGTGCATGCAGGGACTACAAACTTTTTCTGTAACTACAGACTTTTTCTATTAACACACTGATCTTGCAGAGAAGTCATGCACTGTGCAATTAAAAACAGAGAACAGTGGGAAACTAGGTTTGGCCTTCAAGGCATTTCTGACCTAATTACATTGAACTTTATTTGCTCAGAAGCCCTTAAAAAGTGCTCCAGTTGAAGGCAGTTTCCTGATCAGCTCTGGGTTCAGACTAACTCCTATACACCTACAGCCGTCCAACTCTGAAAAGTCACACAAGGACTCCCTAAATCACCCCAGCTTTGAAGTGTCGTTTCCAGTGCCTCCCCCTGGGCCAGAAGCGTTTCCTTGCTGCCCCAAACGGAATTTCAAAGCTTCAGAGACACCCTTTGGAGAGCCTGCCCCACCTCTCAGCACCGTGAGGGATACCTCGTTGTGCTGGAAGCCGGGACAGCGCGAGGCAATTCAGCATCCTACAGCTGGATGGCCTCAACGTTCGGGGCCAGCAAAGCACCCTGCCCTGCGCATTACTGCAAAAGCAGGCTGAAGGAGGTTGCTGTCCTACCAGAGCTGGAGGGGAAGAAACTGCAGTGAATATCACAGCAGGTACGCTGCCTGCAGCTGTTAGGTGCTACTGCTCAACGCCGTCCCAGGTAAGGAGTGCCGACACTTTCCTCAGCCTCACAGACCCCCTGCCAGCCCAGGGACCAGGCCTCACTGATTTAGGGCTCCCACAGACGGGAATTTGCTCTCCGAGGAAATGCAGTCATTGCAATCAACCTTTCCTCCCCAAAACATCAGCTGGAACACGGATGGAACCAGAATGGGAAGCACCGAGCTCCATTACCCTGAAGCCCAGGGACACAGACCCGGATGCGGTGGATGCTTTATTTCTCCTACACCATCCAAAAAAGCACCAACATCCCTCTCAGGCCGTATGGTAGTTTCACCCCTGGGCAGTGTGTCTTACTGAAAGGAATCTTTCCAACGAACCTCAGCTTCTCCTGATCCTCCTCCTCTTGAGTAAGAAAAGCCTTCCACTGGAAGTGGGCTATGATTTTACTCCGGTTGTGGATGACCACACATCTGTGATTTGACAGCGTGATGTAGGTCTTCCCAACTGCCAAGGAGTTTCTGTCCAGCCTAATGTTGACATCTTCAGCGGCTCCATGAAGGCTTGTGTGAGTATCTTCACCTAGAACAAAGCAAAAGGCAGACATTGCTCATCGCCCTTGCTGATGGGAGTACAAGGAACGGAGGAAGCCACAGGGAAAAGAAGTGTCACAGCTTTTAGCTGTGTGAGCAGTTCCACAGATCAATATATTTATTGCATCCCGAGAGCTGCATGTGTACAGCATGAGGATGTCCTGGGCACCACCTTAAGCACCTTATTTCTGGGTGGGCTTGTAAAGATTTATCCCCAAGGCGACACTATCTACAGGGAGATGTTTTCAGTGTGCCCAGGTGGCCTTTGGGTCACCATCCCACGCGGGTCACAGGGAATTCTGCATCTGAGTCGTTCAGGTGACTCTGAGGAGGCCCCACCTCGGTCACAGCTCGCCCAGAGTCTCCTGCAAGCACGCCACCAGGGTTGTGTCTCTCCTGATCCCTTGTTGCCAACAAGTGAAGGTGCCTGGGGCACGTAGGCAGAAGAGGGAGATAAAAAGAAACAGGCAAAGTGACAGCCCACGGCAGGATGGGACGCAGATGAGAACTTCACCGTGTTGGAGCAGCAGTGCCCTCACTTGCTGTGGGTCTGTGAAGATAGGTCGGAACGAGACCGGTGGGGCACGGCCCACACCCACCTGCCCATTCCAGCCCTGCAAGCCCATTTCTTCTGCCTGGAGCCTGTCGGTGCCTGTGCCCGAGCGTGCAAGTCTACACCGAGTGTTCCCAAGCTGTCCCACAACCCGAGCGAGCACACCTTTGCTTTCCACCTCAGACCGAAGAGGAGAGAGCCCCTGGCTGTGCACAGCAGCCGATTAACGCCTGGAGTCTTGCTGGAGCACCTGCCAGCCCTTCACCCTCCAGAAGAGACCCCCACCAAAGCGCCCTCACTGCCAGAGCTTCCAAACCTTCATTCTTCCCAACCAAGCAACTCCCGGGAGTCAACTAAGCTCAAACTTGAGCACCGAGCCTACTCTGCCTGTTGCAGGTGAGGGTCTCCCAGGTGAGAAGCAAACCCCAAACACGAGACATTCTCCATTGAAATGGCACTTCTGTGGAGCGTGTTTAAAGCCTCAGAGCCAGCCCCAGCTGAGAAGGGCAGCGACCCGGCCATCCCTGGAGAGCATCCCCCTGCCGAGGCAGAGCCTTCTCCTCGCTGCACGGGTTACAGCAAGGCAGCCAGGCGATGGACCTGCCTTTCCAAGGCTGCCACGCAACAGCACGGGGGAGAGCTGGCTGCCTTCTGGGTGGACTCCTTAAACCCTAAGCCAGACACAATGCGGCGAATCACAGTCGTGCCAGAAGAAAGAGAGCCCCCTCTCTTGGAGGGAGGTTGGGGAATGAATCACCCTTCAAACAGATCTCTGCAGCCATTCCTTCACCTCCACACATGGAGAGTTCAGCCTTCGTGCCTGTATAACCTCAACTTCTCTGCTCTTAAGGGAGCCCAGGAGGAGTGGGAGGGATTCGTGGCCAGACATGAGTTGTGTTGCGAGAGAAACAGCAACGTCCCCATGACTGGACAGCCTGCTTTCTATAACAGACAACTCAGCGTACAAAAATAAGGTTCAGAAGCGTTACAGAGGCAGGCGTGCTTTATAAGCCTTGCCTTCCCCCTCCGCTGAATCCTCAGCGTACGTTGGCAAGCAGAGGAAGCAGGACCCAAGAAATGGGAGACATGCACAGTGCTTCGAGCATGCACAACTCCGGTTCATGGAAACATGACCTAATGCTCTACGAGACAACTAACTACTGCAAAATAAACTCCACGAAAACTATCATGATCTCCCTGTCTAGGCCCATGGACAGGTGGGTCTTGAAACAATGGGTATAGTTCTGATCTTAAAAACCAAGCTGAAGCCTTTGAAATGTAATCATTCTTTCTGCCCTTCTCCGAAGTACAGAGCAGCTTCTATACAAAGACTGAACAGGATTCCTCAACCTAGAAATGATATAGGAGACAGGTAGGTTTGTAAAAGTATGAATGGCCTGGGAGAAAGTGAACGAGGAAAAAATTGTCAGCATTTGTCATAAAACAGGAACCTGAGGGCCTGAAATAGTATTAGTCAAAATTAGAGAAAAGTAGTACTAGTACTTTTCCAAGGAATATTCCTTCCTTTGGAACATGCTGCCATAGCTGCCTGCAGACGCTCACCGCTATAAATCCACAAGGCAACTGGACAAAGGCTTGGAAGGTAAAACCATCAGAAGTGATTAAACAAAGACGTGAATAAAGCCTCCAGCACAGAAAAATGCTGCCTCCAGGGCCCACGAGGGAGAAAGCATACGCACTGCCTGCTTCTACACGCTTTGCTGAGCATCCCCTACTGCTGCTCTCCTGGAGAGCACTTACACTCCCGGCTGCAGGCACCGAGGATGCTTCCGAAGGCTGGAGGGCTTTGCCGGAGCACCTTCTACCACAGAGAGAAGGATCTGGCATCGTGCTGACTGTGTAAACCCACAAACCTCCCGGTACAGACGAGAGCGTGCAGATGCCAGCGAGTCAGGAGGGAGCAGCAGGTCTTTCTGCCAGGCAGATAAACTGACACAGAGCAGAGCTGTCAGGGTTGGCCCAGGGCAGCTGCAGGCTTCATGTCCTGGGTGCCAAATTAGATGTGACATTTATTTAAGACTCTTGGTTGTTTAATATATAAGTCTGGAGGAAAAAAAAAAACAAACCACAACAAAACAATCTCTGTACTGTAACAGCAATGTAGCCCTAGGTATTTCACTTGACGGGGCAATGTCCATGGGTCTGTGGTTTGGGATGCTTTGCTGCCATGAAAGCACGTTTACTGAAGCCAGACGTACCTGCCCTATCGTTACTTACACAACACGATCTTATTACAGGCTGTCAGTTCTCTCATTCTTACATTCTTACATGAGCAGGACACAGCTCACTCTGCAACCTGAACAAAGTGACACCTGAACTTGAAATTAAAAGAGAGGCTTCTTATACAGCAGTAGAGCAGATGCTTTCGGCTGTGCACTCCTGAATGATGCTTTTTGAGACAGCAGGAACACCACCGTGTTTTATTCCAGCATCCATCTGCATGGCTATGGACACCGGTATCTTAGCACATCACGGTAACTTTTAACTATCTGAAAGTAAGAAATCCAGCACTGGGCCATCCTCTGTGGGGCCTGTTGTGCAGGAGGAGAGGGAATTTACAGAAGAGCTAAAATATCTTTCCCTTGATCAAAGCAAACCCTTGAACACGATTTCAAAACAAATTTCAGGTTTTATGAAGAATGTGTTCCTAGCATTCAACAGCCAGTACCTTCCTCCATCGATTACTGCTCTAAATATTAGGAATCTGGTAGCCAGATGGATACGGCTGAAGAGAAACAAAACAGCACTCTGCTGCCTTTCGTCCTCACCATAATATTCTTCTTCTATCCCTGTAACTCTCTCCTTGCTGAATTTGGATTTTAAACCTTTTTAGGAGTGCATGACAATCAGGTTCAGAATATTTGGGTAACAGGGAAAGCAAGTTTAAGTTAATTTGCCCAGTTTGTCAGAAAACTATGCCTGGCTCTCACCTTTTCTAAAAGAGGCAGGTCCTGCTGCTTTTTCACTGAAAATACAAGCAAGCAACGAAAGCCAAGCTCTTCACTCAGAAGAGTGTCATTGTACCTCCACATCGACCCTCTGAGCAGCTCTTTTGCTCCTGCTACTATCACGATACCCAACTGCCTCACCACCACCAGCATATTCTGGTTTTTCAAACAGCATGCAAAGGTCTACTGGTACCACTTCACCACCGGAGACGGGAGTCATTTCACCAGGCTAGCAATCTCTGGAAAGCGAGAGGAGTCCCCTGCAGCTGGATCCAGCCCCTCCCCACCATATGCTTTTTGCTGCACCTCCCATAGAGCTACCTCGATCAGAGTCAGGAGCGCTGCTCTGAGCTGTTTTGGTGTCAGGAAGCTAATGGCATCACCTTCAAAGTGTGCTGGATCTCTGACAAAGGCCACCTGTCAGTCCCCACGTTTGTATTTCCAGCACTAGAGCAAAACACAGGGCAGTGACAGTCATTTTTAAGTGTTTCTCTGAGGCAGTGTTCATGAGCTACCTTCAGACATCATTAAAACCATCGTGCTGGTTACTCCAGCCCTAGGAGCAGGTTGTTTATAAACCTCACCATTAAATAACTGCTGCCAACACAGGGGTTTCTGCAGGACCATTGCCCAGGCTACAACAAAGCTCAGGGCACCCTAATCATCACTGCTGCCACAGGTGATGCTGTCAACAGCTAAAGTCCCCAGCAAAGCCCCCTCTGAGCCCATGCAGCCCATCGCAAGGAAAGGATCTGCTACCCCAGGGCATTGCAAGCCACCGTGAGACAACAGATGGGGAGGAAAAGGGAGATGGAGAGCAATGACCAGCCACAGCGTCTACGGGACAGGTCGCAGGCTCTTCAGACAGCTCTCCTGCACTTAGGAGTCACTTTGCTTTCCACCAGGCTCCTTGTTGTGCATCCTCCTGTAATGGAGCACCCAAAGTATTCCCCATTACCTCCTCCGCACCGTGCTTAGGAAGGGCTGTTGGCTTTGTTACGGGATGAAATACTCCAGCGCAGGAATATCTGGGAGCCAGCACAGAGGCTTTGTGCTGCCCAGCATGAAGGAGACTCGCAGAATGGATTGAAAGGACAATGAAACTGTTGGATAACGCAAGACAGCGCTGCCGCATATCCAGGATGCCGTGGGCTATTTTTAATCATTATTGGTACTACAGCCATGGTACGCTGGGGTCCCTGATCAACTGAAACATTGCTTTTGGCCCACGGGGAAAAACAGAGCAGGAATCTTCATTCTGATTGCCTGGCAAAGGCATGTTTAATACGCCACTTCATAAATCAATCACCCTTCAAGCTACTCCTCTGCTTCTCAGCAAACGCTGATTGATCCACGAGGAAAGGAGACTAATGAATGGTCAGTTCTGCCCTGAAATGCATCCAGGGTTCATGGCACCTAAGAACATACTAGTGATTTCCATTGATGATAGAAGAGACAAGCTGCAGTCCAGGATGCCCTGCAAAGAGATGAGAACTACATTCTTCCAGTAATCCTTCACAGGCTAAGAACGGGATAGGCGGCGTCACATGGAAGTCTGCTTCTGGGGATGAACAAAACAGCCAAAAGGGGACTTTTAACCTCCAAATAGCCCTCTTAGCACCCACCCCCCAGCCGTGCTCCTGCAGTCAACTCCACAGGTTGCTTTAGCAGCATTTTTGTCAGAAGGGGTGTTACGTAGTTTTGAAGATATAAAGCCATGGGAAAAAAAAAAAAAAAAAAAAAATCAAGCAAATGAAGCACAAACCTAATTTCTCTTCTTCTACCCTCAAAGCGACAGACCATCGGCTTTGAAACACAAGGTCCTAGAGAGGGGCGAAGGCCATACTCTGTTTGCAAGAAATGTAACAACCTTATCTAAAACAGTATATATAAAGAAAAATCATTGTTACAAGCAGTTGTGGAAAAGGGGAACAAAGACAGGAAACTGTTAACTGTTAGCTGATCTGACATAAAGGAACACTTTGGAGACCAATTATACTCGCCCATCATTCTAATTGATTTGAACTATAAAAGCCTATATAACCAATTATTTGTATAAAGTATTAGTTACCAATCCTCAGTCCATTGCAGTGCTGCTGTGATTAAGATGCAAAGTCAACATATAATTGCACGAACTCCTATTTACACCTTTTTTTGCCTACAGTATATGCCACCCTGCACTTGCTTTGAAGCAGACATACAAGAACATAAAAGTCCGACAGAAACTAGCCAATCCTGCTGGGAATTCTCACAAGTGAAGGAAGAAAAGCACAACATGCACTCACAACCCGAGACAAGCAGAAAGGAAAATCCCTTTGCAAAGTTCTTAAATGCCTGGCAGTCCAAGGGAAAGCTAGAGCAGCCTCTTCTAATAACCACGGTGTCAGAGCCTGGCTTACACCTTTGGATAACACAGGAAACAAGATCTTTAAAAACTCACCAAACAAAACAAGTTTGTCTGCGTCTGCTAGCACTAAACACAAACGGAAATAATTACATCAGTTCATGCACTACAGTGAAGCTTTAGAGCCAAGAGAGGATGCTGCTTAGGGAAGCAGAAGGTTTCCTCACCTCTCAGCACTGGTAAGAAGCCACTACCAGCCTGCCTGGTGTTGAAGGATCAGAGAATTGCGCGGCGATGAAGAGCTACAGACCTGACCAGCAGTGGCACACAGCGGTGGCCACCAGAAGCTATGGGGCTGTTGCCGTGAATATAGCTCGATAGCAACCGAACACACTGCGACATCAGAGCCCCTGTGAACGCTCACACCAGAGTAAGGTTAAAACCAGAAATGGTTTTGGCATTCCCACCCTGGTATCCCGCACGACACAGGCACAGCTCAGGTCAAGATGCAGCGAGGCAGAGGGTTTGCTCAGGCAAGTCCTGAGCCTCCTCCGCTCCGGCTGGAGTCGGTACAAACCGCGAGGGCTCAGCAACCTGAGTGATCTCAGGAACGTGAAACACAACACAGCAAGGGCTGAACCTCAGCTAAACCCTGCTGCCTATCCACATCCATCAGTGGGTTTGCAGAGAAAAAAGACAAAGGAAAAGGCTTGATCTAAAGGCTAAGTCAATAGGATTTACATTTTGTTTTCAAACAAGTTCCCAGAAGCTACTGATGGCAGTGCCAGCCTGGCAAGATGACAGGACCTTTGGTAGAAAGGGGGTTCTTAAAGGAAAGAGAAGAGAGGCATGCAGAGATGGTTGTCTTCTCCAAAGTCTGCACAAAACCACAGACTAATATCACAGCGAGGTAATGTTTTACTCTTGTGAGTAGCTGAGATGCCCAGAGGTGATGGCACATCCGTGCTGCCGTTACTTGTTCAGCCTCAAACATCAATAAACACGTAGGGCTGGGATTTAATGAGCTTCCTGCGTGTGTACAGTGGCCACTAACACACCGCCAAGCCCTTGCAGAGGTGGCCTCATTTACCAAAGTAAGCCGATTCAGCTAAGTCCAGCATCAATTTCAGCTGAAGAAAGGGATTCAGCATCCCAACACATCGACATTTCCGGCTGGGAACCCCATGCTGATCTGTGCAGGAGCTGAGCAGTCGGTAACGCCCCTGACAATTCCCCTCGGCCCATAGGCAACGCGATGCAGCCCCTACTGCAGTTTCCCACCGTGGCCGAGATGCACAGGCTGTGCTTGCCCTGCTGCCAGCCGAGCACACCTGGTTCTGTAGTTACCGTCATCTTCACCAAACCCAAATGGCTCTAACACACCACATCAAACTCTCTGTCGTGCCACAGGTGACTGAAGAGCTCCACATCAGCTCCCTAATTAATCGTGTTTCATATGCCTTGATTTTTCCTGTGATCTCATGCCTCATTTCCCCCCATTTGTGATGAAACCTCTGTGTTTTCTCAAGCTGGCGGTTATCACTCACAGCTCCAGAGGCTGCCGCAGCACAGAGAAGCTGCCTGTGGTTGGACCGAGAAGGGCTGAGGCACCTCAGGGCAGTGGCTCAGGCCGTCCTGTGTAGGGCAGAAGACCCAGATCCTCTTCTGACATCCCCTGCCACCCTGAGCACTGCTGCCACACTAAATACAGTGATCCCCAGCCAGTTCTTCCAGATCTACTGTTGGGAGAGGGGTCTGCCAGAGTCAAGAAATTACTCAATACGAGTTATGCATCTTGCTCATCTTTATTGGCTTCTAATACTTCTTATACAGCCTCAATACACAAGCATGTTCCCAAAGCAAACATATAATTGGTTATTAGCCCCTAAGCACGCGCTGCTCTCACACCACTAATTATCATGATTAGAACAAGCATTCTATCCACGCAGCTACTTGCGTTAGCCATGTTTTAGCCTTGCGGTTTGCTACTCCCTTTATTCCCATCCCGCTCCCTATCTCCCTTGGCCTTGCGCCTGTCTTCCCTGACAGCTGCAGCTTGTTACAGCCACGGCCTGTTAGTACAACAAAGTTACTTGGTCTCAGGATTCAGGAATAGATCAAGGCCACTTTCTTGTTAACTTCAGCACAACAACTTCAGCACAATTCTAATTCCAGGCCTGGATTGTGCAGATCTTTAGGGATTCTATGGCCACGCTTCTGCAGCCATTCTGCCCTAAGGAGATCTTGTCTATCGTGCAAGTGTTGGTGCTGGCTTAGAGGAAGGGGAAGATCTGAGGCCAGCTCATCACGCTTACTGACCAACCCAAACCACACATCCCAGTAGCTCTCCAGTGCTCAGTACCAAACCCCCCTGCAGCAGCGCCCCGCGTGCGGGCAGCCTAAGCAGCAGCTGCTGGCCAGCCTTCAGGACTGGGGGGCTGGCGGGACCCTGCCAGGGAGGAGACGGCTCCGGCAGGGCTTGCTTCTCCACGCTGCAGGCTGGAATCACCACCCCTGACGTGTTCGACAAACACACAGATGTGGTGCTTTGGGACACAGTTTAGCGGTGGGCTTGGCAATCCGGGTTAAGTTGGACTTGGTCATCTTCAAGGTCTTTTCCAGCCTCAATCATTCTATGATTCTACGAGGCTGATGGCATTTGCCCCACGCCTAGCAAGCAGCAATGGGGAGGAAACGATGCTGGGGACCCCCTGCTGTCAGGGCCAGGCAGCAAAGCTCAGGGGCAGGGGAACAAGGCAGCCAGAGCCCTCCCTGACCCAGGGCAAGGCAAGCTCTGCTCCACATCATCTCCAGCTCCCAGCGTGCTGCATTGAAGAAGCCTATTTAGCTGCTCTCTCCTGCCATACAGGAATAACCTGAATCTGGCACAGAGCAAGTTTTGCTGCCCAGGGCTCAGGAGGGGAGACATGACTTCACCCACTTCCTATGGGGACAGGAACTGAGCCAGCGCAGGAAAACTCACTCTGATTAACAACCACGGAGCCAGAATCAGACCCTGCTCGCACCTTCTACCTGCCCTTGAAGCAAGCAATTAAGGAGCCGAGGCTGAACTCCCCCAACTGTGCCCTGGGCGTGCAGAACCACAAAGGATGCTCTGAGCCTGGGTCTGCCATCCACAGCAAACAAGCCAAGATTTGCTTTAGCACAGCTCCTGCTCAGCAGCTGTCAGCCCTCCTGCAAGCTGTGTGGGAAGTTGAGGGAAAACAGGGTATTCATCTGCCAAACACCTAGATGGTTCCTCAGCAGGCTTTTAGCACAAGGCTGGAGGCTTCCAGCAGGACTAAAACCACCGAGAACTACTCCTGAGCCACACACGTTACCTCTCTTCTGGGGAAACTGCTTTTTGGGGCTCCGAACCAAGGGGAGACAGAAGAGTAATGGAATAGACAGTCCTGCTTGAGGGCTGCCTCCTCTTGGGTATGCTGTCTTCTAAAATACTCCTATGGGTATGGGTTCTGATCTCCCTCCTCAAAGAGGGTGAGATCCTGCCCCCAGGCTTTTGCTTCTGCATTAGACTCACAGAGCTACTGAAAGAGAGCCATCTGCATCATTACTTTTATTACTGACAGCAATAAAAGCATCTCAATACATAGTGTCTGTCAGCCATGCACAAGCTCAGTGGTGCTTTGCTAATTACTGAAGTTTTCTGTGCTGACAAAGAGATGCCAAGGGATGCAGCAACCAATGGGGCAAAACTGCACAGAGGAATTTCAGTGCCGCACCACAGATCCCCTGGGCTAGAAGCGTGTTGTAGCGCCTTGCCACAAGGGCCAGTGGGCACTGCAGGCACCCACATACAGGCACAGGATCTGGTCCTACACCTTGAAGACCACCCATCATACTATACTAGGTACTCTTTGGAGACAGGAGTCTAATGTGAGTCAGCATTTAGGGAGCTCTGAGTAGAGAAGCAATTCTCCTTTCACAACTCCAAGCATCTCTCCGGCACCTCCTGTCTCTGGCAGCCTTCTGCACCCGCATGGAGCACCTGCCATAGACGTTATTGTTTCTGGATGGCACTGGACTGGTGGATTTGCTTTGCACCTCTGGCACACCTCTGGGAACCCGTCATGCATCTCCTCAGCCACGTGTCCCTGAGCAAAGCTCACCTTCCCACACCAAGCTGGTGCTACGCTGCCAGGTTGCAATAAATGTTGTTACTGCAGCAAACTGGGTTTGGTGTACAATCAGCAGCACTCAGGGCAAGCAGCTTGGGCATCATCTCACTTGAGCAGGACTTGACAGCTGAAAGAATATCGAAACTTTATGAATACTGACTTGGTTGAGACCAGGACTTACCTCCATAAACTTATTTTCCCACATCCACACGGTCCACACAGGGTGGGCTGAACGTCATCTGGGAAAGGCCAAGTGACCAACAGGACTTTCAGTGGAATTGAAACCTTTTCCAAACCTGTACGAGTGCTTCGCACGCAGGTTTCAGAAACCCTTTCAAGTACCATAATCTGATGTTAAGGTGCTGGGCAGGGATATGCTGGAGCCCAGAACATCCCAAGTCACCCTCATTTCAGTACGAGCTGGGATTTTTCACACCCAGACACATGTACACAGGTGAAAAGAAGGAGTTTAGGCATGTAAAGCACTGAAGGACAAGTTTTCATTGTAAATCATTACGCTCGTAGCAGCAAACATTTTCTCCACACTCATCCATAAATTTGTAGCAACAGAACCGCCACCACACACACAGTCCATCCAGGGGACAGTACCTGTGCTCCTAAGCAGCCCAAAGGACACACAATTTAAAGCAACCAAATCATACGCTAAGGGAAAAATTGTGACTTGTTCACATGGAAGAGCTCCATGCTTGCTTAAGCAATGCTAGGGACAGATCTGACCCAGCTTCGGCAGAAATTTAAGCAATGTTCACCTGATTCTGCGTAAGTCACCCTAAGAAGGGTGTGATCCATTGAGAACTACTGCTGCCTGCGAGCAAGTCAGTACCGATACACAGCCAAGCGAGGGAAACGCCTCCCAACACCTTAAACTGCTGTTTTGCTCTTAGCACTTCTGTTTCTTAATAAACACTCTGTTGGTGGCTCCGAAAGAGCAACCCGGCTGCTTTCTGTACGCGCGTCACAGGGAGCCTGCCGTGGTGCCGGACACATTAGCCAGGGCTCGCCGCGCGAGGTCAGGGAACGCTGTCTGGTGCTCTGCACTACTCCTGCAATAAGCTCTGCACCACACCTCGAAAGACTGATTGATTAAACGTTTCTGCTTCACTTTAGCAATTAATCTCAGCAGCCTTTCACTTACCTGTGTGCTTCAAAGCTAGAGAGATAATCCCTTCATCATCCCCTTGCTCTCCTTCGCAATTCGTAGTTTATTTCAAAATAACTGCCACATTGTACTGGCAGGCAGGAATGAAATCCTGGGTTCTTCTCCCAGGGAGCTGCACATGTTCCTGGGAAATCACCCATCTCAGAGCCAGCAGAGAGTTTATCTCCGTGGCCTACCCACACAAATCACTTTTGCAAAGATTGACTACGGAGGAACCAGCTGTTTCAGTAAGAACAAGACTCTCAGGTTTTTCAAAGCAAGCCACAAAGATCCTGGCCCTAATTATTTACTCACTCTGTTCCGTCACAAAGTATAAACCCCACGGCCCTAGTCTCCACTGTCACTGCTCATCTGCCCCAGAGAAATTCTATCCCTCTCAATTTCATCCTATAGATTCTGTATAGGCATACAAATAAGGCACTTTTTTGTGCTTCCCTAGCTGATATTTCATTTATTCTTCCTAGAAACTGTTACCCAAAACAATAAGCTCCTCTGAGTGAGCATAAACCATTCTCCGTGAATATGTCAATAACTGGAAAACATTAGATAAAGCTGAAATAAGTCGTAAGGCTACATAAGCGTTTGGAAGATACAGGAGCATTTGTAACTTCCACAAACCCAAGACAACTAAAATGCTCTTTGCCGGGCTAAAGCAGCACACAGTATCACCTCGGTTAGGACACCACACTTCCAAGGACCAACGCTGAGGAACAGGGACAAACCAAACCTCCCTCTCAGGCGAGAGGAAACACACGCCAAGTGCCTTCATGCAACTGAGGAAGCGTCTCGTTCGGCACCACAACGTACCCCTGCTGAGCCAAGGCCGACAGAAGCATTTTAACATGACGCCTTTTCCTAAAGATATTCCCCACTTACTCTTGAGTGAAGCTTAAAGCTGATGGTGTTTCTGTGGCCTGATCTTGGCTTCTCCTAGCCTAATATAAATTTTACACCTATCTCAGGAGGCAGCGAGCTCTTCCTGCCAAATCCCAAGAGCCCTCAAGTCCTGGCTGCATTAGTCATGATGTCGTGAGCTGTGGGATGCAGGTGGGTAGAGGGCAAAAAGAAAGAACAAGGGTCTGCGGCAAAACAACGTAGAAGCAGTGCAGGGGACAGATGTGTAAGAGACAGTGGCATTGCAGCGAGTCTGACAGAGGCACGCATTCCCACGTTGCGCTTCAAACATAGCACCGCCAAGGAATGAAGCTTCACACGTGCGTATGCACACCGTAACGGAGAATCAAGGTTCCTCCCGCCTCCGAATCAGCAACTCCCAGAAAAACCGGATTCCAAAAAACCTCATTCCTGCTTGAGGGGATGCACTTTAAAAGCCCCCCTGAACACCAACTATTTGTCACTTTTCTTTGAGGCAAAGCCGGGACAGGGGAGATACACCTGGAGAGGGAGTTAAGGTGACCAGGACAACAGGGAATGATGGTAGATGACAGTCATGGGGGGGCTGGGTGGAGAGCACCGAGCCGACACAAGCATCCCCCAGGGAGAGGCCGGCACACAGCCACACAGAACAAGGGCACACTCAGCCTTTGTCCCTTACCTGCTCACTTGAAGCACCAAAACATGCAGAGGTTCTGAAATACAAGGTTTTAGAAGTAGTCTGCAAAGCAAGCTTCACATTTTTCTGCTTTGAAAGGTCTCTGTTTTGAAGGACGCAGAGACTGGGCACCATGCAGTGCCCAGACCTTACCTGTGTCGTAGTGTACTGTCAGGGACCCGGAATAATCACCAGTCTTCTGTGGGTGGAAGTCCACTGTTACTTGCATGGCATCGCCAATCCCAAGAGTCCCAGCAGAGCGATCAACAGAGAAAGGGCTGCAACACGGAGAGGCACATCAGGATTACTGTGGGACATTTGGGGACTATGCTCCTTCTGCCGTCTAGCTCACTCCAGCTCACCTGTATTAGCAAGGGGCCAAGAAACCACAGTCAGCAGCAGAAAAAGAGAACATACAGGGCCAGGAACTGAGCCACCGACCCAACTCCTGAAGAGCTCCAGCCTAAGCTATAAAGATCCTAAGCTATAAAATGACCTCATCTCCCCCATACCCTGCATCCAGTTCTCTGCAGCAAGGCTCAAGAGTCTGACTGCTAGCGGTACGATCGGAGGAGGGTTTTTGAAGGGCACAGAGATGGCAAGAGTTATTTGCATGCACAACTTGACACTGAGTTCCTCAGGAATCCGTCTTTTCCTGCCACCTAATACACCTCAAGAGATGCAAATGTCAAGGTGATACCTGTCCCAGTGAGATTACAGCCTGGAAATCAGACAGGGAGAACAGAAGTTTATTCTTGAAGAACAGAAAATAATTAAACTCTAATTGGCAGAATTAATCTATTTTTATTTTTTTTTTACCTTGAAAGCATCCTGGTTTTGACGTACGGAAAGCAGACTCCACAATCAGTAAGATTGTGAAGTAGGTATGTTTATTCAGCGCTGGGCAGCACGGGGGAGTAGTCCCGCCAAAACCGTGCGCGCCTGATACGAAAACTTGCTCTGTTTTTATAAGACAACTCATTACATATTCATAATATGATGTAATACGCCTATACATATGCATTACCTATCCCCGCTTTGTATTAAAATTAGTTCTGCGAGCCATTTCCGTATTTTTTTCTCGACTGAGTTTGCGCAGTGTCCCCTGGTGGTGGTCGTCAGGGGTCCTGAGGATGAAGGCAGGCGAGTCTTGCTAGTTACCCCCACATCTGGCGCAGGCTCAGTAACGTCCTGCTCTTTGTCCAAACCGCAGAACCAGCTTTGACTTGTTTTTGCAAGGTTGTAATCTTTCTTTGGACTTCTATGGTCATAAAGCTGGACTTATATGGTCATGAAGCCCTTTACTCCCGTACACCTTATCACAGTACCCAAGCAAACCGTGTAAGATTTGGCAAACAGCTTTAATTTTACAACTTTTACCCTAAACAGCTAAACAGACTATTACAATTGTTAAACTCTACCCTATCTCTTACCCCCCCCCTCTCAGTTTTGCCTAAGAAAGGGCACATTTTATCAGTGTTTCAATGAAAGCTGCCCTAAGCCAAGAAAAATCTGTAGGAGTGCAAAGGCAGATTAGAGTGATACAGAAACAAGAAAACAAGACACAAAAGGAGTACCCATTTACAGCCTGAACAATTAAATCTCTAGCTAAATGAAGCACCATTACCAGGAGCATTTCAAGGCACCTTTAGCAGGAGGTTTTCGGTGTATTCACAAGCGATGCAGTCTGGGGCTCTGGGTTGTGATCCAGGCTTGGTAACTGTTTGCTTGGCCTACTAGAGAAATTCTGTGCAATGTGTTGGAAATAATTATGAAAAGGTTTTGGTGTACTTTGGATTTAACAAGAGCAATTATGATTTGTGGCCAGGTAAACAGCTCTCAGCTGACAGACACATAATTCAGTCCTTTAGTGCTCAGGGGAAAGTCAGATGCAACATGTTTCTGCACAACAGCAGCTGGGCTTTGTGGCTCTTGTACAGCCTCACTTAGAAAGCAAAAGTTATTTGGTTTAACACTTTGCTGGTGGTCAATTAACCTTAAAAATATGTTCTGCAGAGTTTCCCAGTGATTGGGGAATGCAGCCCACAAAAAATGTGAAAAACTGGAGCCATGTGCAAGCTGAGCTTCGTTCATGTAAGCAGTGACAGCTGATGAAATTGCTGGAGTTCCTGCTCATTAAGGAGATATTGCTGCAATTAGGGGCCTGACCTGCTCCCATTACAACTAGCAAGAACATCACCAGTGACTAATGGGGAAGCACTGGGCCTGCAATGTTCACGTGCTGGACCTGAGACTTTTGAGAGGGAGGAGGAAAGCCAAGGTGCCACCAGCCTCAGAACCGGACTGCTCTCCATGGCCCTGCACCTGCACTGGGGGTTGTGCCTGGTTATACTGGGCAGGGCTCTGCTGGTGCTTGGCTGGCATCACTGCCTGCTGGGGGAAAGGCACAGAAAAATTCCCCCCCACCTCTTTTATTTTGTTGTTTTTACCAGAAACATTGCCGGAACAGAAAAGTTGCTGGTTAAGGGCCACACTTCAGCACTACCTCCCATCCCATCCCCTTCCTACTCCATCCCCTTGTCTGCATACCCCTGCCCTCAGATAGCTGGGATGGGAATGACACTCCCAAGGATGACTTCAGGGGATGCCCGAGAAAGTAGATACCTTTACATCTTCAAATTACCAGAGAAGAGGATCCCACCGAGGTCAGGACTCATTCTCAGGACTGAGAAACAGAGCGCAAGTCAGACGCTGCACCTCCTGCCTCCCACCCCACGCTGTACCCACAGGAACACTTGGTTCCTGCTGTAGCAGGAGCTTGTTATCCCTCACGTAGACCTGGTTCTCAAAGACCCAGAGGGATGCAAGGTCCATGCTTAACCTCAACTCTGAACTTCAGTGCACGTCACTAAGCTGTTCCCTGCAGCCTACAGATAAGAGATGCTAAGGAAACGTCCCTGACACACTAATAGCCACATGAAAACCACTGCCAAGAGATGAAGCTGGCAGGCTAAACTCTGGCCTTTTAGCCATTAATTGTGAGCTGCTCTTTAGGATAATTCTTGTCCTGTTAGACCTACCCTGTTAGTGAATCACTACTGCTCCTGAAACGACAGGAAAGATAAGGTTTGGAGGTTTTTTAACAGCTTCTCTTCTGACATCCTTTTTAACTATGCCCATTTGTACGTTTGCTTTGTTGTACAACATCTAAACTGTCACAGGTCCAGATCTCCCAGCGGTGCCTTGCAATCCCCGGCTTGTATAAACTCATCTAGCTGCACCAGCCCGAGGGAGACCTTCCTGCCAGAACCTGCTGAGATCTTGCCCGTAATTGCCCTTCAGAAAGGGAACAACACCAGGTTAGTAAGCAATTTCGTTGTGATCTATCTTGGTGTTTACATCTTGCTTGCTTTCACCAGGCATCAGCTCCCCATCTTGACAAAGCTGGGCAAAAGTTAAATCCCATGAGGATACCACGGGCAAAATACTCCTGACAAGTCAGAAACACAACTGACAAGTGAACAACGCTGACAATTCTGTGGCTCAGGATTTCCCGACTACCGCGCTGCCTTTTCTCCTGCAACCATACGTTTAGTCAGTGCAGCGTGCAACGAGGCTGCAACATCCTTCGTCCCATGGTATGTTTCTCTTCTACAACCCCAACCCCTTTAGTCCACTGGTGCCTTAATTTGCATTATAAAATCATCTGAGTTTGTGAGAATTGATTTCATTAAAAGCTGCCTCCAACCCCAAGACCGACAGTAAAATTACTGGTTTGAATTGCCTCATCTGTCAACTAAGACCTATTGCAGGAAAAAAACCCAAAGATCATTTAATCTTGGCATACAGAATTTTTTGGTAATGGTATAAAAGCCAAAGTCGAGCACTGTAACCATTCCAGTAAACACAGTCTGTTAGGTCAAAGCATCCAAGACTCCATCTCCATACTGAAAAAATCCTGCACAGAGCCAGCATCTCACAAGCTCTCTCTTTCCCTCTTTCCCTGCACATAGGCTCTGTTGTCACATCCCTGTACATCCCATGGTAACTCTCCAATCCCACGCCTCCATGTAGTATAATGGGCACTGCAGGGAGGGATGCAAGGCGGCTCCTAGCACTGTGCCATGTAGGATCCTTTCCTGAGCTTCCAGAGCTTGATGGGACATTCCTAAATGGACCTTCTCAGACAGATCCTCTCTAACCCCGTAGCACAGCATAGCACAATGTAACATCAGGAAAAGGCAGTGCTGCACTGAGATCTGCTTCCAGGCAAGCTTGGGGGAGTACAGTCGAGATACCGGACTGCTGGGCTGCTATTCAGGGGACACAGCAGAACTGCATGCAGCCGAGGGATGGGAAATGCAAACACCTGTATTTGGGGTGGAAGAATCCCTGGCAGTACAGGCTGGTGGGCACGAAAACCTTTCTACGGAAAGGGAGCTTAGGGGCTGCGGCACAGGACATACAGGGAGATGCTGGGATAAATGGCTTTGCACAGCCTTGAGAAGGAAAGACGAAGGTTGGTATCACTTGGTCTTACTTTTCGTGTTGTGTGCACACCTGATCAAACTTTGACACTTGCTTTGAGCACTGTGTTTGCTCAGATGATCTCCAGAGGTCTCTTCCAAAGTTATTCTATGATTTTATCTTCTCCATCAGCCCAATTCCATTTCACATGTTCCCCAAATTTCCAATATTTCCTATACACCTGTGCATATATATAGGCAGATGGTAGACAGACAGGCATTAGAGGAACTCAACCTTTAAGAAAGTTCCCAATGAGGAATTCATTATGACATTTTGCTGAACACTTAAAGCCAAAAAAAAAAAAAAAAAAAAACCAAACCAAAAAAACCCGAGCAAAAAGACAGGAACCTCAGAGTATTTAAAAAGAAATCTGAAGGAAAGTGGGGGTGACCTAATTAGAATAAAAAAGCAAAACGCTGCTTATATTCAAAGATCATCAGTTTGAAATTTCAAACTGGCTTTCAAAAGTTCATAACGAAATGGAAGAGATGACCGATGCCTTTGGCTGACATGGGAAATCTTACCAGCTTTTGATCTCTGCGCACATGCAATCCAGTTATTCAGAATTGTACTTTCTTGTGTAGTTTGAAATAAAGCTTTCGTAACGCTTCCCATCCCTTTGTTGCAAATCAGGACTGAAACATTCAATTGCTGAAGTTCAGCATAAAAATCGTATCAAGCAGGATTCAACATACGCTGGATCACTCAATAGAAGAGTTGGCAAGGACGTTGCCAAGAGATGCTACACACGACTGGGTACTTGTTTTGGTGGTGACGACTAGATCTGGAAATCCCAGAGGGAAGCTGTACAGGGATTTACAAGGTCCTGCCTATGTATTTCCACAGTGACAAGCAGCAGCCTGCTTGAATAGCATCCTGGAAGCCTGCTTCCATAGCCTTGTCAGGCTTTGGTAGAAGCCTCTTGGACCTTCACGTTTCCCAGGAGAAAGAGCAAAGAGCCTTCTCTTGACCCCTGTTTTCCTGGGGAAGAAACTGAAGCAACTCAGGTGCACGAAGGCAGACGGCACGTCTTTGCTGCATTCTGGACCTCAGCTCCTGCACCAAGACCTCTGGGACCAAGCAACTCGGAGCTAACTACCAGCCAGCTGAACTGGTTTCCTTGCAGGTGCAGTGTCCAAAATGCATTACCTTCTCCAGTCCAGCAAACTGGAAAACCAGTGACTGTCTTCTGAGACCAACAGGAACAGTACAGGCTGTCCACGACACAGCACATGTCAGGCACCTGACCAGGAGACTGCCCAAATACCACGTGCTTGTGGCCTCCCAAGGAACGTGTATATTTGGCCAACAGGGCCACATACCCATTTCAGAAGGTACTGAAGATCAAGGAGCTTGCCGGTAGCTACTACAAAGTGCTAGAGCACTTTCCAGGAGATCTGAGAGAGACAAAGCTCTACAAGAGGCTCCCACCCCACATACCAGGTATTTGCTGCACCTTTGGCCTGTGCGCCCATTGGCATTCTGCTTTGGGGCTAAAGTGCAGCTTTGAAGCTGCTGCCAGCTCATCTCCACTTAACAGCTCATTCTAATGAAGAATACTGGATCCCAGGGACTAGATCAAACCTACTGGAAAACCAGGTTCTGGACCCCACAGGGTTTCTGTCAGGGTCTCAATACCAATTGCTTTGATCTATCATCTCTGATTGCACTTGCTACTCGAGACAAACTGCTGATAAATTCTTAAATGTCTCTTCCACCAGCTCAGAGCTTGCCCATTTCTTAACACTGCCCTTGGTCTGCAGGAACTGAGCTCCTAGAGCTGTCGTCTGCCCTGCAGGATCTTCCACAGCCCAAGGGCAGTCCAGCTGCCTTCTTACAATTGCTCTTTCAGTCTAACAGAATCAGCCTTGCACGACTGTGCTCTGAAGACACCGTTGCACTATAAAACTCCACTCTGCAGCTTGCAGAGTTTAAGCAGAGGTTGCGCCATGCTTCAAACACTATAATCAACAGCAAACCCCATGTGCCCTGCCCATTTCCAGCCATGGCAGCAGTACAGCAGCTCACATGCTCTGGTTCCTTTTTGTCGCTGTTTCCCAACTATATTATCACACCACAGTGTTTTGCACAAAAAGAGATGAGCTCCCTACCTCTGCGTGCTGATGCAGTAGCGGGCCACCCAGTTACCAACGTTGCGAACCAGCAGCGTTTTCTGGGTGCTGTACTTGACGGGACAGGCTGAGAAGTTCACCTGGTCGGGGAAGTCCAGGATAGCTCGGGCACCTATAGCTCGGATAGGCACAACAAACTTCTCCCTTTCTGTGATGCAGATGAGCTCGTGGAAATAATCCTGCAGGGAAAGAAACAATCTCAGCACAATGCATTTAGCATCATTCCCACGGCAGAAGGAAAACCGCTGTTTTTCTAGGACTGTAGCAGTATCGTTCAGTAACGCAATAATAGTACCTTTTACCTTCATGAGCTTTCATTCCAGTAGCATGACTTGCACAGGGTCGTTAACTTGCAAAGAAACAAGCTCACTGATTCACCCGCTTTCGCAGCAAGCTGACAGCACCACAATTATCTGATGCTTTGATTCTGAGACACCAGAACAGTCTCTTCGTGCAAGGGATCACAGCACTAATGGAACCTGCTTCGATCGCCACCGCAGACTATTGGAAGCACCACTGAGAACCCAGCTGTGCCACAGCACTAACTCCAATGCCAGCAACGCGGCGACCTCGTTGAAGCTTGGCAGGGGATGCTCAGGTACGTTTTCAAAAGGACTTCACCACATACGTGATCAACGGTCAGTCTTTGGTGAAATACTTCACAAGCTGGTGACATACAGAATTAGACAATTGCGGCAGCGTCAGGGCAGTGTAGGGTACGGGTGTATTTCCTGCCCCTTCTCACAGCGTTACAGGACCAAGGCTGGGGACACGCACCCTTCAAAAGCCACCTGGTCCATCTCCCCACACCAGAGCTGGCTCAGCTCCAGACCCAAACTGTTTTTGCGAGAGGTTTCACAAGTACCTAAAAGCACTAACAGTTCCACCCCTGCCCTCAGCAGCCTACGCCAGCTCTGCGCTAGAGTTAAAGGGTGTTAGTTCTTCCTGTGTCTGAACTCTGTTTCCCTTTACATCTCACCCCAGCCTCAGGAGACAGCTCTGGCTGATGCCTTAATCACACCCCTCTGTAAGGTCTGTTCTAGAGGAGTAAGTGACGGGGTGCCTGGTTAGCACACCCACCCCAGGCAGGTGGCATCGGGAGCTGCACACGGGGGACACTCAGACACCCCACCAGAGCAAAGCCGGCTGTGCATTGCCAGCCACTGCCTTCTGCAGAACAGAGCCAGGCAATCCCCCCCCATCCCGGCTGCCTGGCGTTTAGCAGCAGGAAGGCAAATCAAATTACCAAAATCATGTTACTGTAGGGATGAGCAGATCAGACCCCAGATGGATGGCAGGCACCGCTGGCTGCGCTGCAAGTACCACCTTGCCCCCATTGAAATCAGTGAGGAAACTGTTGCCCCAGGGCCAGGAGCCATTGCCCCCAGCAGGCTCTTATCAATGAGCTGATCAAAGCTCTGCTTCTCATCAGTCACTGGCTGCCCTGATTTTTGCCCCGGTGCTTTTAACTCACTTGATATTCTTGTAATTGTTGAAGCAGGAAGCGCTTTGATTTAGGAACCGCACACAGCGGCAAACTCCCTTCAGCAGAACTGATCCGGATTCCTCCACGGCTGGGATTTCCTGCTCCCATCCCCTCCTGGAAGGGCCCTAAGGCAGCCAGCCCAGGCACAGACACGTACCCAGTGCTCCAACACAACAGCTGACACCCAGCGCCTCACCCACCACCCAGCGCCTCGCCCACCGCTAAGGTTGCCAAAACAGATGCTGCCCCATCCAAGGCACAAAGAATAAAGAAGGATCTCTTTTTCTAGACATCTCAAACAGTCACCCTACAAACTACACAAGGGCTTTTGCTTCTCCTATTTGGAAGGTAAAATACTAGCAAGGGAACTGCAGCAAGCAACCTGCAGGATTTAACATCATATTGCAGGCAAGGGTTTCATCTTCAGCAAGTCTTTGTGAATTAAGCAAATTTGTACTCAATCTTGCAGCCCAAGCCCTCTAAAATAAAAGCTATGGGCAGCCCATATGACTTTAAAGCACCCATTATCTCCCGGGTACTTCACCTCCCAGACTGTTCAGATGCTCAGAAACTGCATTAGCAAATGGAGAGTGCCATTTGCTTTTGCTGTTGTTGTTATTTCGGCCACACTACTGTAACAAAGGCAAGTCCAATTGAAAGCTACCTGCCTTAGTCAGTCTTGGCATGCCATATTTACTTACCTCTCTCTTCCGGATGCCAGGTAGACAGAGGAGGATGCAAGTACAGATCAGCAGGGAGATAAAAAAAAAAAAAGGAACTTCAACAATTGGAGGTATTTGAGGGAAGTAAAAGGAAGTAATTGTCAAGTCGTTGTCATTGCTAAGAAGCAAATGGATCAACAGCAATGCAATTAAGAGCCCAAGAAATAAATACCCCCCTCCCCCCAAAGCAAGCACTGGCAGCCTTCCCAGCTCCCTTGTTGGTGAGGGGCACTGGGACCACCTGCACAGCAACGCACAAGGAAAGGGAATTCTTTCTCCAGGGACCTGAGGGCAAGGCTAAAGCAGCAAGGGTTTGGTTTCACAGAGACAACCACGAGCTTGGGAGAGAAAGCTGCCTCTCGCCATTCCTGCAGATGCACATTATGCTCCAAGCCCCCTCTCCAGGGACACCGTGGGACATGGCATCCCGTGCAAGGCTTGACTCAGCACTTCAGAGCGGGCTGACCCTTCAGCCACGCTCTACCACCCCACCAAAGTGGGACCTTGCACCAGGCTGAATGCAGCGTCAGCCCAAACAGGGGGAAAGCCAAGGCAGAGGGGTGCTAGGCAGAAGCTGGCTGCTTGTGTCGCTGTGAACCCATGGTCCCTTAAGCTTTTGAAAGCTGACTTGCCCTCCCTTGGGGGTAAGAGGTTGCAAAGTCTCTACTGCAGCACTGCCTCGTGTTACCAGGGCGCTAACTCTGCTACGCCCTTGCTTGTAGCCTAGGGGCACAGTTGAGACCAGTGCAAAATGTTGTTCTGCTTTGCAACTGCAAACCCTTAGCAGACTGTTTAAGACCAGGTTTCTAAATAGACATGCCTGGATGACAGAGGGGTTGCATCCCATCTATGCTTTAAAGTTTGTTGTGTTTAGACACAGCTTCAGGCTATAGGTTTTCATGCAAATACGACTTCATCCTGCATACAACTCCCCTCTCAATTTCAAGGAAGATACAGACAGTCGTACGATGGTTCCCCTTTTCGTGCTCCCCTGTGACAAGCAGTAAATTACAAGCTCTGGCCTTCCAGGTTTCACCACTGGCATCTGAACTGGCACCCACTTGAGACTGAAGCAGCTGCTCATCTTTGGTGCTGTTTCAGGCTCTTTGTAAACTCGGGCTAACAGCAATTACTGTCACACTGACGTGCGGAATTAGACTCTATAACTCGAAAGTTATAAAGTAGGTATGTTTATTGCGCGCAGATGCACGGGGGATCGCTCCTCCACAAGCGTGCATACCCGAAGTGACGAACCATCCCACATTTATACAATGAAACAAATGAATATTCAATTAGCGCCTATACATATTTGTTACCTAAACCCCGCTTCGTATGTTAATTAGCTTATCAGTCCGTTTCCTGGAATGTGGTGGTCTTGCAGGTTTGTAGGTGATTCATGTTCTTGTGACCATCCAATCTTCTCCAGCAAGGAGACTTAGCACTCCCTTCCTCTAGATAGCATTTGAATGTCTCTCATCTTCTCTCATTCTCTTTTAAATAGCCCCTTTTGTTAGAGAAAGAACGGCAGGCGTCTCCCCGTCTCCCCTTTGTTAGAGGAAGAAGGGCAGGCGTCTCCTCAAAAACTGTAGTTGTCTCCTCAGAGCTGTGTGCCTATGTGATCAGACACCGCACCCATGACTAGTCACCCTACCCACATTTCTGAGTAGACATATACAATCACAGTCGGTGTTAAGCGTCCCCATTTCACACTATTTCTCCATATCAACACCAATATCAACCCTAACTGCCCAGAACCCCAAACTCAGATGTCAGTTTCCCTGCATAACCTATCCCAAACGCTTCACTGAACTCCTTGCAGCAGCCAACCTGCACAGAAAAGATCCTTGTAGCATGAGGTAACACGGCAAGCCAAGCAGGGAAAGCTCCCGCTGAAACCCTGATATCAGAAAGGCTGGAAAATAAGGGCCATGACAAGAGAGGAGGGACCGGAGGATGAAGATCTGTTTGCAGCAGAGGGGGTGCCCCTGCGCCTGCCCCCCTCACCTGCCGGTTCGCAGGAGTCTTTGAAATGAGTCACTTGGCTTCACGTTCATGTGGCGCCGGGCCATTTGCCTTGGTCTTCTGCCCCTTTCCTCCTCACAAGAGTCATCTTAAAAGTATTCTTGGAATAGCTTCTGTGCACAACAAAACATCTAACAGGGCTGGGCTGAATTTTAAAGGACTTCATTTCAGTAACGCAATAACTCACTGTCCTGTCATATTTCAGAGTAATCAATGTGCATTAATTCAGTCTCCACTGAGCATCAGCAATGAATTTCACAAACCTCACAGACTGAACTTGCATTGCCTGAAAACAGTGCACTGCTACAGTGAAAAGAGCAAGAGGACAACACAGAATAAGCTCTGCTATGTTTTTATGTGCTTCTTACTTCCTTCTTCCTTTACAATAAACTATTAATAAGCCTGTAGGACTCACAAATGGAAGTATTTCTGTCTGTTGTTTATCTGCCGGTCAGTGCCACAATGGTTCCCAATTCAGCAGAGACTGTCAGACCATAACGCAAGAACACACGGGAACAGGGGCTGGCACGAGAACACCCACGCTGTACAACTGGAGCCATAAAACAGAAACGTGCAAATCAGAAGCAGCAAGAGTAACAAATTGGAAATGTTGCCCAGCAGAAAAATTAGCAGTTCATTTATAACACAAGTGCAAATAAACCAAGAGGCACACCAGCTATTTCTTTTCTGACAGTCTGAGCACGTGGCACATTCCCAAATGACTGCGAGACAGTAGGAAACTGCTCATTTTCCAAGAAAGGGCTACGTGGCATTTCAGCCACTAACAACTCACATGGCCCTATTACTTAGGGCTTAGCCACAATTTTACTCCTTTCAATCAGGACTGACTTCACTGAAGTCAGACTTACCCCAGGGAAGAACAGATTCAAAGCAAGAGAATTATACAAACCAACTCCCCATCAGGAAGACCCACATCCCAGTTCACTGGGTTACCCACAGTCCCTGTGGATCGTGCAGCATCAGGGATGTAGGGGTTGTTCAAAGGCAGCACTCCTGAGCCTTCCACAACTAGCACAGATACTCTGCAGGCAAGCAACTGCAAGCCCAGCGCAGGTGGCTTTACAGAACCATTTCCCAAAGCCTGCCTCTTGGCCAAGGGCTTTGCAAGGTGCTCTGCACATCCTGACCATGCTACTGATGCATTTCTAGCTCAGCTACAGCACTCTGGCACTTCGCTGACTCACACTCCATCAAGTATGAGACGAAACGTTCCATTTGTACAAAATTCTGGTTCTGCTGTATAACACCCATGTGCTCCTCACCCAGCGGCCCACATCCCTCCCCCAATGCCCTGCAAGGAGCGCAAAACCCAGTTCGGCAGAAACCGCCGTGGTGTCGCTGAAGCTGTGCAGAGGACCTTGCTGGCACAGCTCCCTAATGCCACACACTCACCAGTTCAAGGGCAAGACAAGGGACAAAGTACTGGACATGAGTGCTCCTGGGGGTTCTCTCACCCTACTTCTATTTGGGGTGATGTTCATCTGTTGCTCTGCTGCTTCTCTCTAGTTGAAGAGCAGCAATTTGCCCTTCATGGGAACCAATTTACTTCCACACCCAAAATGAATGCTAATTCATACTAATAAATCACATTTTAAAGGAAGCAGTGCCCTCTGCAAAGCATGCCTCAGTGAGGTTAAGCTCTTGTGTCACTTGGGCAGTATGGAGAACTGCCCTAGGCCAACATCATTTTTACCTTCCATACGAATGACGTAAAACCATTTCTCAGTCCCTCCCCAAAGCAACAGATCATTTCACAAGCTCAGGGAGCCAGGGACCGCAGAGCATTTCCTCTCTAGTTTGCTACAGCCACGCTGTTTGAGGATAGGACAGGGCATTAAACTAAATCTAAGCAGCGAACGCAAGATGAGAGAACAGCTGTGCCCAAAGGGATCCTGCGCCTCTGGCCTGGTGCGGAAACGCCAGCTGGCTCAGAGCGACCCCCTCACCTTGCATCACCCACAAAGTCACACAAAGAACCCTGCCAAGAGGCAGCAGAGTGCTGGTGCAAAGAATCAGCCTGTCTGTCTGTGTTCCCCTGTAGGACAAGGCCTCAAGGACAAGAGTCCAAGTACTGATAGCCTGATGAACAGAGACTTGTTAGAACCTGTAGAGCACAAGCCCTGGGAACCAAGGAACAAGCCAACTGCAGACCCCTGAGCCGCTACAGCTGAGGAGGCAGCCAGGCGGACAGAGAAACAAGTAGCCGGATAAGGGAACGGATGGCGCCGATATGTAATCAAGAAAGCCGCGTAGAAAGAAACTCCCTAACTTTGGAATAGAAATTATTGCTATGTCAAGATAAACTAATAAGTTCCTATTTTTCTAACGGTGTGCCTTAAATATCAACCAATCAGTGTTTTTTACGCTTAAGATTTAACCAATCAGTGTGTAATATGTAGAAGGTAGAAACGTATAATTGTAAGAAAATCACTAATAAACCGACAACTTGCTTGCATCAAGCTGCGTCCCGTCTCTTCATTCACCGCAAATTGGTGACCCCGACATGATCCGGTGAAGGATTTGATGTGGACGGACTCTCGAATCGCCTATCTGAGCGACATGCAGCGAATCCCACAGAACTTTGAATGATCCGCTGAAAGGAAGTGGGAGCTGGCCAGAACACCCTCCGGAGTTGAGAGGTGAGCTGTGGGAAATCCGTAATAGGGAATCAGGCTTCATCCCCGGAAAGAGACGTATATGAGCTTATGAAAGGTCTCCCTAACAAACATAAGGAAAGTATTTCTGGGCATGACCTTAAAGCAATGCTTAAGTGGGTGCAAGTAAATATGCCTGCAGTGACCGCAACTACAATTTTCACGCGGGAACTTTGGGACGACACAGGGGTGAAATTGTGGGATTCTGCGACAAAAGGCAATACTGAGTCCCACCATCTGCTCTCTTCATGGAGAGTTATTTTTGAGACTATAAAAGCACAAAAAGAAAAGGCAGAGAAAGGAGAGAAGGAGGAGTCGCAAGCTCCTATAGCCCTTTCCTTATCAGCCTCTAAATCACAGTGCTCTAAACCCCTGGGTGTCAATGCAGTGGAGTAACTGCCAGAAAACGATCCCTTTGACCCAGGACTGGTAGAGCCTGAACAAGAACCTGATTTATACCCTCCTGATCTACGTGATGTGTGGGCAAAAATAAAGAAACAAGCCTTAAAGGAGGGGGATCTAGAAATGGCTAAAACTATAGTTGCTCCGGTCTTGTATTCTCAGGGTCGGGCAGGGGGAGCACGATGGGAGGCTCTTTCTTTTTCGGTTGTTAAAGAACTGCGCCGCACGGTTACGGAACATGGTATTTCTTCTCCCTGTTTTATAAGTCTGTTATCTTCTGTGTTTGATGCTTATGTCATGACTCCTCATGATTTGAAATCTTTAGCACGATTGCTGCTAACCCCGACTCAGTACACGTTATGGGAGTCGCACTGGAGAGGGGGACTGCAAGCACTCCTGCTCACGTACGTTAACCATAATGATGCTGCATCAGCTGCACTGGCAATAGAGCATCTTGCGGGCACCGGTGCACGTGCTGATCCGGTAGCGCAGGCTCAACACTGCCCCCGTGCGGCTCTCGAGGCAATTAGAGAAGAGGCGAAAAAGGCTTTTTTCCAGGTCCCTGACGTACAAACGCCACAAAAAGCCTTTACTAACATCACTCAGGAGTCTCGAGAACCTTATATGCAGTTTATTGGTAGACTAAAACAGGCTTTGGAACGTCAAGTAGATAATGCGGAAGCTCGGGATATATTGTTAACAAAACTAGCTGTTGAAAATGCTAATGTTGATTGTAAAAGGCTACTGAAGTCTCTTCCCAACCCGAACCCCGCTCTGGTGGAAATGGTGGAAGCATGTAACCGAATCGGTACGGTTGACCACAAGTTTGAAGCTATGGCTGCTGCTTTTGCAACGATGCGTGGTGTGGGGAATTGCTATGGTTGTGGTAAGCCTGGTCATCTAAAGAGAAATTGTCTTGCTCGGGCTGCGGGGAATAAACAACAACCTCCTGGTCCTGGATTTTGTCCGAAATGTCAGAAAGGGCGTGATTATGCTAATCGATGTTGACCTAAGTATGACTTCCAGGGACAACCGATACAGGGAAACCGACCACGGAGCGCGGGGCAGCGACGCACGCAGACACAAATGCCACAGCTGACATTTCAACATCCTTGGAGAGAAGCACCGACACCTCAAGTCTCTGTCCAGCAACCTCAGGCAGCGCCGGATTGGACCTGGCAACCTCACACACAGTAACACTGCATGATTCCTTGGTTCATTTATTATCAACAAATGTCAAAGGACCATTACCCTCCGATACACAAGCTCTGTTAATTGGTAGATCTTCCACAACATTGTCTGGTCTCTTTGTTTTACTGGGTGTTATTGACTCTGACAGTGTGGACGAAATCAAAATCATGGCATGGACTCCATTTCCACCTTGTACGATACCTCAGGGTAGTAGAATAGCGCAATTGATTTTGATCCCGGCAGGGGTAAGCTCTCTTACCACTGATCACCCTCTGCAGAGGAGAGGAGGTTTTGGTTCTACAGGGTTGCCTCACATTTTGTGGGCACAATCTATTTTTCCACAGCGACCTATGTATCAGTGTACCCTTATTTACAATGACCAACAAATAGCACTAAATGCGATCATTGACACTGGAGCTGATGTCACAGTAATTTCTCAAGCCAAATGGCCTCCGCAATGGCCACTGACTAATGTCTCTCAGACACTGGCTGGGATAGGGGGACCGGTAACAGTCGTCAGAGTTTGGAACTAATTCGAATTCAAGGACCAGAGGGACATGTGGCTTCTGTTAAACCTTTTGTGCTGCCTGTCCCTATGGTTTTGTGGGGACGTGATATATTGTCACAATGGGGAATGTCCATCCGTACACATTTTTAGATGGGGCCATTGAAGTGCGCGACACCCTGAAAATAACTTGGAAGACTGATGTTCCTATTTGGGTGGATCAATGGCCCCTTCCTTTGGAAAAACTTCGCGCACTTCAAAACTTAGTCTCAGAACAACTGTCCCAAGGACACATTGTACCTTCTACTAGCCCATGGAATTCACCTGTTTTCGTTATTAAAAAACAAACTGGCAAGTGGTTCTTGCTCCATGATCTTAGAAAAATTAATGATGCTATGGAAGATATGGGAGCCCTCCAACCCGGGCTCCCGTCCCCGACTATGATCCCTTGACATTGGCATCTAACTGTCCTAGATCTTAAAGATTGTTTTTTCAGTATCCCGTTACATCCAGATGATGCCCCGAAATTTGCCTTTTCATTTCCAAGCATCACCATGCAAGCTCCATTGCAGAGATATCAGTGGGTTGGACTGCCACAAGGTATGAAAAATAGCCCTACAATGTGTCAATGGTACGTTGCAAAAATACTCAGTCCTGTCCGAAATGCTATGCCTACTGTGTTATTGTATCATTATATGGATGACCTTTTAGTGGCAGCACAACATCACAAAGTCATGGAGAAAGCTGTAGCCCTTGTCACAGATGCCGTGAATTCGGCAGGTCTCTCTATAGCACCAGAAAAGGTCCAGAAGTTTCCCCCTTGGAAATATCTGGGCTGGGGAATAAGAGCACACACTATTGTTCCTCAACCATTGCAGATCAATACCAATGTAAGAAACCAGCATGATGCACAAAAATTACTGGGAACAATAAATTGGGTTTGACCACTATTGGGAATTTCTAATACAGACTTGGGTCCTCTGTTTGACCTACTAAAAGGGGACACTAATCTTTGTTCGCCACGTAGTCTTAACTCTGAAGCAGATACATCTTTACAAAAGGTTGCCTCAGCTATCGCTTCTCGACAGGCCCACCGATGGGCCCCTGAACTACCTTTTTACTTGATTATTTTAAACCCTGCTCGACAGCCTCATGCCCTGATATTTCAATGGGACCTTCAGAACTCAGACCCCCTGTCGATTATTGAATGGATCTTTTTACCTAACCAGTCTACAAAAACTATTTTGACACAACACGAAGTGTTTGCCTCTCTGATTGTTCAAGCTAGATCACGCCTGTTAACCTTATCAGGGAAGGATTTTGTCTCTATTTGTCTGCCAATAACAACAGTATACTTACAATGGCTTTATCAGCAATCAGACACCTTTGTTATGGCACTTGCCGACTATACAGGTCAAATAACTTCTCATCCACCTTCACACAAACTGTTTAACATTGACTTTCGTCTGATGTTAAAACCCAAAAGAAGCAAACAACCCTTACAGGCACTTACTGTCTTTACAGATGGATCAGGCAAATCACATCAATCTGTTCTCCTATGGTGGGATGATCAACAGAGACAATGGGACTCGGACATAGAGACAGTCTCCGGTTCACCTCAAATAGTAGAACTGAATGCAGTTGTTCGTGTTTTCCGAAAATGGAACGTACCACTCAACCTTGTTACTGATTCCACTTATGTTGCAGGTATTGTTACACGAGCCGAAGCTTCTGTGCTGCGGAATGTTTCACATTCACAACTCTTTACCCTGTTACAGGAACTTATTTTCCTTTTGGACTCTCGATCTGCACCTTATTTTGTTATGCATATTAGGTCTCACACCTCACTACCTGGTTTTCTTGCAGAAGGCAATCGACGAGCTGATCTATTGATGTTACCAGTTCAAGTATTGCCAGACCACATTGCACAAGCTAAACTGAGTCACTCTTTTTTCCATCAAAATGCTGGAGCTCTTAAACGACAGCTTGACCTTACTTCTCACCAAGCGCCAAATATTATTGCTGTCTGTCCTGATTGTCAAAAACATTCTTTCCCATCAATTGCTGCAGGAGTTAACCCTAGAGGATGACAAAGCCTACAATTATGGCAAACAGACGTCACACATTATTCTGAATTTGGTAACCTTAAATATATCCACTCTTCCATTGATACATTTTCAGGTGCCTTGTTTGCCTCTTGTCACACAGGGGAAAAGGCACGAGATGTTCGTAGACATTTAATGCGTGCTTTTGCTACTTTGGGTATTCCCTTAAAGATAAAGACAGATAATGGTCCAGCTTATGTTTCAACAACTATAAAAACCTTTTTTGCCCTATGTGGTATAACTCATATTACTGGCATTCCTCATTCCCCCACCGGTCAATCTCTCATTGAACGGTCTCATCAGTCGCTAAAACATCTATTACAACAACAAAAAGGGGGAATGGGAATGGCTATTCCAGAGGAACGGTTACAGAAAGCATTGTATGTTTTCAATTTTTTAAATTGTTCCCACCGGTCAATCTCTCATTGAACGGTCTCATCAGTCGCTAAAACATCTATTACAACAACAAAAAGGGGGAATGGGAATGGCTATTCCAGAGGAACGGTTACAGAAAGCATTGTATGTTTTCAATTTTTTAAATTGTTCTTTAATAGATAACAACCCACCGACAGTTTGACATTTTACTGCAAATACCTTCTTCAAGGCACGGGTTAAAGCCCCAGTATTGGTTCGAGATCCAGAAACAGGTACAATTATGGGACCATATCCTCTTGTTACATGGGGAAAAGGTTATGCTTGTGTCTCCACAGAAAAAGGACCCAGATGGATCCCAGCAAAGAATGTACGACCTTTCCGTGAACCTTTACCGCAGACAACTGATACCGACACCGACCCTACAGAATGAAATAAAAACTGTGTGAGGATTTCTGTTTTGCATTAGTGTCAGGTAACCAAATTCAGGATATAGCATCTAGATTTCACTTTTTACAGCGCTTGGAACGGACAATATCGCCCTGGATTAAACCACTTAAAAAAGGTAATACGTTTGGACCAGACCAGATCCCCAACGCACTGACAGCACCGCTAGCAGATATTATCTTCCATTACATCGACTTTCAACGACACTGTCATGAACCAGATTGGACAGCGTCTCGATTTCTACGGTTATGTTGCTATGAACATGGACCATCTTGTCGACCGTGGATCAAGATTCATCGTGAACTCTGTGATCACGATCGCTGGTGAGTTGTAAGACTAAGGGACAGATGGGGTCATTGGATGTGTTCTGAGTGTAATAATCAAATATTAAGGTTTAATCATATACAGTGGGCTGAACGTTTTATGGGAAAACCTCTTTTGGAATTAGAGGGAGTTATAGGGTTAGGTTCTGAGATTTTGCCAGACTTAGTTTTTGCAAATTTTTTATCATTGATTGAAAGCGTAGAAGTACGGGCTATTGCACGATTGTTGTTTCAATATATTGTATTAGCAAGCAGAATTTATATTATTAACAAGAACATTACTGTAGGATTAGAGTGTGGACAATCAATTGCAGTGCCTCGGTCATGGACAGTACGACCAGAAGAATGGCTGGTTGTAAAACAACGATGGAAAAAGAGAAACAAGTGTTGTCAGTAATATGGATAATGATGTTCATACTTGGACCTTGGCCTATTGAAGGTGGCTCTTATCCCCCTTTTCTACCAAAGGTAAATGTTTGGGTCACGTTGGCGAACTTGACTGGACAGGATACTCTGTGTCTTGCTATGGCCACTCCAGATCAGCCTTTTTCCACATGTCTTGTGGGCTTACCATTAGATGAATGGCCTATACCTAGGGACCTTCAAAGTCTTTTTCCACCCAAAAACGTATCAAAAAATGTGACAGACAATTGGGATGTATGGATACCCCATCTCCCACTGGCCACTTTGGAACCACAAGAAATTGAACTCCTTGGTTCTGTAAAAATGGATTTTTGCATAAAATTTAACTACATGGGAAAGAATCAATCTAGGGCATGGGACGTTTCCCCTACTCATCCTGTTTTTAGAAATGCAAGTATCTGGTGTAATTACACTGCTAGCGACTTGTCTAAATCTAGCAATGCTCCGCTCTCACTACCTGCTGGAGTATTTTTTATTTGTGGTGATAGAGCATGGCCTGTCATTCCTTCTCATATAAAAGGAGGTCCGTGTAGCTTAGGGCGACTTTCCGTCCTGACTCCTAACACATCTATGATTTTACAACATTGCTACTCTCGAAGGACAAAGCGTGGCGTTCATGCATTTGCCTCCGATTGTGATGATAACATGCAATTTTGGTCCTTTGCCCAACGCTTTATTGCATCTCTTCTGTTGCCTGGAGCTGCTGCAGGAAAGGCTCTGGCAACATTAGATAAGCTTGGCTGTTGGCTTGCCAAACAAACTAATGCCACAAGCAGTGCCCTGTCTGGTCTTTTATTAGATGTTGATAGTGTTCGCCACGCAACATTACAAAATAGAGCTGCAATAGATTTTTTGCTTCTGGCACAAGGTCACGGTTGTGAAGAATTTGAAGGGATGTGTTGCATGAACCTTTCAGATCATTCGGAATCAATTCATGCTAGCATCCAAAGATTGAGGGATGGAGTTTCTCATCTTCAACAAAGTGATACTTGGGATTGGTTAGATAAACTGTTCAGTGGTTGGGGCATTTCAGGATGGTTAAGAAGTTTAGTGAAGATGATTATATATGCTTTAGTTGCTTTTTTGTTTGTTTTATTACTTATACCTTGTCTTTTACAATGCTTACAAAAATTAATAACTCATTTGATTTCAGGGGTTCTTTTTGTGCAACAGGAAGGGGGAGATGTAGGACAAGGCCTCAAGGACAAGAGTCCAAGTACTGATAGCCTGATGAATAGAGACTTGTTAGAACTTGTAGGGCACAAGCCCTGGGAACCAAGGAACAAGCCAACTGCAGACCCCTGAGCCGCTACAGCTGAGGAGGCAGCCAGGCGGACAGAGAAACAAGTAGCCAGATAAGGGAACGGATGGCGCCGATATGTAATCAAGAAAGCCGCGTAGAAAGAAACTCCCTAACTTTGGAATAGAAATTATTGCTATGTCAAGATAAACTAATAAGTTCCTATTGTTCTAACGGTGTGCCTTAAATATCAACCAATCGGTGTTTTTTACGCTTAAGATTTAACCAATCAGTGTGTAATATGTAGAAGGTAGAAACATATGTAATTGTAAGAAAATCACTAATAAATGGACAACTTGCTTGCATCAAGCTGTGTCCCGTCTCTTCATTCGCTGCAGCACCTTACCATCCAGACTGGGTGGAAGCAGCTCCCCAGTGTGGCTCAATGCCCTTTCGTCCTCCACAGCCGCCATCCGGTTGTATTCCAGGGCCACATTCCCCGTGTTGGACAGCATGGAACTGAAAAGCAAGAAGGAGGAGTGAAAAGACAATGACCAATAAATACAAAGCAAGTAGAAAAGTAACACTGTATGGTGAGCTTCTGGTACCCCTTCCTTGATGCTCAGGAGTATCTTTGTCCCCAGGCAACTCTGCCACGTCTAGACCACTGCCCTGGGCTACCCGGAGACAAAGTGTTTCAAAGTTTGGAGGTTAAAGAGGAAAGGGCAGGCATGGTGCCCAGGAGACTTAATCCAAGGGTCTTACTCTGGTCTTTACATCTCAGTTTGACATTATTTTGACTGCAAACCTGTCCTCGAGCAGATGAGGACAGGCAACATGCAATGGAAGCAAATCCATGGTTGTTGTCAGCAGAAAGGCATGGCAGAATTGAACCTTTCCTGGCACGCCTTGGCAGGACGGTGGCCACCATCTCCTGCTTGGCTTTACGTGCAGATACGCAGGCCCCAGCACCCTGCCAGGACTTGGACAGGATGAAACAATACATGATTTGTTTAAAGAGAAGAACAGCAGGTGAGACTGAACACAAAGCCCTAGAAGGGACTCGAGTCCACATATGAGGCATCTCCAGGCACCCAGGATGTGTGGAAGCTGAAACCTCAGAACCAGCAGGCAGCAGCACACACACCCCTGCCCCCACCCCCCGCCAGGCCTAATCACCCAGTTAGAAATTAGAAGAGGCTTATTAAGTGGCCAAACAATAAACATGTCAGTGTTTTATTTTTTGCCTTTATTGGCACTTTATTGCCTTTATTTTCACCAGACCACGAGCAGAAGGAGAAGCAGAGGCCACCAGAGAGCACGGCACAGCTCCGGCGAAGCAGGCACCAGGTCAGCCCTGGGCAAAGGCAGCTCCCACGCACGGGTCCCTGCCTGGCCTCTGGCTCTCACGGGAATGTCCTCGTCTGGAAGGGCAAGGTCTCCTTGCACTGAATCGTGTCCGTATCCAGCTTGAGCTCAGCGTAGTCGACAACAGCACTGAGGCAAAGCTCCACCTCACGGCTGCTCTCCTCCAGGACAGTGTGAGCTGGTTCTGGGTCTGTCTCGATCACCTCCAAACAGGAAAGGGAAGAATCACTGAGCAGAGCCTAGAAAGCCCGGCTGAGCAAGAGGAGGCTTTTGGCCTCCAAGATCAGCCTCGTACAGGGGCTAGAAAGGACCATTCCCATTTATTTCCCCGGGAAGGTGACAAAATTTAACCCTTCCATTACAGTGTTTGTTTCTACCGACTGAACACCATAATCACCACCATGACTGAGAATACACCCATGGGGACAATGACTGGGTCAATAGGTACCTGTCCCTGTGTTTCAACCCTGTAGAGTGTCAGACCTTTTTCATGGCCCGCTACAGATCCAGCAGGCCTCTAAATTAGGATTAAGTTCCCCTGTGGGAGTTCTGTGGATGGAGAACCCCAAGACTGAACAAAACCAGAAAGCACCTTTTCCCTCTTGTCTTAGCGGGAGGTGCTTTCCAGACACCATGTGTGGGGCAACAGCCACGCTGGTGAGGGCTGGGGACGGGCGTTTTGGAATGGGGACGAACTCACTAGGAAAGCCTCCGACTGCTGCTGCTGATGGGGAAGAAGAAGGGGTTTACAGGTCTTAAAAAGGCTCAGAAACTAGGGAGGAACACGTGCCAGGTACGTGTGTGTGGCACTTTCTGGAGCGATGCTTCTCCAGACTGCTGCACGACTGCCACGCAGCACCTGGGCTGCTCCACAATGAGATATCCCACACAACATGGGCACCACCACCAAAATCTCTGCTATCGGTGTAGGCAGAGCTGACAGCTCACCCACCGTGTGCCGGTGGGCTGGCCAGCGCACACACAAGAGCACTAGTGTGGCTCTCCACTCCAAAACAAGAGTCAGAGTGCAGCGCCTTAAACTCCTTGTTGGTGAAAAGGCACTGAAGTCGATGAAGAAATTTTAACACCACAAAACGTGATAAAATTGTAAAATGTGCCCTCCTGTTCAACACAGGTTGCAACACTTCAGCTTTTGGCAGAGACCGGTAGTTTGCATGTGGCTAAACATGTCTTGTCAAAAGACATTTTGTGTTGGTGTCACAGGTCACTGCATCTGCCTCTCCCCCAAAACGCACTGCGGGTGAACCTCACGGGTGGATTAAACGTCAGGAGGACGCAGGAGCTGCTCAGCCAGCAGAGATGGTGGCCTGCCAGGGGTTTTTTGTAGCAGCTCCGTTAGCTTTTCCTGTTTGCGTTTCTTACCTTCTTCTTCACAGGCCACGTGGCTCCTGGGCCCCTCATGGTGGTATCCACCCACTTGATGGTGCGCAGGCAGTCATCCAAGTCTTTAATCTGCTCCGGCGGCAGCGGGAAGGTGATCCTAGCCACCTTGCACTTCACAGGGTGCATTTTGAAGGTGACCGCGACATCCGATTTCAAGGTCACTGTGATGGCCTTAGCACAGCCAGCATGGAGGTGTCCCACCTAGGGAGAACCAGAGAGCCAAGACCTAACTGGAATCACTAGCAAGGGCAGGACTGACAGCAAAGAGATCGATCGATGTGGTGAGCAGCTGTGCCAGGAATCTGCCTCTTACCGTGTATTCATCTGGGGTTTGACAGAGGAAAATACAAAAGATGCCACCTCCCGTAACACTGAGCCTTTTCTGTGGGGTTGACAGCCCCGCGCCAGCTAACCAGGGATTGCAGCTCCTTTGTGGCACTGAAACAGGCTCTCACCGGTACGTGGTGACTCCCTGCCAGCTCCTGGGAACCCGCCGGGCAGGGCTGGAGCAATGGGAAAAGGCAGAGCCATCCAAACTCACCTTGGGGGAGAAGTGAAATGGGGTGTCTGCCAGCCACTCAAACCGCATCGCCTCCGTCCTGCTGCGGTTGGTGATGGTGAAGGTCACGCTGTAGGGTTTCCCGATGTGACAGTCCCCGAACGGGATGTGATTCACTCTGGCAGCTGCTAGGAAGGAGAGCAGGAGGTCTCAGTGTGCCTGAGGTCCATCCACCCTCCTCACATCCACAGAGACAGGCGTGGCCAACTCTTCCTTGCTCCAAGCCTTCCTCCCTGGGGAGACGCAGTTCCCCATCCTACCGCTCCCATGGAAGCGCCCTGCCACATCCCTAAACCCGTGGCTGTGGCTGTGCAGAGCCACGCAGCACAGCATGCACTGCCCCTCTGCACAGAGCCAGCACGCTCCCAGACCGCCAGGCCAGGGGGTGACAGCACAGGCTGCGTATATCGAGGGCACAAATCATTAGACACGGGCTTCATCTCCATAGCATACCATGGGCTGGCAGCCCTCCTTTTGGAGATACTCAGCTGAACGCGGGTATCTCTGACCCTTCCCTGCTAGCCTGCAAGCTTCTCCCTTGACAGACGGTCTTCTCTTCTGCTCTCAAGCTGCCTCTTAAGCCTCTGCAGGCTACAGAAGGCAGCAGGATCTGGCTGCTAAAGCTGGACCGCAGGTGCGCGGCACAGGGTGAGCAGAAACGTCTGTTTTCCTGTTCCTTGATCCACCTGGGCAGCCTTTCCTCTCTTACCCTCAATTACGTCTTCCTCTAGATTGCCCTCAGCATTCTCCTCCTCCTCACTGTCTGCCACCAGTCCGTGGATGTTATCTAGCGTGAAGTCATCCTCGTAGCCTTCGCCCACCAGCTGAATGTCGGTCTCCTCATACGGGTTGTTCACCACCGACAAGTGGATCCTGCCTTCCACACGCTGGGCCAGGGTGGGTTTGAAAAGCACGTCAAACTCTGCTAATTCCCCACGGAGCAGGACCAGGAGAGCGGTGTGAGGCTTCCTCTCTGCACAGCAATGAAATCAGCGACAAGTGATACAGCTGTACCGCTGAAATATTTCTGTGGGGCGTAAGGGGTTGAAACCCAGCTACCTCTAAGCACAGGTTCTCCCACCAATGGTGCCAGACCCTCCTCCTATGCTCACAAGGCTACGACAGCACCACGCGTATCACTGCTGAAGTGCCTTAAACACAGGTTAACACCCAGCGCTCACTCAAACTGCAGTCAGTCAGCTCCTGCCACACGTAAAGCTGAGCCAAAGAATGGGTTTGGCTTCTGTTGGCTGGCTGTGGGCTCAGGGGCTGCCTCCATTCAGGCTGCTACTCCCACACGCAGCAAAGACCTCAGATGGTCCGCTGAAGTGGTGACAGCCCCCCGCAACTCAACCCACCATGTCCAGAGGAACAGAAAAAACTTCCAACCACTTTCTAGGAGGAAGCCGTGCGCAGAGTCCACATGAAAAGCTGGGGGTACGGAGAGCCCCAGCGAAGAAACAACATCTAACATTTGGCGGCTGCTTGGCCAAGCCAAGAGCAGGGCACACATTTCTCCCCTGTGTGGATGACCGCGCTTCACGCTTACTGGATTTACCTCCTGCAGGAGAGTCCTCCTTCACGCCCCCAGCTTGGTAGACGCATTGTGTGGTGGGCCTGGCTTTCAAGAAGAAAACTCCCGCTTCATCCAACAGGTCTATCGTCAACTGAGAAAAAGGAACACAGAGCACAACCACACTGCTGTGGGTACAGGGTGACACGTGGGTTGGCACCGTACTGGTGCTGGTCCAGCACGGGGCATCCAGCATGCTTCCCCGCTTCAAACACAGCTCTTAGCTAAACTTACAAAGTTCAAGTAAAACTAGACAGAAAAAAGAAGCGTTCAGAGGCGCTGGGATACAAAAGTAATGAACAGAATTTTTCATTAAAGTGTAGTAAAATGGGATCAAATACAATCTAATGCAACTAGGACATCACACGTGCCCACCCGAGAATCAAAGCGTGAGAAGAGAGATGGGGGGAAAACACCCCACCAACTTTCTTGCGCTGTATTTAACTGAAAAGGATAGGCTAGTCAGAAAAATCGCATTTCCAAGAGGAACTCTCTTCCTGGAAATTACAAGTCAGTCATTTGCTTAAAAAGAATTTCTGAGAGCTGTTTCCAGGTCTGCCATGCTTCCTGGGACCTTTTCTCCACGAGACAAGCACTTGTTCCCAGACCAGAGCGTTCCCTGAGCAGGTCCTCACCTGGACAGGTAGGGTGCCACCATTATGAAGGACCAGAGGGAGCTTTTGTGAATCACCCAGCAACAGCTTCTTAAAGACCAGCAGAGGGTTCCCTCTCTTACTGTGAAGTACCGGGCGCAGGACTGTCACCCGAGGCACAGTCCCATCTCCACTGACACGGAAGGTCAGGCTTTGCGCTTTAATTGCTGCAGGGCTGCAGGAAAGGCAGAGGAGAGATCGTGACGGCCGGCACTAACCAATTTCCCACCTGGCAAGCAACAAAGAGGGGCCACCCACTGCATTTTCCCTGGCTGGTGCTCCTGTACCCCACGACACAGGTCTCCTCCACCCCCCTCCTCCCAATCCAATCAGGGCCATTCACAAGAGCTCTGAAGAGCCAGAGCCTTCCAGAGTAGCAGTTAAAGAACATGTCACTGAATCGAATCATGCAGCACAGCAGGTAAATAATGAGGCGAGAGGTGAGACATGGCAAATTCACTGGCTGCGATGATATGAGACACATGCAAAAAGCACGAGCGCAGCATGGAAATAGTATAAAAGCAAGAAGGGAAAAATAAATGGCACCATCAGTAATGATTATTTCCAAGGACGCTAAAAAAGGAATTGCGTACTAGAGCAGAAAGCTGACTTGTCCTGACTCAGCCACTAAACGGCTGGGGAAGAGCCGGTCAGAGCCCTGGTACACACGTCCCAGGACAGGGGAACTCGGCTCCTCTTTTAGAAGGGCTCCAGTCGCTCCTTTGACAGAGAATAGCTTAACATACCCCAGGTAATCACATACAATCATCTCATTTTAACAGAAACAAGGAGGAAATAATGCACGCTGGCTGGCTGGCACAGAAACGGCTTCATCTAAACCTTTGTCCTTGGAAAGCCCCAGCTCAGCTGTTGCACATCTCCATTTCTTGCTGATTCACTAACTCCCAGCTGGCTACCAAATGCTGCACTGTCTTCACAGTCACTCGCAGAGGCTAAGCTATAACCCCTTCTCTTTCTACTCTGTCTAGTAGTTACCGCCTCCTCTATTCTCTAATGCTAAGCACTCTGCCTAAGGCTACCGAGAGCATCAGGGTTAACAAGAGGTCGGGGTCCTCCCAGAGGAGGGGCAGCCATCAGGCAGGTCCCCCCGCCCAGATTTCACAGGGGGAGTTACCTCGCCAGGACATCGAGGGAAGCCTCAAAAGTGCACTGGTAGCTCTGCATCATCTGTGGAGTGAAGGTCACCGTAGCAAAGGCGTGGGAGCAGCTGGGCACGCACATCCGAACGGGATCCACCTTGAAAATGTCACTGATGGGGCTGTGAAACTTGGGGGAACCCACAGAGCCGTGTTAGGAGGAAACATCCTTCAGTGTTTCGTACGCAGTCTTATTCTTATATGCGTCACCGGGAACAGCCCCAGACAGCGTGTCTCCCTTCCTGCTTGCCCTGGGCAGGCTCCTTCCATCGCAGGGGTGACTCCAAAGCGGTGCTGACCTTGCACAGGGAGCCCAGGAGCGCAAAAGCTGGCTTTGAGCACTGGGCAGCCACCCCAGCACACAAGGGAGGGGGGCACTGCACGGAAACCCCGCAACTAACCTCAAACTGGCCTTTAAAGAGAAGGAAAAGGCCAGGGAGCCTGAGGGAATGGTCTGCTTTGAGCCCAGGCACGTCAGGCCAGTAAAGGCCCCCTCTGAGCGGGCTTCCAAGAGATGTGCAGAAGGGTTTGGGTCTCCCACCAAAGACCCAGCCAGAGCGGTGAGCCAAAGCCTTGCTCGAGACGTGCCAAATTCAGAACTGCCACCCTGGCACTGCTGCTCCCCCCTGTAGCCTGACCTGCACGGAGCTGGACTAGGGCGGGCAAGAGGAAGCAACGAGTCTGGAGAACAAGGCAGCGCAGCCTGTAAAGAGCAACGGTCACCTTGGCCTCTTGTTCTTACCTCACCGGCGATGGGTTTGATGGAAAGGACCACATTGCAGGGGACTTTGTTGACATTGTGGATCTCGAAGCGAGCTGTGGCCCGGTGCCCAACCCGAACGTCGGTGAAGATAAACTTGTTCTCATCTCTGACATACACACCCTTGTCTCGCACCGTCTGCGGGGTCTGGCAGAGGTTGACGTTGCTGCAGATTCGATGCTCCTCAAAGATGGACTCGATGTCATCAACCACAAATGCTGCGGAGCAGAGCAGAGGGAGGGCTGAATGCTGAATTCCTGATGAATTTTTCGGGACCCTGCTGGCCTCTCGGAAGGCTTGATAAACCCTTTCTGCCCAGGTCACTGCAAAACCCAGCCTTGGGCGGGGAGTCGGCTGCGAGGATGGAGCTCAGTCCCAGTCAAGGAGTATTGCTTTCCTTTTATCCTTCCATGCATCCCTCCCAGCCTCTCCCCGCTGGCTGACTTGAAAAGAACTGGAACCTCTGAGGATTTTAGGGTTTAGCTTCAAGGTCAGGGCGCCTCTCTAACCAAGCAATAAGTTCAGGTGCTGACCAGCAGCAGGTCTGGCTGTGGGAACCTGTGGACGGGGCGTACCTGGGAGGCAGGACTCAGCCAGCAGGGTATAGGGGATGCCGAGGGGATTGTCCTGGGGGTCTCTGTCGCTGATATCGATGCGCAGGTGCTCCTCGCACGTCCCCAGTGATTCCGCAGAGCAATCCACCGTGATCATCTGCTGGCCCCCAGGAGGGATGGAACCAAAGCCAGGGTACACCGTGAACATGCCTAGAGTGATGCGAGCCTGCAGAAAGAGTCCCAGGAGAGGCTGACGTCCAGCAGCCCAGCCTTGAGCATCCCCAGCAAGGAGTACGCCGCTCCTCAACCTCCAGCCAGGCCGAGCCCCCAGTCCCAGGGCAGGGAGGGATGACTCCACGGCCCAGAGGCAGCCCCAGGACGAGAGGGACAAGCCAGGAGGAGCTGCAGGCCTATCCTGGCTGGCACAGAGGACGGAGTTTGGGTGTAAAAGGTGAAGGTGCTAGCTGGGATCCTCCAGCCTCAGGGGTAAAACAGGAGAGCAGAAATAACTGTGAGAAGTGACGGGAGGGAAGGGAGGGGACTGGGAAGACGAAAACACAAGGTCATCTGGTATCTATGGAGTGGGACTTCAAACAGGAACGTGCCCACATCTGTGGTATTCACAGTCCTATTTTGGCTAGCAGCCACCAAAACACGGGACCTGCTCCTCTCTCTTGACCCCACAACTCCAAGTCTGAGCCAGAGCACGGGACTGTCAGTGCAACTGAGCAGCTCCTGCCTCTGCTTGTGGCTGGGAGATGACGGACCTCCATCGTGCAGACCATGTCCCACCCCACGGTGATGAGCCCCCATCAGCGTCCTCCCCCAGCACCCGCAGCAGTGTGTCTTGGGGAGCGGGAGCCACCCACCTGCATGGAGGGGCTGGCAACCTTCTGCAGCGAGCGCTTGCTTTTCTTGGCTGAGCAAGTCCTTTGGTGTAAGTTCTCACTCTTGCCAGAGTGGGCAGATTTCATTTGACATCCACTAAGAGCAGAAAGCAGAAACACCCATCATGCTGAGCCCCCACCCTGCCTTCCTCTGAAGCCAAAGCTGACCTTCCCCTCCCCACAGAGGAAAGCCTCCCTGCCCCTCGCAGCCCCGGCGGCACCTCCTGCAGCTTACAGACAGCTCAGCTGTATCACCAGCTTTGCCCGACACACGGGGACACTGAGGCACTTCTCCACTCCCTGTTCACAAGCAGGTGACGTGAACTGGACAATAACCCAGGTGTCTGGGCTGCCTGTCACACACCAGCCACGCTGTCGTGCCTCCTCAGGCAGGACAGGTGATGCAGGTCTTCTCTCACCTTTTCTCTTGCAATCGGGATGCGTCCTGGTCTGCTCGGTAGATGAGGAATTTAAAGTCAAGGCTGCCTTTGTTCTCCAGCATGAAGGTGCAGGTTTTCCTGCTGCCCTTCACCATGGCACCGAAGTTGATGAGCGAGGCGGGGTGAATGCTGTACTTGCTGAACACAGCTTTCGCCGACACCCTCACTGGGATGATGGCGACGGTCTCGCCTCCTCCGCAGATGCTGGGCTCCATCACCTGCAGCCAGAGGAGGGCTTGGTAAAACCAGCAAAGAGGCCAGCCTCTGACTCTGTTCCCTGATCCCATCCCAGGTCCCCATCAGCTCATCCTCCCTGTTTCAACGCCTCCTCCGGAGCCAGACTTTCAGCTCCGCTTAGGAAGCATCACAAATGTTTTCTGAGACATTGCTGTCACCTACGAGAATTACCCAGCTAAAGCCCTCCTTCCAGAAGGCACCTGTCCTGCTCACGCTCCCAAGACGTGCTGTGCCACCGCTGCCTGGCTGGGGCAGCTCACCTGGTAGTGCAGGATGGGTTTGTCCTCGATATTCACTTCCGTCTTGGGGTGGAAGAACACCTGGACCTGCACAGGGCGCCCGGAGGCAGCCAGCAGGCCCTTCTGCGGCTGGATAGTGAAGTGGCTTGCCAGGTCTGGTATGGTGGTGCCTGCAGCTTTCAGCTGGAAACTGGGGAGAAAGGGAAGGAACAAAGACCTCTGCAGTTAAAAGTACAAGTGCCACCAGCACAGCCAGGGCTTGACATAAGACCATAAAAAAATTAAAAGGGAAAGAGTCCAGCTCTGCTTGGGGAATCTCAGATCTTGAGAGAGTGCAGACCATCATGAGTGTTGCAAACTAACCTCGACAGCCAATTTTCTCATCCCCTCCTTTAAAGAGTCATAAAGAGAAAGGAGCTGCCCCTCAGAGGAAGGCAATGGATCTCAGCAGTGAGTGGCTTCAATTTCAGGGCCTCTCCTTCTGGTTCCTGCTCAGCTGTGAAGGACTTCTGGTGTGGGGCTGCATTCTCCCTTAAAGTCTTTGAGATTAGGGAGCCCGGGCTTTTTATTTAACCAGACCACGAGGCAGCCAGCACGGGAAGCGGTTCTAGCCATGGGCAGGAGGAGAAGGCAGGCCTGGGCAGATGGTGGCACCACGCGTTCACAGACCAGGCAGCTGGACCCACCTGTACGCAATCTCGTACTTCCCCTTGTTCCTCAGAGTCAGCACTTGCTTCGCATCATCCAGGACTTTCAGGACTCCAAAATCCACGGTGCCACCTGCACCTGCAGAAAACCCGCAGAGCCAGGCAAGAAACGGGGAGTATTAGTGAGCTGCTACAGACCACACCAAGTGACAAGACAGATATTTCAACACTTCCAGGCCAATTTCAATTGGCCTCTCAATACTGAAATGGGGCTTATAAGAAAGGTGGGGACAGGTGTTTCCTGGGGGGCTGTAGTGACAGGACAGGGGGCAATGGCTTTGAACTGGAGGAGGGGAGATTTACATGAGCTGTTGGGAAGAAATTCTTCACTGTGAGGGTGGCGAGGCACTGGCAGAGGCTGCCCGGAGCAGCTGTGGCTGCCCCACTCAAGGCCAGGTTGGACGGGGCTTGGGGCAACCTGGACTAGTGGAAGGTGTTCCTGCCCATGGCAGGGGGGTTGGGACAAGACAATCTTTGAGGTCCTTTCCAACCCAAACTGTTCTATGACACTGGGAGTTCTCAGGCAGCCCAAAACCCTTCTCAGGAAGTTTCCGTTCTTGGAAATTTTCTTTAGCTACTTTGCTGCCCTTGCTCTTCTTACTCGGAGAATATCTGCAGGGTTTAGCAGGTGAGGAGCTGGGTTTCTGTCTTCTTGCTTCCAAGCACTGATCCAACAACTTTATGTGCCCTGCTGAGCCCTCAGGAGCTGCCAATTGCTCGCTCACATCGCTGTGGTTTCTAAGCCCCCAGACCAACCTGCACACTGCAAAGCTCAGGGGCGAGAGACTCGAGGCTGGCTGTGCCCTGACAGCCCTTCACTCCACTCAACTTGCAGGATACGCGCTTTATGTGACCGGGCCACGCTTGCATGCTACCCCATCCCAAGCGCTTTGGTTGCTCACCTGCCAAGGCAAGGCAACGCACCCAGACTGCTTTGTTTTGGGGCATCCACTGACCTTTAGGAATGTTGATGATTGGAGCAACATCATAGCCCTCTGCAGAAATGAGGATATTTTCGGTCTGGACAATCCCCAGGATGTTTTCTGCATCTGAAACCTGAGGCAGCGAGAAACGAACAGTGCTTAGACCGTTCTCTTAAATTCTTTTGGTAGACAACATACGAGTCCTTGTCTCTGCTGGCTGCTTCCACCATGGCCTCCCCTGCTTGACAAGCACTTGTGGATTCCCAAACTCTCCCAACCTGCTCATCTCACGGGCTGACCCAGCGAGATGCTGCTGCAGTAAGAAGCCCTACCAGCCCAGCTCGGCACTCCTTCAGCAGGCAGTGCTGCCGCGGAAGCACCCGGGGAGACACAGCGATGGAAAAACAATCTCAAGAATTGTGAGGTGTCCCAGAGCAGGTGGCATTGACCGTCAACCCTCTCCCCTTCAATCACCCAGCATCCTCACTGAAGTGCAGCCCCCAAACACGGGGAACAAAAGCCCAGGGTGACAGCTTGTTGCTCTCCGTTAAGAGCCCCGGACAGGCTCCAGCATGGGCGCAGGGAGCACGCCGAGGTCTGGACAACCAAACAACAGCATTCAACCACACACAGCGGCAAGGTGGCTGTAACGCGGGCTCAGGACACAGCGCCTGGTTGTCTGGGCTGACGCAGATGCTCAGGGATGCACCATGTGCTCTGGTGAACCCAGGCTGAGGCAGCAGAAGTTGGGGTCACAGCAGCCTTGTGTCCCTCAGGTGCAGCTCTTCCTGGCCCGGCAGCACACATGCCCCCTGAAGCTCAGCTATAAGAGCAAGTTCCTTGCCGCTAAGGGCCTGCCCCCCCGGCGATGCGGGTAGAAAGGAACCTCGGGAAGGCTCATCCTTTGTCCCCCTCTTTGCAGGGAACCCTTCAAGCACAGCCTCCACCCCAAAGATCTCGTTGCCCTGCCAGGGAGGGCACAGTCCCCCTCACCTCCAGTCGGATCTTCTTCTCAATGTTGAGAGCCTTTGTGGGCTTGAAATACAGATGCACGTCAAACTCCGTGCGCGGACCAACGATGCCCTCGCGTTGTGACACGGAGAAGTCCTCGCCCAGGTTTTCCAGCCCACAGAGCCGCCAGGCCACAGGCAGCAGGGTGCTGTTTCGCAGGACCAGGGTCTTGCTGTCCTCCCTGCAGAGGCAGAAAGACACCCTGCACCAGCTGCTCGATGGTCAGGATAGGCCTTGCAACTGAATGCATCTTGGAGCAGCCCTATGCATTAGTTTATATATATATCTTTATCTATACACATCCAGTATTTACAGTATCCATAACATTAGTTAAGTGTTTTCTCTGTGTCACAAGTCTCAGAGGTGAGGTCCTGGGGAAGGGCTGGGTGCTAACGGTGTATCCAACAGAAGGGACATAAGGAGGAGCAACTGCACTGCTCTCCGAACCAGCAGACGAGATACAAATGAATCAAGATGCCCATTGCACCACGTTGCTGGGGGGCTACAGAGCTTGCGGCTGTCCTGAGAGAACCAAGCCAGCAAGGAACGGTGAGCAAGAGACCGGGAACTGCTGGCAGAAAGAGGGACGCCAGCCCAACATCCAGCCTGAAGGGCCATGCAGCCAGCCAGAGAGGCTGAAGGGGAGCTCACCGACAGCACCCGTCCCCAGCAGAGGGGCCGCGGGATGACTGACCTGTGCAGAAGCAGCCTGTTGAAATGCACGCGCTTGGGGCTGACCCTCAGCTCCACCTTCACCCCCTGGCAGCACAGGGGGAAGACCACCGGCTCTGGGTTCTCCTTAATGCGGCAGACGAGCTTGTCTTCCACCAGACCAGCTGAAGTGGGGTACGCCCAAATGCTCAGCTTCTAGCCCCGTCCCCGAAACAAGAAATACAGAAGAGCACTCAGTGAGCAGGAGGAATGGCTCCTGGGCACTTACACCAGTGCCTGCCCTACCTGCTGTCCCCTACCTGTTCGGTTTCAGCCTCATGCTGGGAGGTTCTACAAGGAACGTGTCCGCCTTGAGAGCGCGCTCAAAGGAGAAATGAGCCTCTACTTCCAAGGGGGTGACGTTGAGGATGGTTATCATCTCACAGTTGCTGGGATAGTCCAGTGCCTTGTACCTGTCCGCAAAAGGGGAGAAGGCTGCAGAGGAGACCGTCGCCTTCATCCCACACCAAGGAAAGCGCCATGTCCTGGCAGCGGGAGGCTGCACTGCAAGACCATGTTCCAACAAGCAGGCCAAGAAAAAGGATCATTTTCAGGGGCACACTGGATGCTATGTGTCTCCATCCTTGCGTTACTTTGATGTCCACCCCTGTACTTGGTGCCTCCAGCCCAGACACGTGATGATGCACAGGCCACTTAAAGAGCATTTTACAAATTAGAAATTCAAAGATGCCTGGAAAAACAGAGGTACTGCAGGCACGTGGGTTCTCCCCCTTTCTTTGTTGGGTTTCCTTCCCTGCAGGGTAGAAAGAAATGCTCTTGGAAAGAGCTTTTAAAAATAGTTTAGCTTTTGTCTTCCAAAACAGTCACGAGATTGCCTTGTATTTCATAGGTTAGCTCAAAGCCTGAGGGAAGGAAATAGAGAGGATTCATTCCCAAGAGGAATGCTGAATTTAAAAAAAACGTCCCTTCCCTCGGGTATGGAGCAGATTTGGGAGTTAAAGGGTTAAAAAGCACAAACAGAAACCCAAGGCCATGCAGCAGCCTGACTAAAGATCCTCTTTTGGTTTTTGAACTGTTTTGATTTCATTTGCTTGGGTTGTCAAAATACCACCAGCTCTCCAGAGCTCCCATGAAGAGGACAACTTAATTTCTACTATTGAAAAAAAAAGCTATGTTAAAAATAGAAATGCGCCAGCAGCTACAATGGCAACTTTTTCAGGCAGACTTTGTCCAGCATTGAGGACGGGGAAACAGAATTTCCATTTTCATTCCTCTGCAGATCCCCCACGCCCCCATATCCGCAGGTCGAATCATAAGGCCTTACTAATATTACAAACGGATGAATGTTTTACAAAACCATCAGCAGAGTAATTGCTTGTTCAGTCCACCTGTAGAGCTCAAAGCACTTTTAAAAAACACCATAAAGTTCATTTCGTAGGTGGCGAAGCTGAGATGTGGCGGGGGGACACAAGCTGCTCCAAGTGACCTTCAGGCTGGAAGCAGCACATGGCTCTGGCCACCAAGGCACCCACCAGGGAGGAAGATCAGCTCCGTCTCTCCCCTGCTCCTCCAGGACTCACTTGCCCATCATCTGCTCAAGTTCACACATCTGTGGCCCTTCAGCCCCCTGCATCTCCCAGGCAGGTCTCCACCTGGGCCTGCCCTGAATTGTGCCTCTGGGACGGCTCATCCCCAGACGTGTCCGTGACAGCACGAGGCCCTGGAGGTGCCATCCCAACGTCCCATGCTGTGCAGGCAGCACATCAGGATGCTCGCTCAGGGCGGGGAGCACGTACCAGTCTCTTGACTTCCCACACAGCAGCGGTCCAAAGTGGAAGACACCCGTCTCCGTGACATACTGCTTGAAGACAATGTCATCGTCTCCCTTGCTCTTCCTTTGGTGGGGAAACACCAGCCTGGGCAGAGAAAACAGGGAATGAAGAGCTGTGAGATGCTCCAAGTAGAAAACCTGGTCAGAAAGCCGTAACCCTTACTGGTGGCCGCGGTACCAGTACTCCCAGCTCCAGGCATGGGACAAGATGCTGGGCGGCTCAGGCAGCACGCTCTGCCCGAGCCAGAAGGTCACCGGGGTACAAGGGGCAGCCCTGGCTCTGAGCCCAGGGGGGAGCAGCGTGGGAGGCTCCCAGGGGCAAGCCTTACCGTGGGTCTTGGCTGATGGTGGGGTACAGGCAGGTGCCCCTGCAGGGCAGCTGGTACAGTCGCTTTGTCCCCAGGATCTCGAAACGCAGCGTCTGCTCAAACTGGCCCAGCACCGTGGAGCTGAAGTGGACCTTCAGTTCCACCTCGCCGCGGGCAGGCACTATCCACCGGCAGCTGCTCAGCCTGGCAGTTAAAGAGAGGGCTTCAGACACGGCTAATGAGCAAACAAGACGAGGAGGAGGGTTGTGGACTCGCCATCCCACGGAGGCACCAACAGAGGGGCCCTGAGGAGCTGGGGATGACAGACCTCACTTGACAGGGTGGCCGCGAAGCAGAAGGATCTCCTCAGCCCTCAGCTCACCTGACATGTCTCGGCGGGGATGGGACCGTGTCCTCGCCGCTTTGGTGCGCCCCAGGAGAAGATACGGGTCCTTCCCTGTCCAGCCCCTGGAGACATCTCCTGCCCTGACTGGAGCTCTGCTTCTCTCTCGCAGCCTCCCAGCTGCCCGCAGCTTTCTCCTCGCTCGACTGGCTCCTCACAGGGGCGACCTGCTCCTCTGCGGTCTGAGCCACAAGGGGAGGGAGAAAACAGAGAGGTGAGACCTGCCCCGAGACATCCCCCTCCGGGAAAGCAAGCTGTGGGTTTGTTAACAATTAGGGGAAGCACTAAATAAACAACCACATCTGCCCAGGGACTTGGTCTTCCTCATCAGGTTTAGTTTTGCCTACAACACTCTCCTTGCCCAGGACCTCAAGGCAAGGCGAGGGCTTGAGGGGTTTTTTTAAACCGTTATTCTCATCTTACAGACATCACAGTGATCCTTCCCCACCCACCCCCCTGCCCTGGCACCTTCACTTCAGGCACAACGGGGGCATCCACGAGACTTACGGCAGCATTCTTGTCTTCTTCTGCAGTGGCGCCTTCTGGCACAACAAAGACAAAGTGCTTGAGGGCTTCTCCTGCTGCAGGGGCCATCCGCTCTGCCGGGTAGTGGATCACGGAGTAGAAAGCAGTAGGGGGAATGGGAAGCCCGGAGGGACCCAGTCCAAGGCTATCCAGGACCTAAAGCGTAAGAGAAAACCCTGTTTGTACCCCTGTCACCTTCATCCTCACACTCACTCCTTAAAGGCACGGAGCTTTCGGCAATGTGGTGGGGCTTTATTTATATGGGGCACAGCGCTTCTTCATGCCCAGTGGAGTGGGCAGGCTCCAGAGCAGTGCCAGGACCTACAAGTGGGACCTCGAGAGAAACCTCTCCCTGGAGTGACTCAGCTGAAGGAAACCTGAGCTGCCCTGCCCTGGGACCATTTGCAATGATTTCCAGGCTGGGAAATTCTCTCAACAGACGGGATGCTTGTACAGAGAGCACTCCTGCTTCCCACCCACCTGAGGGATGGTGAGAACCTCCCCAGCCATGGGGCTGCTGCGGAGCCGTTGTGGAACATCATCGGTGGCCTGGACCGGGGCCCAGGAGCACGGTAGGCTCAGCCTCCGAGCCTCACAGGGCTCTACCTGCTCTGCCGCTGGCAGCTCGCTGCTCTCCAGGATCTTCCTAGTCATATCTTCTGAGCCCAGCACCTGGATGTCCAAGCAGGGCACCCCGACACCCTGGCCTCTGGCTGACCCTTTTGCACCTTCCCCTTCCAGCTGAGGTATTCTGGCATCCTCAAGAGCCTTCAGTTTTGCCAGATGCTCTTTCTCCAGCCTCTCCTGATGCTCCTTCTCTCTGTCCCTCCAGCTCCTGGGGCTGGATGCGTGCTGGGGCTGCTCTTCTGCTGGGCGCCGTGCATCCTCGTGGTTCAGGGGGAATAGCAGGATACCCTGAACCCTGTCCCAGGATGCCAAAATACGCGCAACATCCTTCTGCGACGTCTCGTAGATATTAAACCTCAGGGCCAAGTTCTCGCTGTCACTCTGGGCCTCATTTTTTGTTTCCCCCTCTTCCAGGTCTGTGGGGTGTGCAGCCGCTGCCAGGTGGGCATCCATCAGGGTGACCTTGCTCTGCTTTTGCTCATCTTCCTTTGTGCAGCGTGCAACAGAGCCCAGGCGCTTCCTTACAGATCGTGTCTTGACCACCCCCTTGGTGACCTCCGACCTCTGGCTGTTGGATGTGTTGGTGTTGCTGGTGGGACTGTTCATGCCCTGGGCAGGAAGAGCAAAAAAAGCAGGGAGCATTTCAAAGCACTGACTCAGGTGCTGTAGGGCAGCAATGATCTTTACAATAGCACCCCAAACCTCGCTCGAGACCTGTGCTAGGCACCCTACAAATCCCAGTTCAGAACATAGCTGGTACCCAGTTTAGCTCAACAAACCAAACTCTTCAGTGTCAGACTGATGAGCGGTCCTGCAAACCAGCTGAGGAACAGAACAGGTTCCCAAACCAAGCAGAGAACTTAAGACACCTCCTTACTCCCGTGCAGTCCTCTGGGTTCATTTCTGGTGCGCTGAGCATCCCTGTGGCTGGCTGATTCTTTGCAAAGTCTGCCTGCTTCTTTGCAAAGTCTGCCTGCTAATGAATACCTAAGGCCTGGGGGCATCTCCTGCCAGACATGTAGGAAAAGACCCCACATCCCAGACAGATCATGGCTCACAGGTGTAAGTCACAGGCAGAGTGGGAAGAAACGCTGGACTAAAACTACCTAGGGCTTCAGTAGTCAATATGTGGAGTTACATGAAGCCAGGACTCAAAGGCAGCATGATCTTAGTAGAGCAGCTCTAGCAGCAAACCCATGGGAAGACACCCCGGTGCAGCAGCAGCACGATCAGACCCCGGTGGTTGTTTCCCAGCGCAGCCCCACATGTTGCTCCTGCCAGGTGCTCGTCCCCAGCACTGCGTGGGGCTCCCTGAGGCACGGCGCAGCTCCGTAGGAAGGTCCCCAGGGCTTTCAGTCATCTCTGTAAACAACCACGCACCTGCTTGACACCAGGCCGGCTTTCCCTCCTCAAAGCATTCTCTTGGTCTTTTCCAGTCTTTCTCTTCCCCTGCTCAGAATTCTTCAGCTCTTCCTCCTTCAAGCGTTCCAGCTCCTGCCGACGCTTTTCCTCAAGCTCTCGAGCTAGCTGCTCCATCTCCCTTCAGCAAGCCAAACAGAAAACACGCCCGAGAGTCACCACCAGAAGTCTGGGCTTGCCGCCATCCCAGCTGGTCCTGCACTTCATTCCCTGACCCTGAGGCCAGGCAGAACCGTTAGGCCATCTCTGTGGACCTCCCTCAGCCTGAGGAGGCTGGGAATATCCCAAGTGAGGAGAGGTGGGAGGGGACCTCCAGGGCCAGCCAAACCTCAGCCTTGCTTCATAAGGGCAGCCTGGGCTGAACGAAGTGCGGAAACACACGCTCGCTTTAAGCGGGTCCCCCTCCCAGTTTCGGACTTAGCCTGTGCATCCTCCTCAACCCCTGCGGCCTCCCCTCCTGGGCTGCTTTGCTGGATCAGAGCTTCTCCCAGGCTGACCTGCTGCTGCAGCTGAGGGTGAGCCCAAGAGCCACCGGCTTCTATGGCCGGTGTCGCTCAGGAAGGAAAAACCTGGGAGATCAGCAAGGACTTCCCCTACGGCAGGACTGGGATCTAAACCAAGCCAGCACGGCTGTGCCTCACACCAAGCCACACCACAACCCCTCTGGTGTGGGGAAGAAGGGGGGTGAAGATGAGAATCAACGTAATTAACTTAGAGACACTTCTAAGGAGCAGCGGCCAGGCAAGCCCAGAGCCCAGGTGCCGGCAGCCACCGTCTAAACCCGCGGGCTCCCTGCTCAGCTGGAGAGAAGATGTTCTCTCCCGGGAGGAAGGGCCTTCCTCTGCTGGGAACCTGGGGGTGGAACTGCCCGCCTGGAGCAGACCCTTTCAGGCCTTCGCTCCGTGACCCCTCTGAGCTCAACCGAGGTCTCCGGAGCAGGAAAACCCTGCAGGGGCACCCTCCTGGGGAGTTACAGGCGCACAGACCTCTGCCTCCTCTCGCGCTGGACTTGGCGTATCTGGTTATGAAGCTGAATTTTCTGCTCCGCAGTGAGGGCATCATACTCATCCTCGTCCATCTCCCAGAGACGTTCTCTCTCCCTGCGGGCAGCTTCTTCCTGCTCCCGTCCTTCAGCCAAGGCCAGAGGAGAAACCATTAGCAGAGCTTGCTGTTGGGGGTGAGCTGCCAGGATTCACAGCTGTGTCCCGAGCCAGCCGATCATCCTGCCAGGAGGTGCTGGGGAGCTCACAGCCCTGCTCCAAAATTCAGATCAGCCCCTGAACTATCAACAGTTCACGGCGAGTTCCCGCGCCTTGCCTGGCTCCTGCGCACCAGCGTGGCGGGCAGCTGCTGCTGCTGCTTCGGTCCTGAGCCACAACAGCTGGCACTTGTGCCCAGGCTTTCACGGTAGAGACCAAGGGAAGTCTTCACAGCCTCAGCTCTGCTCTGCTGCATTTTAAGCAACTGTGAGCTGAGCGCTGGCTACACCCAGGCAGAAGGTGGAAGGATTAATAAGACCACTTCTTACAAGCCCTGCTGGTAACCCAGATACACACAGATAAGGCTGAGTGCTTGACAGGGAAGATTTGAGAGGTGCGGAGATGAAAAGTCTCACCTTCCTGCTCTTTTGCAGCTGTCTCCCTGGCTTTAAAGGACACATAATCCTGGAACAGGTTCACGACATAGATGTGAGGCCGATTTCCAACAGCTTTGAGCAGGCAGAGGAGAGCAGATGCCATGTTGTGCGCAAAGAGGGTTTCCAGGCCATCAAACACCACGCCCTGGTAGCAGTCACTCAGCTGCGAATAAAGTTGAAAAGGAACAGCTTTTCTAGCCAGCTGTGGCACACACGGGGCTCTCAGCCAGTCAGTAAATGTCCACTGTCAGCAGATGTCAAAGGACACCAGCCATCGTTGTGTCCAGCGCATCGGCCCAGACAAGCTCTGATCTTTCCCCACGTTCTGCCACCTTGGGGCATCTGCAGCTTCCCCCAAGGATCCCTGCGTGCAGCTCGGGGCTCCTCCGAGAGCAGATACAGACCTCCTCTCCAAACTGCCTCGCTGCCTGTCTCTGCGGAGCAGGAACGCAGCATCTGCCCCCACCCCACCCCACCCCACGTACCTGGAGCCTTTCGGAGAGGATGGCCACCAGCAAGTCCTCGGGCAGCACGCAGCTCAGACAGCCCAGCCCTCCCTCTGTGCTGCCACCGATGCTCAGCCATCGCTGCGCAGGGACGCAGGGAAGGGGAGGGTGGAGATGAGAAATGGAGGAGCCCTGCAATGTTGAACGCCACAAGTAAACCAAACCACTTGGGTAACCCCTGAACAGTTCCAACTGCTGGGCTTGCAGCCAGGGTTTCCCACTAGCGGGAGGCTCGAACCAACCCTGCAGGCCAGCAGCTCCAGGGGACAACCCTGGAGGACACATCCCGTGGCTTGCAAGCCCCCGGCACAGCATCCCGCAGCTTTGCCCACTGCCTGCGGCCACATTAGCCAGGACTGCGCTTTGCCAACAAACTGTTGAGGCCCAGTCGAGATTTCTGCCAGAGCACAGGGGTTTGTTCCCACCCCAAGCATGCCCAGCTGGCGCTCTGCACCACACACCCACACACCAGCCCCCACTCTAAGCAGCCCCTTCGCTTCTCAGATGCAACAGAAAGGACCCAGGCATTACCCAGCGCAGATCACGCTTCACCTGGCAGCTTGTCGAATCCCTTCGATGCTGTTCCCGGGATTGGGATGCACGGCCATGCGGCTTCCTCTTGCTTGCTGCAGTGCTCACCGGCCTTTGGGAACTCGGGGACTGCAGGCTGCCGTCCTCCTCAGAGCTGGACTGGCGCAGCGCTGAGCTGTGCCCGGCCTTGGCGCGGCACTGCACGCTGAGAGACACATCTGCATTGTGACCTGCAGAGGGGACAGACGGCTCAGCGGGGCTGGCGATGGGTGCTGCGGGGAGCAAGCAGGCACCTTCCACCCCTGGCAGGGACACAGCACTTGTCCCCCAGCCTGCTGGGCACTAGCAGCGCTGCTCTCCAGAAGCAGCTCCTGCCCTGCTTCCCTTACTAGCACGATAAAGCTGAGAGAGGACGGAAAGGCCAGAGAGTTTGTCGTGCACAGCCCCGTGTCCCTCCTTAATAAACATGCACACAGGTAACACTTTGCACAGCAGCTCCCCTATGGATCAAGCCAAAGATTCGTCCCCCAGCACCATCATTTTCCTACCTTGCACCCATCCTGCCTTCTCCCGTGGAGACTGTAACGGGCAGCCCTGCCCCAGCAGCATCACCCATCTCCATGGAAGCTAAACCCTCTGCCTGGGATAACCCCACCTGGCACCCAGAGCCTCTTCCCTTCCACCAGCTCCCAACCACCCAGGTTCAAAGCTGAGCAATGTAAAACGTCCCCTGCCAAGGCCAGCGTCTGGCCTCACCCTGCAGAGCTCAGGGCAACAACTGCCCAAGAAAGTTTCCCCAAAGTCTCCAGTCTCACATGGAGCACAGCACAGCACGTGCCAGCTCCGCAACCTGACAGTGTCAGTATAGGGGGAAAAAAAAATACATTTCCAGAGAAAAAGAGCTCATCTGCAGTGCGTCTCATCCAAAACTCCTCCAAGAGGTTATTCTTCCCTTCCTCTCATGTCTGTGAAGCCACACTCACAGTCAGTCACCTAGAGCTTAATGAGCCACTTCGGAGGGTTATTCCTTGTTCAAGCGGGCAGCAGTTCTGCCTGATGGCCACAGGGAGCAAGCTGGATTCAGCTCGGAGAAAATGTGTTTATAAAGCTCTGAGAAAGGTACGGGTGTGCTTCACCACTCCCAGAAAAAGGAACGTGTGTCAAGAAGCCCAGAGGCAGTAAAAATGCCTTTGTCTGACCCCTCAAAACAGAGCTTCTTATTCACCCGAGCTGTGTTATGAAATGGCTCTGCATTTCTACACGCTTGCACCCGTGCTCCCCAAGAGACCCAAGGGCTGCCAAACTCCTCTGGAGCAAGCAGAAGCAGGTGGCCGTGGTGGGTTTCCAAAGCGCCGCTCTGCGCCCAGTGTTCCTCCTTACCCTCATCCTCTGTCTCCTTGTGGCTCTGCTCAGCGGCAGCCCTGATGCACAGCTCCCGGGCACGGAGCCCTGCCGCGCTGCTCCCGTCAGAGATGGCTTCTGTCACCACGGCGTCGATGGACAAGCAGGCAGCGCCGTAATATTTGGACAGGGCGACCGCTGCCGCTGTCTTTCCTTGAGAGAGAGAGGAAGGCGGCTTGGTGACATTTGCAGGTGAAGCATTCTCAGCGACAGGCTCTGGAAAGCCCCCCCAGAGGCTTTGCAGGTTTCAAGGACGTTCAGAAAGCACATGTCCCTTTAGGGGACACCACGAGGGAGGCAGCTTCAGCACGGTCAGAAGCGCTGAACTCCAGAGCCAGGTGGATCGCCTCCACCTCCGGTTCAGCCCAGGACTTTGTCCCTTGTGGTGTGACCTCAGCCCTGGGCCAGGACATTGTTTCGAGCCCTGGCCCACCACCACCGTTCGCTACCCTGTGCTGGTGGGTGCCAGCTGGGCGCAGTCTGGGGGTCAGCATGGGCTAGGGGCTGCTCCCATGAGGAAACACGGGCACCAGGCAATGTGGTCCCATGCAGCAAGAGCGACATGGCCACCCCATCTGGGGGGACAAGAGCCTAGCTATAGGGACACAAGATGAGCCACACCACTGGCACCAGCTAGGCAGAGGCCTGGGACCGTTTCACGGACCAGCAGAGCTGTGGCTTGCCTCGCTTCGCTTCAACTGGCCGACCAAGCACCACGGCCCACCAGGATAAGTCTCTCCTGCTTCCCGCTCTCCTTGCAGCCAACAGCTCACGCACCTGTCCGAGGTGCCCCATGGACGATGATGACGATCCCTCTGCGGCTTCCGCCTGTGCGCCGTTCGGCAGAGATATCGATGCCCAGGTGGCGGGCGATGGCCCTACGGACAGGGCTGTCGGCCAGCTCTCCTGCAGCCTCCTTGCTGCTGCTGGTGCTCTGCTGGTGCTCTGCTGTGTAGAACCAGGTAGAAAAGTCAGCCTCCTGCCTCCCTGGGACCCTGATCGCCCTCCCCATCCCCTCAGACCCTGGGAGAGGAGACTGCTGCAAGCAATGTCACAGCTCAGATCTCATCGTGCCCGTCCTCGAGGCTCGCGCAGATCCAGCTGCTGGCGAAGGGGCCTGTTCAGAGCACAGTAAGTGGGGTGGCAGGAGGAGGAAAGAGCATCTGGCAACACCCAGGAGGCCTGGGCCACATCTTCCATGAACCCTCCCCACGGTCCTCATGGGAGTTTGGTCCCGGGTCCTGGTGCCTAAGGGGGGTGACAGGTGCAACTGGGCATTGGGAACAGTCCCGAGGGAGATGGCACCAGGCTGCAGTGAAGCAATGGAGGTGGCACTGAAGTCCACCGCTGGGGCCCTTTTGCCACAACAGACAAAATAGGTGAAGAGCTTCGGGTTACCACCCGTCCCGCGTCTTTCCTTAACACCTTCCTCCTCCTCTTCCCCACATTCAGATTCTGAATTCACCCTGTTGGACTGGCTTTCATCGAAAAGGGAGGGGGGAACGACCGAGCTACGGGGTGAGGTGCTGCCAACAACCCCAGCGGAGTGCTTTCTGCCCCCATCTGACAGGTGCCAGGCACCTTCAGAGCTGGCCGAGGAGGAAGGACGTGGGGAAGGAATGGCAACCTGCTCTTGGCCATTCCCACTTTGCAGGGCCACAAGCAAAAGCAAAACTCTCCTAAGGAGGGAGACTCCCAAGGCACCGAGGAGCCTGCCCAGGGGTATTCTGAGCTTGTGCTTGTGTTGCCGCGAAGGAACAAATCTAAACCAGCTCGTTATATTAGACTTGGTCCTACAGGCTGAAGAACTCATCTGAGCCTGCTCTTTGTGGCTGAGGGACACAAGGGGACACCCTGATGATTTCCCCAGTGTGTGGCAGTAAGATATGAGCTTGCTTTAGCTGCACTCAGAGCTGCGAGAGGATGCGTCTTACAAGCCACAGGTTTTCACCTAGCAATTCCTCCACCAAGCTGGGGAACAGGCGGCTGCTAAAAGCACGGGCTTTCCGTGGAGAATGAGGTCATGGAGAACTCAGGGTACGCAGCCTGGACTCCCTGCTGTGTCCACACTCAGGACAGACCATGCCAAACCCTCACCCTTGTCCTGGTCCGCTGGGTCCCCAGTCTTGGGCTTTGCTTGATCATCCTGCAGCCCCTTCTGGTCCTGAGAGTACTCCAGCACCTCTGGGGGCAGCTTCTCACCCAGGCCACGCAGAGGCAGCAACAAGGTGTTGCGGCTGTCGTAGTCTTTCAGCATGCGCAGGACCTGTGTGCGGAGGGACAAGAAACCACATACAGGAGGGGTTTCTTGACCACACGAACACACTGCCCAGCCAACCAGTCTTCTCCCTCATGCCTTCCTCCCAGCACGGACTACCCAAGCACCCCCCTCGGCCTGGCAGCAGGGCTGGCTGCCCCTCAAGTGCCACCAGGCTGTGCCCTGGGGACTGCCTCCATCTCCCTGGCGCAAGCCCGGGAATGCCACCACAGCACTGTGAAGCTACGGCAGCACGCACACGGGGACCAGACCTTCCCGCTCACCTGCTCCTCCTCAAGGTACTGCTGGTCAAACTCCAGCGAGTAAAACTCGATGGGAAACTCGCACGGGTTCTTCACCACCACTGTCCCCTCCGCCCCATGGCTGTATGGCAGCACCGGTCCCAGCTCAAGCACTGGGGGGCTGAACTCCAGCTGCGGCTCCAGACCTTGTCCCGAGACCTGCAGCTGGAGGTGCTGGCTGCTCTGGCAAATGTTAATCTTCAGCCTCCTTCTGTAGGACTTCTGAAAAGAGAGAAGCACAGAAAGGTCCTGCGCTAAGTCCCAGGTGACAAGGGCCTGGAATTCAACCCTTGCCCCAAGGTCAGCGGTGTCATCGGTACCTCTAAGGTGAATGGAAAACAGGTATTTAATTATAGCAGAGGCTGCAGCACCTGCATGCTGGCTCCAGGTAACTGGGATGGATCCTGGGTGAGGTGTAACTGGCTGTTTGGTGTCAGATCTGAAACAGTCTGCCACACGTTTTCACCCAGTCACGAGGGAGCGCAGCGCTCATGAGAAAGGTCCTCGGGGTTACGCTGCCCAGACACAGCTGTGGCACTGCTGCATCAGGCAAACACCAGCCACGCAAGAGGCAGATGAGCTCTCGCTGGCTAGAAATAAGGGTCATCTTCTCTGCTCAGCGTTTGGCTCTGGCCAAAGCCCAACACAAGCTGGTTGCATCCCTACTAGCAATTATACCGTCCCTGGGACTGTTCCCAGGCATGGAAGCACTTGTGTCCATGCTGTCACACACTGCCAGCTTCCAAGTCACTGTGGCCACATGCAAACTGCCTTTGGGAATGCTCCATCGCTTAAGCTGACTCCCAGACCGCGTGGGAACACGCAGGCAGGTTGGGCCAGAGCCACAGGGACTGCTGGCAGTGTACCGCTACAGGTGACAGTCCCGCCGTGCCCAGGAAGGTGTCTGGCGGCTGTTTTGTCTGCTGGTACCGGCAGCAGGATTAGCCCAGGTTGGCCCTTCCAGGGTTGTCCCCCGCGAGCATGCCAGCTGCTCTGCGCCGGGGCGTTGCAGCCTGCAGATATGCCCACACGAGGTGGAAGGTGAGGGGAGACAGGTGGATCTCCTCCATGTGCCGAGAGGGAGCCACACCGCCGAGCCTGGATGCTCCCTGTGCAACTCCCTGTGGGGATTCCAAAGCGCTTCTCAGAAGTGCGCGCTACAGGGGAAACTGGGGCACAGCGGGTACGGGGCTGGCAGAAAGCTCCATGCGGAGGCCAGACCTCATCCCCTGCGCTGGGCTCTCATTTCCACACTGCCCTGCCAGACCTCCGCGGGGTGACACCTGCCAATCTCACCTCTTCCACGGGTGAAAACCTGACTCGCATGTTGCATCGCTGTCCGGGAGCGAGGGTTCCGGCCGAGGGCAGTGCCTCAAAGACACGGGGCTTGGCTTCCAACTCCTGCAGCAGCTTCCGACGCATGCTCGCTGACAAGCATTTGTCCACCTGGGCACAGAAACCAGGCGTGTGAGGTGGCCTTTGTGGGGACAGACTCTTGGTTCCTGCCGTGCTCTGAGATACTGCCACGGTGCGAAGAGCACCCACGTCCAAACCAGACGTGGCCACCATAACCTGGTGGCACCATAAACGGGAGCAAAGATGTGTAGGCAGGGCAGGCAGATGGGGAGGCGCTGTCCTCAGAGGAGGAGGAATGGGTGAAGATGGCAGAGAAGTGAAGCATCAGCTAACGAACAGGTCCAGGCGAAGCAGCCTTGCCCCGTACCCTCAGAAGCTTCCTCAGCCGAGCTGTAGCCCAAGCGCCCAGGCAGCCACGGGGGCAGAAAGGGCAAGAGAGGCAAAGAAAACCCAACCAAGAAGTTACGTGTCACACCTTGTCTGTGCTTTACCTTAACAGGCTCGTGCACGGTGACGAACCATTGACAGGGGACCTGGAGCTGATTGTGGAGCTGGACAGTTTCTTCCCGACACTGCCCACACTGGACAGCGGAGAACTCCAGCCTGTCCCTGGAGAGGCAGAGGGACGGCACAGTCACGTCGGCACGGAGGCGGACATGGAACGTGGGGCCACCTGCTACCTAGTGAAGGACAGAACATCCAGCTGAGAGACCAGGTGACATCTGCTGCTGTGTCCAGCCTGCTGCCTGCCCCAAAAGGTGGTACCTTGATGGGCAGGAGCACGTCCACCTCTCCCAGTGGCAGGTTGGCGCTTTGTGGGTCAAAGCGCACTCTGAAGGTCTTAGTCTTGCAGCAGGGCAGGCACTTCACATGGTCCAGATCCACACTGAAACCTTGAACAGATGAAAATAAAGCAGCTGAGATACATCTCATGTCGCTTGTGTGTCACAAGCACGTTAAGGCCACGCGGGCGTCCTGGCTGGCAGCTCTGCGAAAGACCCCCTTGTACCCCGGAGAAGCCTGCTGCTCTTTCTCCCTTGTCACCGCCCAAGGAGAAAGCGTTTTCGCAGCCAGAATCCAAGGTCCACATGGTAAAAATGAAACCCATCAGGCTGAGCTTCAGCAATTCCTTCCTTGGGCATCTCAGAGAAGGATGCACAGACCTCCCCGAAGGAGAATTTCCAACGAAGATTCCCCCATGCTGCGGTGTTCCCTGGACAACAACTTAGAGAAGACACCTGACCACCCCTCAGACACAGCAAGTCACCGTTTGATGGGACACAGCCTTGCCTCAGGGCCTGTCGTGGAAGCCTGTTTTGATACACCAGAGGATCTCACAGGCTCTTTTCTCAATAAAGGCTCAACTGAAGGGCTATGACATCATGAAGTCTAAACAAAGCACTTCCAAACCACAAAGGGTCCCGTCCGTTTGCAACACGAGCCCACAGAGAGCACAAAACCTCGGCTGTCACTCATGGTAGCCAAAAGCAGAAGATGATGAGAGGTGACCAAGGTGATCAGCCCACCTAGTCCCTGAAATGAGGTGTCAGGGCAGTCCCAGGCAGACCAGGTCTCTGGGCACTGCTGGCCAGGAGAATTCAGGCTCTAAAGCACCGAGCAGGGGGCAGTCAGGAAGAAAAAAGCTGTACAAACAGGCACGCAACACGCCCCCACACACCCAGTGACTTAAGCTCATCTGTCAAGCCCACGGGAAGTCCCTCCAGCACTGGTTACCTGTGCCACACAAGGCACGTCTATCAGCGAGGAAGGACACAGGCAACCGCCCGGGGTTGGTGATCTTCACAAGGTGCGTGCGGAGGGTACCAGGAATGACACAGCCAAAGTCCAGGATGTACTCAGGCAGCTGAACTCTGAAAGGAAGAGAGACATTCCTTAAACCACAGCCCGGCTACATCTCCAGGTGGACAGAAGACACAAATAAAGTGGGTATTTGCTGCTGTAAAAACCCAGCTCAAGCCTGTGAAAGCCAAGGCCTGACCACCTGGTAGTAACACTTCAGTTAAGTCATGGAGGGTGCAGGTCCTAGGTTTTATCAGCTACCATTGGGACCTCAACACAAAATTGTGTTTAACTGGTCGCAGCTCCTCGGCTACAAAGAGCCACTGTGGCTAAGTCCACCAGACCTCCACTGGCCTCAGTGGAACTGCTAACCTGGTGTACAGCCCAAGCCTGAAATCGCTTCAGGACCTTGCAATGAGATTTGCCTGCACAGGCAATCTTCCCCGCTCTGCAGCCAGGTCTGTCCCCAGAGCAGCCCCGGGAAAGGCAGGAATCGGCACCGACAGCGTTCAAGGGCAGCTCCTTCTCCAGAGCAATCCCACTCGGGAAAGCGCATAAGTGGTCTGTTTTGCAGAGCATTTTCTTCCTGAACTGGAGCCTACCGTGCCCCTGCCTCATCAGGAAGGAGCAGAGGGAAGGACCAAGTCACCCAGGCAAGCCCTACGGTCCCACCAGCATCTACACCCCCTGCTTTAGGGTTTCTCAGCCCGTGCGATTCCCTGCTGGCTTTGCTTAGCGTGGCCTGTTAGTTGGAACAAAGATGCCAGCTTTGAGTTGCCTCTTTCAGAGCTGGTCAGCAGGGACGGTGTCTGTGCTGTCTGGAGGGGCTGAATGGTCTGCACTGGACCCCCTCAGCACTAAGAGCACAACCCAGCATCTGTGGGGAGCTGAGCACCCCAGGGTGGCACTATGAAGTGAGGACACTCGGCTGCTCACAAGGAGCACGTCAAAGCTACCAGGGTCAGACCCTTTCTGCAGTGCCCAGCTACTGCCAGCTCTGCAGACACCAGGAGCTCTCGGGAGCAGGGGTGCACTGCTGGGTGTCACCCTCGGGGCACCTGGAGTCTCTACTAACTTGAGAAGCCTCCGACGAGCACGCTGGTCAAAGGCCGCTTCCTCTGGGGGGCCGGAGCTGAGAGCTTTCTGCTGCTCCAGGGCATGTTCCTCTATCAGCAACTGCTCCACCTGCAACTGCAGCTGCGTGTCCCACTGAGGCAAGGAAAGAGAGCGGCTGGTTAGCAAAGGTCCTGCCCAAGGCACAGGCTTGTCTCTGAGAGAGGATCCCACCCTGATCTTGTTGAGAGGGGCGATGGAGTCCCTCTGCCTCGCTGCTCAGCGTCTGTGACACCTCCTGCTCCCTTAGTCAAGACCTGATCTCAAGGGAAACAGACTCCAGCACCTTCGCCTGCCCAGTCACTGTCATAAAAGCTGATCTGGCCAGACAAACAGACAGGCAGGCCAGGAACCTTCCAGAGCTCCGAGTATTTGCCTGCCCCCAACCAGTGCCAGAGCAGCTTGGACAGCAGCTCTCTTGGAAAGGGAGCCACGAGAAAGCTGATGCCTCTTGGAGATGACCGCTGACAGCACAGCCCCAGGGCGCAGTCAGGCTGCTGCTGGTAAGCTGGGTCGTGAGCAACAAACCCCTCAGACACGACCCGCAGCTCCTTCAAAGTGCCGGGAACTCAGTCACTTGAGCACGGCCTTCAGGAGCTCTCCCTGAGGCAGTCGGGGAGCTGGTGCATCTGCTGGAGGGACAACAGCCAGAGCTGGGCAGCCCTGGGGCAGCGCTGAGCTGACACATGGTCGTGGCCAGGTGCGGGCAGGGAGGTCCCAAGTGCCAGCAGGGCCCCAGGAAGCCTGCTGCGGGGTGCCCAGGGCTCGAGTGACACAGGGGCAGGGTGGCACATGCCAAATGGGGCTTCTCACCGCGGTGTCCGCGTCGTCCCTGGGTGGCTCCGCGGCTGCAGCCTCCCCCAGAGCAACTGCTTCAGCTCTCTGGCTGTCCTTTGCCATCTTCTCTTTGGCCTCTTTGAGGACCTTCTCGTATTTTGCATTTCCTGGAGGAAGAAGCGATCCACAAATAGAAGCGTGGACGCCGTGCCAATCCCACTTAAGCTGGGAAGCCCCACTCCCCTGATGCTGGCCTCTCCCAGAAACAAACTCCTTGAGCAATCTATGGGAAGTGGATGCTGCTGCTCCTCTCTGAATCCTGACGTTCACTACCACCCACCTTCCCCCCTACAGAGGAGCATCCCATCCCCTGCAACGCGATGGCAAATCCAACCCTGCCAACATCCCTGCCAGCCCGCGTTACAGCTTCCCCAAGCTTTTCTGCCCAGCCGCCACCTTCCCAGGCCTCCGACAGATATGCTGGCAAGCTCTGCAGGGTGGTTCCTGGGGCAAAGCCCACATGGGCTCACCTGCTAGAGACCCAGGAAGCAACCCGAGGGTTGAGTGTTGCTCTGACAGCCCTGAAACCTCCAGGCTCGGTGGGGGTGGGGGTGAGCTGCCCTGTGGGCATATGGCATGGGGAAAAAGCCAGGGGACCTTCCCGCGGAGCAGAGAGGCAGTGCTCACCGCTGATGTTCCTGGGCAGGTCCAAGCAGATCCTGGGAAGGGTCCCTTCTCCTCTCAGGGTGATGCTTGCTGGTTCCAGGTGACCCACTTGAATCTGCAAAGCCCTGCAGAAGACTCCAGGCACTCCTGGCAGGTAACAGACTTTGAGCACTTGCTCCTTGCCAGGTCCAATGTAACCCTGCAGGGCATGGGAGACAAGAGAGGGAATGCACCAAAGAGCGTTTGGTGGGGGGACGGCTCAGGCGATAGGCACACTGAGAAGAGAAAACAGCTTCTCCTATGGAAGAAAACGTCAGACAACACGGCCTTCTAGCTTTCTCGTATCCTAAAAGCTCGAGCCTCCTACACCAGGGTGCAGTATGTCCTTCAGAGGGCTCGTAAGGCTGCATTCCCACAGCACAGACTGCCCTTTGCTCAGCGGGAGCGCAGCTCTGCTGCTCACAGTGCTTACCCTCTGCTAGCAAGGGCCAGACTGAATAAAGAAAAGCTCTTTTACCAGCTGCTGCGGAAGACGAGCTAAGGCCCATGCCCTCAGCAGGGCCAGCAGCTCCTCACACTGCACGTCAGCGGTTGCCAGGCTGCTGCTGAAGGGCCTGACTCATTCATCATCCCAACCAAACATCTCCTGCCTGCGTGGTTACACCAGGGGTGCGTGAGCCCATCCAGACTCACAGCGACCTGCAAACATACATCTCTGGAAATGCAGGAGCAGACCAGGACAAATTCTAGGGAAGAAGGTGTTGCTGGGAAGGACATCTCCTCCCTGGGCTTCCAGAAAGGCTCTCCAAGCCTCAGGCTGGGCTCACACCAGCCACACTGAGAGCACATGGAAGCAGACAGCAGCATGGCTCTGGGTGACCGGGCACAGACGCAGACGCCTTTGGCTCGCCGTCTGCACGCTGGGCTGGACCCTCGGCTCCCCGCTCCCCTGCACGCTGCAGGGGAAGCCGCTGAGCGGGACAGCTCCTGCCACTTGGTCCCCTGAGCCCGTACTCCAGCGCACAGCGCAGCTGCAGCAAAGGTGAGCCCTGCCAAGCTGCCAGCACCCACGCTGCTGCTGCAGCAGCTGGCTGCACGGGTCCAAGCAGAGCTGCGTCTTCGGAAGCCCGCGGGAAGAGGGCATCAGTGTGTCATCCCTTGTAGGAGACGGGCATGAAAACAATGTGAAAGCCATTTGGCTTCCTCTTCCCCTTGCAAAAGGGACAAAGATAGGAACGCTGCTTCAGCTCAAAGACAGCCACGCGGGACTAAGAAGCTGGGGCGCCAGGATGCTGCAAACTCCTCTCCTGGCTGTTCCAGCCCCGATCCTCCCTGACCCCCTCGCTGCCCCACAAAACTGCTGCAAAGCAGCAAAGCTGGAGGAGGGACCAATACAAGGGCTGCTAAAATTTCTGGCAAAGCAGCTTCATGCCCAGGCAAGACAGTATTTCAGCCCTGCTTAGTGCTGGCAGGGGGCAGGTGAGTTCTTACAGGCAGGGACAGGGAGTACGTCCTGCTTGACCACACAACCTGGGGAAGATGACCCTCACAAGAGCCTGCACCGTCTGGCTCCAGTGTCGGCACAACCACAGAGCTCAGCACTCGGGGTCCAAAGAGCTACCGAAGCCCTCGTGCCTCCCGCCGGCGGCTGCTGCAGGATGCCAGAGCCACCCACCAGCAAAGGCCATGAAGGGGCTCTAGTAGGACCGCGCTTGCTCGACCTTCTCTGCCACCCAGCAGCAGTTGCTTACAGCCCTGGCTCTCCGTGCCGGTTTTGTGGCTCTGTCTTCCTTTTCTTTTTTTCCACCTGCCCCACCACCTTTTTTCCCTATAACCCTCTCCTGGGCAGCCTGGCCAGGGTGAATCACTTGTGCTACTCACCGTGCTGGGCACGGCCAGGGGCACGCCGAGCGGAGGGCTGTCCGCAGCGGCTGCGCTGGAGCCGAGCACCACGTAGGTGAATCCCACCTTCCCTCTGTTCTGCAGGGTGACCTCCGCTTCCTTGACTTTGTTAAACAGCTGGAGAGAAGACAGAGGAGCGGGAAGTTACAGACGCAGGTCTGCTGCTGGGAGTCTCCTTCCCTTTTCCCTGGCTTGAAAGCACATGAACACAGCGCAGAAGCAGGGAGCGCAGGGGAGGTACAGGCACTGCGGTGTCCTGGGTTAACCTGGGCGACCCCCAGCCACAGGGTACCCCTTAGCCCTACGCAGGAACACTATTGACGGCAGCACGTAGAGGTGCAGTAATAAATAAACCAGGGGATACAAGCCCTCTGCTCTTTAAGGTGTCACCTAACAGCCAGCTGAAACAAAAGAGGAGGCATCGAGGCATTTCAGAATAAGAGGCACCTGCATACAAGTATTTGCAAGCAAAACAGAAGCAAAAGTAGAGACAGACAGGGCAACAGCCAAACAGGGCCAACAGCTGGAAGGGTCTGTGGGGATTTTAACTGAAAAGAAGTGCCAATTGTTCTGGGACATTCTCTCCAGCTGCAGTGACTGGAAGCCCAAGTTAACTTCCTCCCCAGTTTATTTTGTTGATTAATCAAGAGCATTAAAAGAAAGCATCTCCTTGGACCTCAGGCTTTAGGAACGGATGGGCGGATGAGGGTCCTGGGGACATGTCCCTTTGGAGATCACCACAGGGTCCTTGCCTGTCCCGGGAGGCAGCGCTCGTGACCTTGAAGAGGAGGAAATCCCAACTATTGGGGGGTAGAGATGGCCATTAAAAAACAACTCTGATGCAGAACGTATCACCCAAAGGCAGTACTTCCAAGCGACAGAGCCAACAGAGTAGCTGGGAAGGGAAGAGCGCCCTAGACCTAGGTGGGCAGCAACGCGCCGGCGACAGTTCCAAGACAAGGACCTCTGCCAAGAGAAGCGTGCGGTACCTGCAGCCCGCAGTCGATCTCCGTCACGTCAAGGAAGTAGTTGATGAGCGAAGCCTCCCCACTCAGCGCAATCTCGTAGGTCGGGCCTCCCTCCACACTGCACAGCGCCGTGACACGGGCAGCAATGTTTGTGCGGCCAACGAAGGTGAAGGTGACGCGCTGGCTCTTGCCCGGCGGCAGCGCGCCGTACAGTGGCAGGACATCAAAAACCTGGAGGCAGGGGAGGAGAGGTAGAGATGTCGAGCGTGGAAATTGATGCAGAAGAGCAGCCGTGGCTTGGAGCAAAGTACAGATGTGGCTGGAGGGGCCTCTTCATCACAGGCGAGATCACCCTAATCTCATTCTGCATCCATTCCACTTACCGGTGGGAGAGACCCTGGGAAAAATCTTCTCCCATACTAATTAATGTATTAATACACTAAATTAATTTGGGATGTCTCCTGGCAGCAAGACATTCTCTCAGCTGAAGAACTTGCCTTTAAAAACACTTTTTACTGCCTTCAGAAAAACACAAGACTTGGAGATGAGAGCCCTTGGAGCTGGGGGTGGACTCCAGCCCAGCTCGTCTAACTCCTGACACTTTTCACTCTCTCTCCGACCCGCACACTGCTCTCGCAAAAGCTACTGCAAAAATTTCCTACCGAGCACCTGATGAGTAACAAGACGAATAACACCCTCCACAGGCGCTGCACAGGCAGGACCCTCGGTCAGCCCTACATGGCCGGTTGCTTCAGCAGCGCTGCGCAACGTGCTGGGAGGGATGCGAGGCCACTCCGTGAGCAGCACCGAGGGCCACCAGTGGCAGCGGGGGCTACGTAACTGCTTGCCACGCTGGGAGCCCAGCGGGGAAGTGAGACAGATGCCCACTTACCTCCTCCGGTCCCGAGGGGAGGGGCTCCACCTCCACAAACCGCATCCTTTCCTGGGTCCTCACTGGCCTCCGACTTTCCAGCTCCACAGCAGCGGACGGCAGCAGCTGGAAAACAAGCACCATGGGCTACAGGAGGCAGCTGGCTGGGCTGAGGGGGATCACTGTGCTGCAGGCTCCACCGCCTCATCGAGCCAAGAGCAGCTAAGATGGGACACAGGCACACACCAAGTACGGGGACGCCTGTGCCATTAGCCGAGTGTGGGTCCAAGACCCGTGCGGATGAGACACGAGGTGCAGGTGGAGCCCGTGTCACACCGGCAGGCGGGCTCGGACCCACCGGCTTGCACGAGGAAGCGGGGTGCTCCCAGCACCCTGTCCTGGCAGGGACCTCGAGGGCACGTTGCACCCTCATGCCACCCCAGCTTTGCTCACTCCTGCCCAAGAAACGCACCAAACACCCCACCCCTGGACAGCTCAGGTTCTCCATGACAATAATAGGAATGCAGCTGCAAGCGAGAAGTGTCAAAAATGGGAAATAAGGACTTCAGAAGTCCTTGGCACAGCTGTCCCATTTCAGGTGGTGCTTAGCTTTCCCCTTGTGCACTCATCAGTGCTGGAGGGCTGAGGATCGCCATTTCTCTCGAATAACACCATCCTGAAAAAGGCAGCTGAAATGTTTTTCTGTCTTGCAGCAGCTGAGGGCTGGTGTTTAACCTCAGAGGTGCCATCCTTTAAACGGAACCTCGTCCCTGGGCTTCTGACCCCTATTTATAAGCAAGGGCTTTGTGATTGCTCTTGAAGTTTAAGAATACCTGCTGCTTCGGTAACATGAAGGAGGGCTTTGCGCTGGGGCTCTGACATGGGCAGGGTATGTACAGCACATCCTCAGACCTAACCAGAGGCTACATCTCTCCAAGGAGATAAAGCACTGGGGAGGGCTGAGCCTTCTCACATCTCAGTGCTCTTTCTGTTGTCTCCACATCTTCCAGCCTGCAAAGCTTTGCCAAGGGCATATTCCCAAAGACGCTAACCCACATCTTTCCCAGGCTTATGGTCTCCCACCTCCCCAGGAAGGCTACATGGGCATTGCCTTGATACAGTGACACAAGCAGAAGACAACGCTGCAACCCAGATGTATCCTTTGAAGCAATTTTGGATCCTACCTAGCCATATCCCCTTGAATTTCCCTGCTTTATCTGTGCATACATGGCAACAAAGCAGGGCACAAAAATGATTTCATGCTTCTATCTGAAAACATTCAGCCGCGCTATTCTTTATGCCTACCGGGTATCCTTTTTCCTGATTCAGAAAACACGTGCAGAGCTACAACATTAAAACCACTGATATTTAGATGTCAGCAGGTGCGACCCCCCTCCTTGAACTTAACACCAACTCCGGCACTTTCAGAACCTCCTGTGCTCTCCTATATCCTTTTTTATTGCCCCAGGAGCAGCCTCTGTCCCACGTGATGCAAAAGGCGCCATCAGCTCCCACTAGCACCGAGGCCAAGCTCCAAAGCACCGAGGCTCACCAGGAAGGTCAGCAGACCAAAGGCTGTTTTCCATACTAAGAGGAAAAGACAGCAACTTTGTCAAGTCTCCATTTATAAAAAGGCAGCTCTGTGGCCATCGCTGCAATACCAGGGCTCGGGCGAAGGCAGAGACGTGACAACGGGTGGCTCTAGCTGGGGCTGAGAAGATGGCACATGGAGACCAGTACTGGGCAGGGCTTGACAGAGGAAGGGAACTGGAAGCCTCCACATCACGGTGCAGGTAAAACCCCTCCTTTCACAGTGCAAAAAAAACCCAACCAAAAAACCCCAACCTCACCATAGGTCAGGAGGACCTGAATGGGCTTCTCCAAACAACACTACCCTACTTGTCCCTCCCCATAAGCCCCGTGTCCAGCTGCTGGCCCTGCTGCCCAGCCCACTCTCAAGGCACATGGCAGCAGGGCAGCAAAAAAGGGACGCTGGCACCAGCACGGCTTTTTGGTGGCAAGCTGGGGGAGGCAACGCAAAACAGTGAGTGTACAAGAAAATCTACCTTTGCTTCCAGGGAGTCCTCTGCATCTGCTGGCTCTTGGGCAGGATCCCCCACTGCTCCCAGGGCTTCAGCTGGCTCCTCTACGCATCCATCAGTGACACTGCTCTCTGCAGATGCCGAGTGCTCCGAGCAGGCTCCCTCCTCCTTTGGTGGCTGGGGTTTGATGAAAGGTTTAGGTGCTGGAGGGCTGAACCTGGAAGAAACCGTAACTTCAATCATGAAGCTGCAGCAGGAGGGAGGAAGACCTGGAGAAGCAGTTCCTTGGCAGGACGTGGCCCCTGGGTGGGCACTGGTGCCGCCAGCCCAGGAATGGATCCGACCTGGCAGCTCCAGAACCAGGATGCAGCAGGTCAATGCTGGGGGCTGCCCAGGGACAACGCCGGTCCAGCAGTGGCAACTGCTTGCAATGAGGAACTGCAGATATCAGAGGTGAACACCTTGCAGGGAGACAAAAGGACAAACTGCACAAAAAGGTGGGACTGAGACACAAAGGGGCAGATCTGGATGGTGATGAGCCAGCACAGACCCAGTGCCGCAAGGAGGTTTTCAGCTCTTCTAGGTATTCACCCTGAATTTTCCCCTGGGCGGTTACGCACAGCTGCGGGTCAGGACCAGCAGTGGCGATGGCAGGAGCAGGGACGGAGCCCGCCGCCTGCTGTGCCTGAACCCCGACGGAGCCGGCACGAGCCCAGCACGGGACACCTTCGCACACGCAAGGAACACGGGAAGACACGTCAAGCGGCTCCAGGCAGAGACTCACAATTAAACAGCCCATTGATCCCCGATGAGCACCAAAGCAGCCGCAATTAGTGCTTTGGGGAAGGAAACGCTGGTCATTTTTAATCAATCTATTCCAATCGCGACACTGAGATTCAGCTCCCTGCCGTGCCGCAGGTACTCCCTGGCTGCAAAACAGCAGCTCGAACCGCACCTCGCGCCAAAAAGGCTGCAGCTCTGCTGAAACGAGCTTCTAACCGGTGTGGCACGTCCTGATGCCATCATTACCTCCCCAGCATTTTCTAAACACAAACTGTTGGAGGACAAATTTGACAAATGGTTCAGCAAAGCAGTTCAACCGCTCGTTTTGCAAACAGAGCCGAGTTTATCCTTTGAGCAACAGCAGCCAGTAAAAAGCGTATGGGTTAACGTTTTCAGAATTCCCAAATGACTCCAACTATGGTCCCTGTATGAAATTGCAGCAGGTGCTCACAGTAGCTCTGCTTGGATTTCCAACGCCACGTGGAGGGACGCGCTCGGGCCATGCCTACCTGCCGCTGTTCCTATTCGTAAACGTTCCCCCCGCAGTCAAACACGGCACATTTTTTACAGCTGGGAATTCAGTGCCTTGAACCACGGGCTCCAAACAAAGATTTGTCTTTAGTATCTAAGGCTGGTTTTCGTTTCTGGATTACAGGCTCTGCTCTTCACAACCTGAAAGAGATCCCGCCTGACTTGCCCTCCCTACAGCGACATGCAAGAACACGGCTTCGCCCAGGTGAGCCCCTGACAGCCCTCCCTCCGCCTGCTGCTGGGACGCCACGGGGACCCCGAGCAACAGCTCGGCACCATCCGTGGGGAAGAACAAACCAGGGCTGGAGGGGATGAAGGCGCTCGCTCAGCCCTGCAGCGCATCGCCCACCTACGGTCCCACCCACGCAACCTCTGCTCCTCTCAGCCCAGGCACCCGGGTGCATGTTGGGGGGCCCTGACGGGCGACCAAACTGCCCAACACCTCCAGCGGCCGCTGACTTGGGCAGCTCCGTAAGGATGAGATAAATCCAGCTCAGCTGGGACAGTGGTGCTTTTGGGCAGCCTGCAGCTGCACGCTACCTTTCCCTGGCGGCAGGGGAGATGCCCACAGTGTCGGGCCACCAAGAGGAACACCTCAACACCCTCCAGCCACGCACCAGCCCACGCACCCGTTGGGCGCCTGGGTCCGGCCGTCATCGCGGCAGCTGTCCCAGAACCGCTCGCTACGATGCACATGGTGAGGAAATGAAACCGCAGCTCTTAGAGTGGCTCGTGATAAATAATGCGGCTTAGTAACAGCTCCCGAGGAGAGGGAAACCCCCAAGATGGAAAAGCCATAATCATTTATTAAGGTACCTCTAGTTCTACAGAATGGTTTGAGGCAACTTCACCAGACCGTGGTGCCTAGACAACAACAGTATTTTTCCCTCTAAAGTAGAAGCCCTCCGGGACCCAGTGCTGGGAGATGATGTGATTAGCAAGTCCTGCTGCAGAGAAGCGTGAAGCAGCACAGCCAGGGACTCTTTCCAGTGGGGGAAAGTCAAAAAGAACAACAATGAGCATCACATGAAAAGGAAGGGAGTGAGGAACCCGAGATGTCAACAGAAAGCTGACCCCAAGGACACGACATCTTCCTGGCACTGAAGGAAAGGGGGTTGGTCCTGGGAAAGAAGGGCAAGATGATGAGATGTTCGGCATCAGCCCAGGCTTGAGGTAACCCTTTCTCAGAATCGGGACCTTCTGGGCAGCCTCCAGCACTTTCAGAGCAAGGCTGTGAACGCAGGGATGAAGGCAAGGAGCAGAGAGCGGCTCCTCCACCTGCAGAAGGCACCAGCCCCAAAGCAGAGGGGCCAAAGGGCTGCGGAAGTGCCTCCACCAGCACGCTGGAGTGGAGATGAGGAGCCTCCTGACATAAGCAGGTCAGCCTGGGGCTGGAGGGGCTGACAGCAAGGTGTTAACCCCCCTGCGTCCATCTCACCCAACCTGACCACCCGTCAGATGAGACAAAATGGATCCAGGTATTAACAGGGGGGATTCAATGGCAGCACAGGCACACTGACAGCAGGGAGAGAAGAGTCCTTCCTGCTAGGGCCAGGACAGCCTTGTGCCACCCACCATCCAAACCGCTGAGACATTAGGAAAAAAAATCATCTCAGCCTGTCTCTTGGTTTCTGAGCCTCCTAAGGACACAGCTTCACACCACTCCCCACACCCACCTCCCAAAATAGAGGAGCCAGAAATCACACCGCTTCTGCAAACCGCACGTGAAGATTCAGGCAGGATGACGTGACCTTGCCAGCTCAGGCTGTGCGAGAGCCACCACCAGCAGGACAGACACCCCAGAACGGTGATCGGAAGGCCCGAGGTCCCTGCAGGTCCTGCCAGCACCAAGGACACGTGCCAGGAGCCACCACCCCTTTGCATTAAATGCAGGAGTTTTAACAGCGCTGAGGCTGCTGCCCTGGTGCGTGGCACCCACACGCCCAGCATCCTTGCCCAGGCCCCCAGGAACCACACGCTGGTGCATCCCTTAGGCACAGCCGAAGTACCGGGGGAAAACAAGCCCCCCAACAAAGCCCCAGCTCTGTCACAGGGCAAAGCACCAGAGACCATGCACCCCTGAGGCATCTAAACAGGCTTATGGACCCCGACGATGCACTTTGATTTGTCCTGCAGGCCAACAGACTTAGATTGAAAAGGGACTTTGGAACAAGCAAGACAGCTCAAGGGTGTTTGAAACTGAAAACAAAACAATGTGATACAGAAGTAAACTCAAAACCTGCCCAGTGCACCCTGTGGGAACACGTGGCTTGAGCTGGGCCACCTGGCCAGCAGCTGGGGAAGGTGGTGGTGATGGTCTGCCCTCGCCAAGAGCAAACTCGAAACTGCATTTTGTCCCAATGCCCTGATGCCTATTTCTTTGCTAGGATAAATTCCTCTGCTGAGCTAAGATTTGTGCATTTACTGAACCACCTGTTGACATTCAGACCAGGCAGCGCGGAGACAGAGAAGCAACATCATTGCAGTGAGATCCGACACCTCCAACTGTCACTGTGCGCGCCCTGGAAATGACTAACCGCACAGCAATGGCTGGACTGTGTTGCTGATACGATTGCTCAAAGTAGCAGCAGTGACTAAAGAGTAAGGAGGAAAAAATGGGTTGACCAATTAGAAGAAACAAAAAAAACAAACCCACTTTAAGCACAAATAGTCTTGTCCAGGCAGAGAAACAACATTTTTCTCTCCTGGCCAAAATAAATGTGTGTGTCTGATTGATGCTGGGAGTCTCTGGCAATCAGCTCCAGCAAGGTTAGAAGTGTGGACGCTTCAATTCTATCGATCTCGCCTTCACGAGACCTGATGTTTGATTCCCTCGATGTCAGACCGAGTTAGTTTGATCTGATAATTTAGAATAGCAACAGTGCTTAATGTAGACCAGAAATAATATCTGACATGCTGCCCTTCTGCTGGGCTCTTAATGAGCAATCTGAGGTGTTAATAGCCTGGAGACCATCTTCATTTCCAGCCCTGACATGGAGAATCACATGGTGTCTGCCGAGGGACCCAGAGCGAGCACATTACTGCTTAATTAACATGCAGAGCAGAAAAGGGAGCTGTCCTAACGTCCACAGCACTAACGAGCCAGCAAAGGGGCTATGCCAAACGCTCTGGAGCAGGGGCTGCTATCCTGCCAGATGCTCAGGACCCTCAGCTGCTACCAACTCAGAGCTGGGTGACTCAGCGTCTGCCGGAAGAACCTGCAGGCTCAGGTCCAGCAAAGCCAACTTAAGTGGAGATGGGGGAATTAAAAGCTGAAAACTGATTCAGCAGTCACATTTCCAAAACCCTAAAAAAAAAAAAAAAAAAAAAAAAAAGAGTCGATACAAACAGGCAACTGGCCAATAAGTGGCCCCAGAGGAAATTCATTCCACACAGGCTTTGCTCCAATGTGTGTGTTTCTCTGTTATCATAAAATATATGCATTGTTCTATCATCAACGTTAGATTTTTCCCTTAGCTTGTAATTAAACCCTAATCTAATTTACCAGGAGATGACAGGGGCTTCCGAGCAAAGCTTACAGCCCTGTTACTCTTTCCCTGTCCACCTCCTTGCACCTGCTTTTGCAGACTTTCCCCTGCATTTTAGGGTCTGTTCTTGAAGGCGCCGCGCATGAAGGGCCACACCAGACTGGCCGTTACCTGGTAAGACCCCGCTGTGAACGGGCTACCCCAGTGTCCACAGCTTCTCCCCCAAGCCCTCCTCACCGCCATGGCTAATGCCAGTGCCCAGTCTCCTCTAAGCCAAATTCCAACTCCCTAAACAAAACTGTTTATTTATGATCTCTGTTATTTGCAATAGCAGCACTTCAATGCGCAGTGGTTAACTTTGCTCGGTTTCCCAGGGCATTATGGAAAAAACAGTTGCTACTGTCATTAAAACCACCCAGACTAGGCTTCTGTACTACGCAGAGAGGCCACAGCGGGAGGAACTGCTAGAAATGTGTTTATAGATGTGCTGCAGCACCACTGCAAGAGTGCTCTTGGGCTTGGAAACCACTGACCAGGGCTGGATGCCCTGCCTCCCAAGGATGCTCAGACAAGCGCTCCCACCGACACCTGCAGCTGGACCTACAGCCCCAGCAGAACCTGCCGTTTTGGTGAAAAATGCTGAATCAACTGCACATCGCATTCACAAAACAGCTAACAGACAAAAACTCCCTTCTCCAGGGTGGTGTTTGCCTCAGGCCACCAGGGTCTGCGAGCACAGCTCTCCACAGCAGCTTTCCTTCCCGGGGAACCAGTACGGGAGCTACAGCAAAGCAGCAGCAAGGGACCGGGGCAGCAGCAGGTCCTTCTGGTGGCAGCGCCTATGTAGGTTCTTAGGATGAAATGACAACGTACAGGGTCGGCAGGGATGGAAAACCGGTGATGTTACCGTCCACCTGCCTAAGCGTGGCTTTGTAGCTCCAGAGGCACAGCAGGACTCCAGGGTATGGGCTAAGCAAAAAGCGTTAGTAGTGTCATACAGCCCCAGCTCGGCTGGAGAACAGGGTCTCCCCCCCAGCGTCCAGCTGGCGGAGATCACCTTTTCCCTGAGCATCTAGCCTGACCACGGCTGGCAGGTGTTATTCCCACCAGGGAGAGCTGACAGCTGCTTGCCAGATCCCAGGCAAACGGCCTGGGTCTTCGCCAGGTACAGACAGGACACTAGGAAGAGGAGCTTCAAGGAGAGGGCAACGGTGCACATACCTCAGCTGGCTCGTGTGGCCGCCCGTCAGGAACGACCAGTGGTACCGGACGAGAAGCGGGCTGCAGTTGGTCATCTCAATGTAACGCTCCACCTCAGTGTCATTCAAGATGCACCCAAAGTCCACGGCCATAGTCTGGAACTGGAGATTGGGGAAGAAGACTTCTCCCCGAACAGTGACCTGCTCCTCGCGAGGATGCTCGAGCAGCTGTATCTTCAGAGCCTTCTCTGCCACCCAGCTATTCAGATGCTCCTCGTGAGCAGGGTTAAATCCGATGGAGAAATGACGTTCCTCCCCTACCTCCAGCTTCATTGGCTGCAAGGAGATTAAAAAGATCAAACACCAGCGTAATGAAGTCCAAGGCTGGATAGCATGGAACATGTCAATGTCTTAAAGCATGACCTCAGCGTGGGCTTCTCAGCCCACCCTGCACGTTCTTTACAGCGAGTGCCTGACTGCAAGCACCACGCTCTCCTCAGACTATTGCAGGCTCACGTTTCTGTGCTTTGCATCGATACCAGGGGGAAATAAATACTGTCCTACTGAATTCTGGACCCACAGAGGCTCTGTGCTAAACACACAGCCGAACCAGCACTCCGGCAAGCCAGGGCTGCTGCCCTGACTCCAGAGAAACTCCTTTATCCTCACAGCACAAGTGCACCGGCACGGCAGCCTCAGCCTCGCAGGGGCCAGTCACCGGCACGGCACAGGAACGGTGCCCGCACCTCCACCAGCACGTGTCCAGCACAGCCCACGTCCAGCACCTTCCACCACCGACAGGGCAGGTGCCAGGCGACAGCGGGAGGAGCATCCTCAGCCTTCCCGAAGGCAGAGCTGCCCTCACAGAGAGCAAGCTGCTCTTGAGGTTGGCTGAGGACGGCTGCTGCAAGTCCCAGGAGATACCTTTACTCCATGGCTTGCCCAGCCCTAGGTGCCTGCTCCCTTCTCCTCATGGCTTTGAGCCACGAAGTATCTTCCCAACTCGGGTATTTTTGTTTCTTCCAGCAGCTCACTTCAGATCTGATTGAGTTGGGGCCAGGCTACTGCTGACTCTGCAGAAGACACTGCCAGAGGACTTCCCAACAGGAACGCACCGCCACATCCCTCCTCCTCAAAGCCCACCGCGGGAAGGTCCTGCTCACCTGGACATCTGCAGGGAGGGGCTGCTGGGCCGCATCACAGACTCTGAAGGGTTGATCTAAGGCCAGGACGACACTCAGCGGCAGGGAGGACATGTTTTTTAAAGAAAGAGGCTTATGCTGTAGGCTGAGGACGTCACTGGGTAGCTACAGAAAGAGGAGACAAGAAGAAAACAACCTGAAGTGGCCACGCACCTCCCTTCCCTTCCGACGCATTTCAGAGTTTTCAACCCCAAAATTGCACACATCTCTTAGTCACTGTCTGTATTAGTTTCTACCCTTCTACAAGGTTTTTCTTTCAGAACGTCAGGTGCTTTTCACGTTTAGAAACCACAGCATCCCCCAGGGGGCAGGGAAACAGTCTCACATACAGACGAGGGAACAGCACCTTGAGAGGAGGCAGCTGCTTGACCAAGGTCAAAAGCAGAAAGCGAACCCAGAGCGCTTGTCTCCAGTTTACCCTCTCTTGGGCAGAATGGCACAAGACGATTTTCACCCCCAGTCATTTCCTACAGCCTTAGTGGCTCCAGGAGCCTCACAAAAGCAGGGATGCTAGTCAGAAGAGAAAAGCAAGCAGGATTTGGCCTGGAGCAGAGAGCCTGCAGTAGCCTAAGGTTAGCTTGGAACATTTACACGCACAAACAGCCAGCTAGAAACCTCAACGGTCTGGTTGCAACGTGTGTCCTGCTGTCCCTGCTCCAGTGACAAAGTGTCTGTAGCCTCACAGTTAAGCTCAGCCTAAGCTATTTCTTTCTGTTTATGCATCGCTCTGGCCTTCCTGCAGGGTTCACATCAACTAGGCAGTGGCTGGGAAACTAGTTCTGGCTGTATCGATATCCAACAGCTGCAGCGTCATAGCACTCGATAAACTAGAGCACAGGGCATCAAGCAGAACACAGGCAGACATCAGGAACAGCTGAAAAGCTTCTCATTAAGTGTGAACCACCCGCTCACAGGATTTTGTGCTTCTCTGGAAGCCTGGGAACCAGAGGAGAGGCCTGAAAATACAGAAACTAAATAATGAACCATCTTCTCTGTTTCAGACACCGCGTGGGAGAGGGAAAGATGATGGAGGAGTCAGGACCCAGAGACTAAAGGGCTCCTGTTTTGCATCGGTGTTGTCATCACTGCAGCTGAGGGATGACTGCAGGTCCTTTGAAGGAGGTGAGGCTGAGGGAAACGCAAAGAGCCAGCATCCATGCCAAGAGCAGGGAAGGCAGAGAGACAAAAGATGACAGTTTTCCTTCACCAGCCTGAGGAATTGGCAGGAAGCTCCATTCTTCTCAGCTTCCCTGCAGGATCGGTGTTCAGACATCCCCATGCCTTGGAGGAGCCTCAAAAACCTCCCTTCATCTTGACTACACAAATGCGTGTCTCTCTGCAAGTGGCTACGATCCCCCCTCAGCGCAGCAGCTGCAATCTCAGCGTTACTTCGCTGAAGTCAGAAAACCATCTCATCGCTAAGAACATCCTCACTTACTTCACAAAGCACCTCAGGAAGGGCGAGGAGGGGTTTAGCATCGCTCAGCTGCAGCGATCGGCTCTCCCCCCGGCAGCCCCAGCGCACAAGGCGGCTGTGCAACAGCCACGCTGCGCTCGCGGGTCCCACTGCCTCACCTGTGCCCTTGGCGCAGCAGCTCCATCCTGCCTCCACCTCGAGAAGGGCAGAGCTGTGACTGTCCCCGACCCCAGGGCAGCAAAATCACCATCTCGGCGGTAGAACCATCTCGTGGTAACGGCCAAAGCTTGCTCTGGCTCGAATCGATAGCTGAAGCCCCGTGGACTTGGGGAAGCGGTTTAACCGTCCCCATCCCCCCCGTGTTTAACAGGCACGCACACCCTGCAGGCTTTCGGCCATCAGCCACGCTCTTCAATGCCAGGATGCAATCCTGAGACTTACCTTCTCCACCCGGAATGCGATTTCTCTGGTAGACACTTGCAGAACGGGATCAACGAACTCACACGTGACGTCCACCTGCATTATCTGTGCCTTCCCCGCCTTGCTCCCCACCACGGCGTGACACAGCAGCCGCTCCTTCACCACCTGCATGCAAGAGTCACGCGTCACCCAAGCAGGTGCTGGCAGGGCATCCACAAAACACGCTGCAGTTGCTAGCCACCCAACCACGGACCCTATTCCTGCCGCAACTTACAGCCACTGCCCTCCTCAATAGCCCCCTCCTCTTGTTATGCTGCATCCTGTTTATGAGGGCACTCAGCTAGGTGAGCGATCAAGCCTTCTGCAAGCTGCCACTGAGGCAACCCTTGCAAGCACCTTTCAGATCATTAGGAACAGCAGGAGCTTCCTGAAGATTCATTCCACATTTGCTTAAACACCTGGGCCCAGCGGTCCCAGAGCCAAGGAACGTACACCAGGGTTAGCTGGCAGCTCCTCTGCAGAGTGGGATTTCCCCTGGCCTGGAAAGAAGGGCCCGGGGGGGAGAACACCCCGTGACCCTGCTGAGCTGCCACCCAAGGGTGCTGCCAGACCCGGCTGCCCTTGGGACACCAAGGCTGGCTGAGAGTCTGGGGTGAGCTGGTATGGAAATACCGACAACAAGTCAAGCTGTCAATTATAACGGTCCCTGGGAACACTTTCCCACGTGGATGAACGTCACTCTGACCATCAGGGCTGGCACGCACTGTTTTTCTCCTCCAGGACTCAGCGCTAGACAAGCCTCTGCCCATGTTTGTCTGCAGAGGAAAAATGATGCTGCTCTCGGACTCTCCCTCTCTTCACAGGTTTAGTGCTTGGGTTTTTTTAACTCACTCTTTTCACCACATCTATGACCTCACATGTTTTCATTTATTTACAGCCTCTGCTCCTAGCCTAAGTGTAACTTATTTTCTCCGCCCTTCCTTTCTGCCTCAGCACATGACACCCTGTAACCTGCCCTCTGCTTCTGAAGCAGCAACATTCCCTTCAGCCAGCATTTTGGTACCAGCGAGCTGGGTTTATGGTGACTATGGAAACACTGATGGTGGCCAGCAAGGAAAGCAGCCGGTGCTGCCATGGTAACTTGTGGCATTAAAACAGTTTCTGGAAAGCGCTTGCTCCTTTTCCCAAGGCAAATGTCAAGGGGTCGGAAGAAGCCCCAGCGGAGGTGACCTGGTGGGGAGGGCACAGCCCTCGTGGGGCAACTCACCTGGGGAGTGCTGGAGGAGCCTTCCAGCACCATCTCCACAGTCTTGCCCGGCATCAGCTCTGTCCTCAGTGGTTGAAGCTTAAACACAGGGCAGGCAGGTTTGGGGCTCTGGAAGGAATCTGTGCCCTTGGTGTTACTGACGGCACGGAGACAGTCACGATGGCTGAACATGGGGAAGCCTTCTGTTGACCAACACAGCTGGTGGGTGCGTCGTCCTCTGTTTGTCACCTTGAAATGGTAACAGCAGCGATCAAAGCTAGAAGAAGAGATGGAAAACGTTATGGGGGCTGCTATTTCCCAGCGGTCACCCAGCTTCAGCACCCCAATGGCGTTATCTGACCGCACGCTCAGCAATAATACCACCTCTGAAAAGGCTGACCTAGCTCGAAGCTTCAGCCAAAGCCAGACCCCGGCTGGCCCTAAGTTCAGCAGCCAGCAGCTGGTCAGTTTGTGTACAGCAAGGAAAAGCTTCGCAAAGATCCGTCACCTCAGGTACTCGTGAGCAGAGCATCACCCTTTGGTGCTCAGCACTCAGAGGGTTTTCCCAAGGTGCGTCCTGCAGGTCTCCCTGCACCAGGCACAAAGCTGGTCTGACCTGGCTGCAGGTGGGTGGACGAGCAGCTCTGCTGCCATTTCACCTGCTCCTGGGGAGCTGCTGCCTCAGGTGGCTTCCTCTGAAGATGCTACTGGGGAGCTGGCAGGGTGCAGAGACTCATCTGGAGATCTGGGCACCAGTTATCCCACCGCCGGGGCCCATCTTACCCCCCCTCCTCACTCCCCCATCTCTTAGGGAGCATCCAGCTCTCCCTGCCCCCAACGCATCAGCTGAACAGGGCAGCTGGTTTTGTGTCTTAGGAAGGTAAATGCACTGTGAGAACGCAGGATCAGCATAAGCTTCCCCCAAGACAAACACAGCAACAAGACCCGGTCTACCAGCTGAGGGAATGGAGTGACAACAAGAGATTGATCACTACAGCTAGATATAAACCGAAACGAATATTCAATGGAAATTGGTTCCATTATGTAAAGAAACACTAACTGCAGGCCAGCGTGGAATAATTATTCTACCCTCTATAAATCTGAGCGCCACCAGGAACAGAATTGTTCCTACAACAATTATTGGGTTTTTGAAAGGTACGGAACACGTGTCTTGCAAAATGCACATCTGCCACAAGCAGCTAAACACCAACACAGAAGTGACAGATTAGAACAAACGAGTCTTTGAAACACACTTTACAAATGATGTGTACAAGGCTTAGTATGAACCGGTTTTCTGTTGTGGACAGCGGCAGATGAAGGCTGGGGGAAGCTCTGGGTAGGTGCCTGATTTGTGGCTCTGGGAAAGCCCACCTCATCTGGGATGTCACCTGGGTCCCCCCAGCTCACCTGGTGGCAGCTCTGCACCCACTGCCAACGGCGGCTCCCAACTAGCTTGCGGGCAAAGACACGAAGGGGGGCAGAGGACAATGACACCAATCCCACCCACGCTCTCCCCTCCACTGTGCAGCCCATCTGTGGCTGCACAGAGCACAGGGCACGCTGGCCAAGTGCCAATCTCCCTGTAACGTCCCTGCTTACCTGGGGGGCTTGTGGGTGCATGTTTAACACACCCCAACACCCCACCCCACCCCACTAGTCTAGCCTAAACGCTTAAGGCAGCATCAACCTCCTCTTTCTAGCCCAAAATTTAGGTATCGGAGCACTGTGGAGCCTCTTTGCAGCCAGCAAAAGGAACAGGCACTTGGAGAAGAGTATTATTCTCGTCCCAAGAGGACTCCGACAGCAACAGCGCTTTGAAAAGGCTTATTTTTTCTCCCATTTGTAAGAATGTAGCCAGTTTCAGACACACGCACTAGGATCCGTGAATGCCCCCTTCCGAGCTAAGCTCTTTCAGGTAGCACATGCAATTTATCCCACCCAACCTCAGCCAACTTCTCCTCTTCTCCCGCTCAGAGCTGCTCCTGCAGGCACCCTCGCTCGCTTCTGCCTCGGGCTGCCGCCGCCGCAGTGCTGGCAGACCGCAAGGAACGCGGGCAGGGGAAACGAGGGAAGAGCGAGCGCCTCTAATAAAGAGCGGCCCAGCAGGGGAACCGGGGAAGACGAGCAGACTGATGGATGATACAGGGCAAAGAAACTCTGCAGCTCCTCCAGGACTCCCAGGCAGAAGGGAAATAAACCAGCACCATTAATTCAGTCGAGGAGTTGCTAACAAGCTACCACCAAGGTTTTCCACTCTTGCGAGAGAATAGTCCATAGCGAGTGGAAAGGTAAGCAACGTTATTGCAAACAGAAATATGTTTATACTTGTAATGTAGCATTTTCCAGCAGGAGGCTTCTGGGACCTGCTGTTTTCCTCCAGCTCATTCTTTGATAAAGTACAGAAATAAATATATTCCAACTAAAAACAAATCGGGGACAATCTAGCAACTGGTTTCCATTTTGGTCGTTTCTGAGGGTATCTAACAACTTTCAAACGGCCATAGAACACTCCTAAAGGAGTTCCTGTGGCTTCGGTGAAGCAGAGCCAGGACCTCGAGCACTGAAGAACAACTAGCCTGAAGGACTACAGCAAAACTCCTTGCCGAGCCCACGTGGGAAGCGGGAGCCGAGAGATCCCTACCTGAAGTGGAGGCCCAAGTTGAGCTCTGGAGCAATGGGTTTGTCTGTGACAATCGTTGTGCCCGTGCCAACAGCCTGGACAGGGATGACGTAGGTGTGGCTGTTCTCTATGGACACCTTCACCTCATCCTCAAATCTCTCGGTGTCGTCCAAGTTTGCTATGATGGCCACAGACACCTCGCTCTCGGGGGGGATCACTCCTTTACTGGGTTCAATCCTCCAGCGCGAGCGTTTGCCAGCCTGTAAGATGAGCCAAACAGTAACTCAGGATGGAAACCATGGACCCTGGTCTCCTGCGGGATGCAGAAAAAGGATTAAAGACATGAGGGTAAAAACCATGAAGGCTTCCTTTCCCCAACTCGGAGCTACAGTGCCTGGAAACAGCACCCGTGCAGGAGCTCATACAACCTCTATTTTACCCTCCCTTAACAGACTCACTTTGTTAACCCAGCTCTGTCTGACCCAAGGGATGCTCACCCTCAGGAGAATGCTATTGTCCCTCCAGCCTCCCTCTTGGAGGGCACACCCAGGGAAGCCACTTGATATCTCCTGGCTTCCCGACAACGGCGGCCGGCTCTGCCGTAAAGGCTCCAGGCCAGAGGAAGCCAGGACTGCTCCAGTCCCCCCGCAGCAGCCACACGGCTGGGGGATACTGCTGAGACCCCAAAGAATAACTTTGCAAAAGCGGTTGATAAAACCCCAAAGTCTTCTTTCCCAAGAGTCAGGCTTCTCAACAGCCCCTCAAGGGCTGCAGCCCTCTGTTCCCACGGATCATCACCTGCAGTGAGGTGCCCCAAGGCCCTCTGCTTTGGCAAAGTCAGCTCTAAGTGTTTATAGCAGGGCAGCGAAACAAGAAGCAGAAAGAAAACCACAAGACATGTGCCCTGTGGGCACGGCCTGGGCTTCCCAAGCACTCTTTTCCTCTGGTTCCTCACGGGCCTCCCTCTACGGATGGGGCAACAGAGGTGCTGGACCCCTCCAGCCCACCTAAAGCCACATTCACAAGGAGCCAGCTCGCAGAAGAGAAATGCACGCAGTGCTCCCGGGCCAGCAGGAAATGCACTGGGATGCAGACACGTGGCTTTCAAGTGTCCGTCACAGCATCGGTGCTACATGCATCACAGTTCAGCGCTGTGTTTGGGATGGCAGGCACCACTCATCCAAAACTCTACAGTACTGTCGAGAAGAGGGTTACTTTCCTTTTCTTTTTCTTTTTTTTTTCCCTTTAAATAGAAAACAACGGTGTGCTCAGAGGCCTGACATGATAAAAGCAAGTGCTCGATCCAGGTGAAGTTAGCTCGAGCTTCCGTCCGTCAGGCTGGCAGCTCTGAGCTCTAACAGGACACCAGCCAGCCCAAGGGAGAAGAGCAGCAGAAAACCAAGCAGCACTTTGAAGTCACAGAAACATTTAAAATAACACCCCAAAATGACCTCTGCTGACAAGGTGAAGGCTAGCTGGAGGCCAGGGAAGCGATAACTTGCTGAGCATTCAGGGTCCCAGCAGCAAGCGTAGGTGCTCCAGCTACGCTAACTCCTTAGGCTGGCTGTGCCCTCCATGTAGAGCAGGTCAGGGCTGCATGCCTGCATCCCGTAACAGAGTGTGCCAAAGGCATCAAAACGATTCCGGGCACCAGCAACATTTATACACTCAGCTCCATTTCATTTGTCCTCTAGGGCTTCAAAAAAAGAGTCTTGAAAAAAATTTCTAAAAAAGCAAGATGAGACTGGGATGGAGGCAGGTGGCTGCCACGGGGTAAACACTGGGGCCTCACTGACCACGGAGGATTCCCACCAACCCTCCCCTGTGGTCCCTGCAGCTGGTCGCTGGCCTCGGAGGCATCGGCTGCGCTGCCGCCAGCCAAGGGCTACCCAGCCAGCTCATTCACACTGAGCCAGTGGGCGTCAGGTTTTCACTGACGTTAATGTACAACTTCTCCTCCGATTCACGCTGACACAGGGTAGCTTGCTTGAAAAGGAGACCCGATAGCGCTGCTCCAGAGGTGAATCTGCAAGTCTGCTATCTGACAAAGCTCATTTATCACAGCTTGGCAACAAGCCGGGCAGGAAATTGTACCCAAGGAACTATTACTGAGGAATAATGACAGGCTGTCTCGATGGAGCCAGACTCGCAGTGTCCCGGGGTGACCCAGCGCAGACCCACCGTGCCCTGCCAGGCCAACAGCCCACTCCGGAGGAGCACGATTTGCATCGCGTCCTCATCCTTTCCGTTAGCATCTGGTGTGGGTCCCAGGGGCAGCACAGTGCACCACTGAACAGGAGACCTGCCAGGACCAAAAGGCTCTGCTGGACCAGCTCCGCTCAGGTTTTTAGGTCAGCTTCTGCCTACACCGGTCCAGGCTGTGTCCCAGAGACAAGAAATCCCTTGGGAACACGCTAAAAGCATCCATCCCCCTGCTCTGAAGGCCAAAATCTAACTTCTGACAAGATCCCTGCTCCTCGCTTAGGCTTGAATGCTCCAGAACACGATGCAATAGCTGCACGTGCTGGGCAGACAAAGACAGCGGCTATTTCTGTCCCTGCAGGAGCTTGTACCACTGGACGCCAGAGTCAGAGCGCCAGGCAAGGGCTGGCATCAACCGCTTCGAGAAGCTCAGCGCTGAGATCGTTAGCTTCTCCTGGGACAGATTTCATTGGGAATAAGAGCTGCCAACGTTTGCTTCTAGTGGGCATCAGCGCGCATCAGAGATGGACGGCTGGATGGCTGCCCCAAGGGATGGCTGAGGAGCCACCACGCTGCCCTCTGCAAGTTACTTTGAGCCCGTTAAGTGAAGTCATCTGGTCATTCCGGCCTTGCACGAGTGAAAGAAGCAGCAGAACTCAACATGAAAAATGCGGCTGTACTTTACCAAGCCATAGCTCTGGCGAGAGAGTGCTCACACCTCGTCAGGCGGATCCACCGACCCCGGTGGGGGTCACGCACGAAAGGGAAATAACCCCCCGCCACATCAGCTGCGCACGGAGCCTTGTCCCAGGGGCTTTAGCTGTCCTAAGGGGCGGGAGCCTGTGCTCTTCATAGCAGAGTGACTCCTCACCCGCACAAACGGCCAGTGGCAGAAAGAGCCCAGAAGCACCCTAAGGCCCACAGGGTGGGGATCAGAGCACAAGGCTGGCCGGATGCTCCCACCAGCCACCAGCCTCCTCCTGGCACCTCGGCACCAGCATCTCCTCAGCAAAATCAGGGGGACCGCTTTGGTTGAGCCTCTGCCCCAGAGCACCAGCAAGGAGATGTTTTGTGAAATCGAGGCAGAGCCTCTAAAGCCAGTAAAAAAAAAAAAAAAAAGAAGAAAAAAAAAAGAATTAAAGTGTGGCACTCACTGCCACCAACAACGGAGCCCAATTTGTCACACTTGCTTCAGCTAACAGCAGCTGCTGAGTGAGCCAACGAAGCTTGTCTCCATTTGTGTCCCCTGGCCATTGCTCAGCCCTCCAGGTCCCATCTGCCCTCCCCGCTGGGCTGGGGAGACCAGTGCCACCACTCTGCACATTGGGGCTCTCCAGCCAGGACACGGACACGGCTTGGCCAGCTGCTGCCAAGCACAGGATTGAACAACCAAAATCCTCCTGCTTTTCCCTTGGGAAGAGAGCTCAGCTGAGTCACTCTGGCCTGTAGCAGCGTAACTGCTTTGAAGACTTCTACCCTTCTTGAACCCTGTTGGCCAGCGGGTGCAGCACAACGTGACAAGTTCCCTTTTCCTAGATGAGCAGAGTAACAATTTCTTCCATTACTGAAACACAGCAATTTTGAAAGACCATGAACCCATAGAAGATACCGGATGCCATAAAATCCAAACTCTTCCCTAAGGCCAGGTTTCAGGCACCTTTTCCAAGGTCTCCTCCAAACCTTTGCTCCCCCTTTTAAGGCCCACGTGCCCTGGACCTAAGCCTGAGTGACACTGGGAGGGACACAGCCTTCTACCTTCCTTGGCTTTTGGTACAACCCCTCACCAGCATGAGATTGGACGCTCCTGGCCACGAGCCATGTTCACGACTGATGCTGTGTGTTTCCAGGCCCTGTCAGCTACAACAAAGGGCTCCGGCAAAACCAAACTGGGTGGAAATGCACAAACTGGTACTGCTGTATAAGCAAAACACAGCCTTTAAACCCAAACCAAGGGTTTCATTCTAAAGGTGAGCTTTTGGAGCACCATGAGGCTCTGGTGGGACAGCTCAGGAAAGAGTTAAGCCTATCCATCTTCAAAACTTCTGCTCACCTTGGAAGAGGCCACATATGCAGGGCTAGTGCTGCCCGTACCCTGGAAAGTTAATTTAACCCTGATTTCTAAACAGCACTGCAGATATCATGAGAAGGGCGCAGCACTGTCTGCCTCTGTCTCACTATGAGCAAACACTGACAGGCTGGCTAATTATTCAGCTGCTTTGGGGGCGGGGGGAGTGATTTACAGTAGATTTGAAAACCACCCTCTTGCTGATTGAAGTCTGCTCCGACTTCAGCGAGAGTAGCAGGGGAGAACTGCAGACAATGCTGATGTGCTCTTCAAAGCCTTCACTGCCCGCAACCTGCACGATTTGCTCAGAGAGCAACAGAATCGCCCGTCAGCCAGACCCAGAAACAGAGTCACTAAAGCAGCATCGGCACCGTTTGGAAGTTTATCTCCGTGTTTTGCGGTCTTTCCATATGGCCATTGCATTAATAAAAGCAATGTCATCAAAAGCTTGAGGGAATAAGCAATGAAATTAGTAAATGAAACAAATCCTGCACTACAGGGGAGCAGAGAGTATGGGAACTGTGTGTTCTGCCCTTGCTTACACCGCACCTGACCAACAGCCTTTATACGCTGCCTGAAAAATCCATGGAGTTATCCACAGCGAATACCAGTGACAAGATAACCAGGTACAGCTTTTTTTAAAAAAAACAAAACCAACCAACCAAATCTTGGTCTAAGTTGAATGTGGCAGCAGCTCATCCCTGGGAACGCAGAAGGGGATCTGCACTGAGCCACCAGGCACCCTCCTGAAGACAACCCAGCTGGCTGTACAAGCACTGCTGGAAACCAGGCAGCAGCGAGCTTCACCTGGAGCACAGGGCTCTGGATCAGGGAGCTCAGGGCTCAGACTGAAGGAGACAGGACCCCGCATTACGACTGTCATGAGACGAGGAAACCCCAAGGAAGGTTTTCTCTCTCCTCCTTGTTACAAGGCACTGGGAAACCATTTGCCACCCTGCGGTAGCACATAACAGACCCAGCACGGGGGTTATGCAGGCAGAAGAAAGCTGCCACTGATTAAGAAAAATTACACCCTAGGCCTGTCTTTTCTTTCCTGATCACAGAGACGTGATACGCAGCTGCCTTCTGTGATGCCAAGAGATGACAACCTTAGCAATCACACAAAAGATACCTGAGAAGACAGCATGACAAAGAACAAGTAGGAAATGATCTAAGAACGATGCTTTTCCCTTTCTGCAGGGAGAGCAAACACTTCCATCAGTCCATAACAAGCCTTTGGCACTTGTCAATACGGCAAAAATCAGACACTTCAGAAGGCAGGAAAAGAAAATGACCGCGGAGCAAGGAGGAGAAACAGCCACTTTTGTCAGCAGGTTACATCAACCCCCAGCTAAGCTGCAACAGCTCCTTCATGTTGACCCATTGCTCCAGTCATTTTTACCCAAGACAGACACAAATCCCCCCCTCGCTGGATCCAGAGGATTCCCTAGCAGGCTGGGCTGCCTGGCAGCTGGGAAAGCAATCTGACAGGGAAAAGCACACCCGACAGACACAGGATTCGCTGGGTGAGCACAGGACGACACACTGGTCCCAAGGGTCGCAGATCTGCAGACACCCTGGCAAGCAGGGATAAGCCAACCGAGGACGCAGGTATGCAGTCCCTACACCCCTCTTCCCACCCAAAAAGCCCCATCTCAACACACAGATTTGGCGGGTTTTTATTTATTTTCTTCTGGTGGCAGAGATGCTCCCTGCTGCTCCCTGCAACTGAGAACAGAACAGACACAACTCACCCAGCAGAGAGAAGAGGGGTACAGGGAAGCTGGTGCCTGAGGGGAACTGCAAGTAATTCCTGAAGTCACTATCCCAAAGTGAAGTTCACCACAAATCATCCTGGCTTGCTCAGGTAATGATCTTGTCTCCCCCAAAGCGAGCAGCAAGCTTGCCTTAACAGGAAGAGCAATTTTCACTCGACGGTTAAGAGTACCATCGGGGTGGCAGCACGGCCACCATCATTACAGCATTTTCCTTTTCTGTTTCAAACAAGACACCAGCCTTTCGTTTGCCCTGTTGCTGCCCCTTCAATTAACCTCATTCACTTTGTCAAGCTGCCGGTCAGTGCGCATAACATTCCCGATGCAACGCTCCTGTGAAAATTTCAGCCAATAACTCGCTCTTTCAAGTGGAGACCATGACCTCTGAGCCTCACAGCCACCGTTTGCAGATTGGCCAACAAATGGGAGACAGGGAAATGACGGCTCACCACCCTGCAGCAACCTCCAAGCAGGAATCAGAGCAGCGGCTTTGGCGCTTTAGAGGACACAAGGCTTGGGTTCAGGGACACGGGGGAATGAAGGATGCCCGTGTCACCCATCAGCAGGGCTAAGGCACAGCCCAGCCTGCTCCGCTCTCAGATGGACACGTGTGCATCACCCTGACACCCGACTGCATCTCGGGCTTTATCTCCACAATTATTCAGTCCCCTCTGCTTCCCGTCAAGGAGCTGCCAGGCAGCGTAAGGCAGCCAAGGGCAAAACTTCAACTGGGGCAGCAAAAGAGCAGCAGAGCAGGCAGCTGCTGAGGGCCAGGGCGCAGCTCGGGCACATCTCGCCCACGCCCGCGCTGCTCCCATCAGGCAGCCTCAGCAGCACCGTGCCCGGAGTCTGGCTGAAGAGCCCTTGGTGAAGCGGCTGACGGAGCAGGTTCCCAGGACCTGCCTCCTGGCACGTCTCCATGAGAGCAGCAGCTGCCCTGAAAAGCAGAGATGCTCACCATGGGGGAACTCGGCCCCGTGGAGTCAGCAGGGGGGAGCATCACACACACACAGTCACAGGGCGGCTGGGGCTGGCGAGACCTCTGGAGATCATCTGGCCCCAGCCACTGCTCAAGTTTCTTTATTGCAGGGAAAGAAACCGTCCCTGAGCCGCCGCGTATTACTGCTCTAGTGATCGATCAGCCCCAGGATTGGCAGGGATGGCGGTGAAGCACGACAGGCTTTATTGCCCAGTCCCATGGGTTAGGGCCCTGAGGCAACGGAGGGGCAGATGTACCCTGCAAGCCCCCCGGCGACACCGCGAGCTGCCCGGGGAGGAGGGAAGGCATTGCACCGGGGCAGCAGGACCCGAACAGCTCTGCGGGTCACTGCCTGCGACAGGCATGCAAACCCATCATTTCAACACCAGTACCAGCCATCCCTGGTGGCTTGCTCTCGCCACAGATGGCAAGCGGGTTTTCATGGTGGATTCAAAGAAAGCTGCCCTGGGAATCCCTCCCCCACTTGGAGGTTACCTTTGTCCCCCAAACAGCTGGAAAAGCCGCAAGGAGGAAATTCGCCCCCCTCCTCCTTGGCCCAGGGGGCTGAGCCTGGCCTCTCGCACGCTGCCTGATGCTTTACCCGCAGACCCAGCCAAGCCCACAGAGCCAGGCCTGGGTGAACCAGCTCCACAAACCCAACACACCCAGCGTGGAGCAGAACAAACCTCCCCCCAACCCTGTTTTTAAGCCCCTCACAGATCCCACCTCCAGTGAGCGGCACATCCCACCCAGCCTCTGCACAGGAGCCCTCCCTGGCTGCACCAGCCCTGCCCCCCCTGCCAGGGCAGCGACCCAACCTCCTCCTGCCACCTGCCACGCAGCTTGTCAGCTGCGGCCTCCATCAGTTAAACAGCCTTTCCCTGTGGCTGGCCCCCGGAGATGCTCTGCAACGCGACGGAGCCCACAGACTCTGTAGCTACACAACCCTTACCGTTCTGTGTTTGTGCAACGCCACAGCTGGTCGGGCCCCCAGCAGGTGTGAAACTCACCTCACCACAAGCAGGCCGAGGACAAACTTCACACCCCAGACTCTGTCACAAACAGCAGTCTGACACAAAGCAAATGCAGATCTAATGGGGAAAGCGTCAGGAAATCCATGCCCTTCCAGGAGCAAAGGGCCACAGGGGCCTCTTGATCTCTGAGCTCCAAAGACACGACTCTCCGTTAAATACCCTCCAGAAAACAAAGGGAAAACCTGTAAAGATGATCCAGACTCCTTTCTGCACAAACGTCTATGCAAGCTGTCTACTTTACTGAGGGGGTGCCCCAGCTAAAACTGCCCCCAGAGCCAGGCTCCTCTCGCTGCGTTGGGACGGAATATCTTGCTTTCTCTCCGAGACAGCAATATGGAAACGTTGCATGTAAAAATCAAGCCACAGGCTGCTACAGACCAGTCAATTTTCATTGGGAAACAGCCCCACAGATACTTACCATCTCTACACAGAAGGATGCAGGGATGACAGCCTGATTGGAGAGGTGGAGACTTTTGGACGCATCTTGCAGAACTTCAATACTGCCAAAATTTATCTCCCTCGGATGCACGTAGACAACTGGTCCTTCTCCAACGCTCACTAAAGAGACATTCTGCTCCAGGAAGCAGGTAGGAAAGAAAAAAAAAAGCAGGGGAAGTTAAAAAATACGAGACAGCTCTAAGGGTCCTCCTCAACGAGGCGATAAGTACGGCTGTTGGAAGTTTTCAGCGTTGCAAGGCTGAAACAGAAGGCCCGGGGCAAGTGCAGGCTCGGGAGCGATCCCATCTGAAAGCCACAAGCTCCCGTTCTCAGGGGACAGAGAAACCCTGGGTCCCACGCTTTCCTTTCCAGACCTCCTCCACAGTTAGCTCTCCTTTCTCTGCCTTGTGCCTGCTCCCGCTCCTTCTGCCGCTCAGCCTTGCCCCAAACCTCCCTGATCGCTGCTGCTGCACAGCGACACTTGGACAGTTACTTCTTTGACATTCCCAAAATGCACCTCTGAAAACCAGCACAAGCCAGAAGCGAAGCAGGCTCTTCAGAGCAGAGATCGTGCAAGTTATGGCCTCTGATGTGTGCCTAGGTGTATTGCCGGTATGACATGAATAACAGGCATTAATTATTCATTACATCATTCAAGCGGTGTTTTTTCTCTTGACAGTCAGACCCAAAAAGCTTTCTCCTTGCAGAACTGGCACAGACTACTGGAGGAGGAACACAGATCCCTTTGCTAAACCACCTTCCCACATCATTAAAAACAATGAGAATTTGTCCAGTCTTGCTGTGGATTTCACTGGTTCCAAACACCTCAACACTTCAACAGGATCTGAATGCATAAAACTCCCAATGCTGACCAGACGCTGTATGATTCACTGGAGGGCACAGAGTACGATTTAACCGAAAAAGAAACCAGCCTCCACCGTGTACAACCTTTAATGATGTCTGGCTCAAGGAAGTGGTATTGACAGCTGTCAGAATCACCAGCCCAACTCAGCCAGAAGCAGCAGCAGCATCCAGAAATGCTCATCCCTTGACAGGGCACTGCTGCGTGCAACTAAGCACCAAAAAAAATCACCTACCAAGGCTGGGGCCTCAAAAATAAGGAACTGAAGCCATGCACGACGATGCATGTCTGGGTGATGCTGGCCAAAGCTCCCAGGAAGGAGGAGCTGCAGGGAAGAGCTGCGCCTCGCCAGCCAGCTCAGCTTCCTGGTGACAGCGGGACAGCAGCAGCAAAGGTAGGGCAGAGCCCTTTGGGGATGAGCAGAACAACATCTGGAGGATGCCCAGGTGAGCTGGCTTCTGTCAGACTGTGTACTAACACCACGCACCCTCACCACCAAGGAGAGGACTTCAAAAACCCCAACCCCTTTGTCTACAGGGTTCTTAAAAGGGACAAGAAAAATGCCATGCAACAGCGTTACAGGCAACATGGCACAGGGAAAGGAAGGCAGCAAGAAGAGATGGCAGCTCTGCCATCGGCAGTATTGCCACAGCTACAGACACAGCCACCAGCCACCCCCCCACGCCCCCCCCAGCACCGCTGGCTTTGTCAACAGGTAGGTCATGTCACATTTGATCACTTAGGAACGAAGAGCATCTGACCCTGGCGGACAGCTGTGCTCGAGTGCCCGCTTATTCTGACAGCGGCCAGCTGCCAAACCCCCTGCCCACGGCACACGAGGCTGCCTTGCCACCAGTAACGCCAGGGCTGGGATTTACCAGCTCCTTCATGCAGATGATACACACCAGACTGGAGCTGGCACGTGGTCACCTGCAAACAAAATACCTGACAACAGAGCTGTGGAGGGACTCTGCACAACCTGGATGAAAGATCTGTACCACGTTCCGCCTGAAACGGTGGTAAAGACCAGGCATCGACACTGGGCACCGCAGCCTAAGGCAAGAACGAGCTTTGAAGTTCTATTGGAACACGCTACAGCGATTCCCAAGGTCAGACTTGCAGCCGTACGGGTAGGATCTGCCACCAGCGCAGGACGTGTAACAAGACAGCCAGCTCTTCTGCCAGCCCAGAAAGCTTTGGGTGCGTCAGCTACCAGGGAACTGCTGGAACTGCACTGCAACCAGAAGACAGACCTATAGAAAATGCAGCACATCTAGTCCTTTCTTTAGGGACAGCTATGATTCTCCAGCTGAAATGCTCGCCCTTTGGGCAAAACATCGACACGTTCATGTCCAAATAGAAAAGATTACGGTAAGGTCAACTTTCAATTTATAAATTGTTAGCCCAAGGGTAAAAGCTTTTCAAGGGACCTGCAGCTCAAAAACCAGGTGACAGTTAAACAACTGGCTATTCCAGTGGGGAGAAACCCTCCTCTTCCAGGGAAGCATGCCTTCTATCCGCGAGCAACTGTTTTGTCAAACGTGAGACTTCCCTGCAAAGCCTGCATTGCCTGGCCTTGCTGTTGACTGGTTTACATGCACATCCCCAGCAGCCTGGGGTGAGATGATCAGTAGCATCCAGGGGATTTGGCATCATCGTTTCAATTCATTTTATAAAAAGTTTATATCCCTGCATTTGCTTTCAAAATGCCAGCCTTCCTTTCCATTACAGAAAGCTTCAGGTTCTCAGGAACCCTCTGATATCCCCTTCCATGCTCAGAGAGAGGACAAGACATTTTAAAACAGCTGCTTCAAAAGTTAATCTCCTTTTAAATTCAAAAGGTTTTTAAATTAAATTATTAACTAAATTTGTTCTCTGTTTCAGCCAGTGGAAGCCAGGACACCACATACAACATTCTCTTGCCTACACTTTGTTGCTGCTGTACATGCCTGAATGCCAATGTCTTGTAGGAGGCTTTAGTCCAGGAATGCTTCACCTCACCCCTTTCCAAGTTTGGTAGGGAAAAAAAACCAACAAAAACAGTCTGTGCTCCAGATGCAAGCAGCGTGGAGTCTCATGCATCTTTGGCTGGGGCTTTTGGCAAAGAGATACGATGGTTATTTCTCAGGCGGGATGGACCTGACTTTCATGAAAGCTTAAATCCAGCTTTACAGAATTCATCATTTCAGCACGGCCTCCTACACCGCCCTTGCTTTAGCGGCATGCAGCAATGTCCCCGTGTGCTCCTGAACAAAACTTCTAATGAAGCAGCAGTTGCTGCTCATCTAATAATGCAGGAGAGCGAGAGACCCAGGAATTGTTCTGGGTTTCAGGCTGGGCTTGTTATCCCGCCTCACACGCCCATAATTAAACACATCTCAGACACCTAAGAGGACACCACCCTTCTCTAGGTATTAGCTGTTACTTATGCCACAAACCCCTTCTTTCCTTGTCCACACCAGCCACATATTATGACCTTCTCCCTTTCCCTGGCAGAACCCCTGTACACTTTATGCCCCACCAAGATGAGTCACACAAAGGCACGCATCTCGCCTAGCACTCACCAGCGGGAAACTTTCATTCCCAAACACTGAGACACTAGCAATAGTGTCCTGCCTTCCTATCGCCTGGGCTTCCAGCATGAACGGGATCTCCACCGAGCTGTGAGGCTGGATAATCCCACACGGCACAGGGCTGGAGTACCACACAGCAGCATCCTCCTTGTGCTCCTGTAAGGGACAGAATCAAAGACAACAATTGTCAGAATGTGACAGAACCTCAGAGTCTGAGGAAACTTCAAGCTCCTTAACATCTACCACAGCAGCAATTCACCCACATTTTTAAAAATCCCTAGGAGAAAGCAGAAAAGCGCAACACAAGGTGCAAGATTTATATGGGGCTAAGTAGCATCCTCACAGGGTCCAAAAGCTGCTGCACCCACAAACACCCACTCCGGTGCTGGTGGCCTCCTTGCAGCCGCTTTTCACAACCTTCAAAGTTCTTCTGCATGAAAGCACCCCAAAGACTAGAACCAAAACTGCTTCCTAAAGAGTTCAAACCGCTCCTGAAGTTCATATTCAGGTAGCCTCCCGTTCTCTGCAAAACTTGAGGTTTGAACACTAAACAGCAAGGTCTTCTCCAAACCCCCTTTTTTTCCTAATAAACCCCTCGATAACGACGTTGGAGGGCAGGAGGCGAACGCAATGCCAAACCTGAGGAAGGACTGCATAGCAGCCTGGAAGATCGCTGTTGTTCACAAGGGTCAGTGTCCGCTCGTAAGGGAATTTCAGAAAGCACCGTCCGAACCTCAGAACAGGGCTGAGCACGTGCAGCGGAGGAACCACACACCTGGGTGAAGAGATTAGAATCTCTAATTAGAATTAGAAAGAAAAGGGAATTAGAGACACTGAGAGACTGTAGAAGTTGTTCACTCCCCAAACAGCGTGAAATAGACACAAAGCATTTGTCTCTGCCAGATAGACATTTCCTACCTCTACAGCAATCACTCACCTCTAACTTCTTTTTTCTCAACAGCCTCTTGTAAAGGAGGGGCAGACCCCGAGACTCCCGTGGCAGAGGCTGCCCAGTGCCCTGCCCCAGTGCTCTCTCATCAAGCTCTGCCCCTCCTTTGCCCCGGGAGGCCGGCAAGGACCCTCCCACAGTCCCAGCAAGGCACGAGCTCTGCGGGAGCCTTCCTGCTGAGGATCAGCGCTCCCCAAAGCTCAAGGAAAACAAGACTCCAGCATCTCAGTAAAAGCAACTCCCTCCTCTCCCGTACCACTCTCGCCCTGCCTGAAACCTCAGCCGCTTGCCCCCGTGATGGAGGGCACCAGCACCGCCTGCCTCTCGCACTGGGTGACCAGCTTCTCCCAGCTCCTGCAGCTGCCTGGGTCCTCCACCCACCAGCCCACACACTGACTCTTCCCATTCCCACTCGTTTTACAAAATTGCAGCCCAGGCACCGCCTGGCTGACCGCCTGGGAGAGGGAACAGCACCAGCGAACTGCGTCCCTCTTGTCATTAAACTGGCACCCACTGCGGCGCAACGCCATTGAGCGTGGCTGCAGCAAGAGCAGCTTTTGGGTTAAGTCTGGGAATGTTCATGCTCAAGAGAACCAGAGAAACCTGAGCTCACCTGCCACACCAAGGACGAGTTTCCCCTTTAGTTTCCCCCCACCAGTCCTGCCATAAGCCCCTTTCCCATTTGCACACGCCTTCATTAACTGAGCCAGACCCCAGCTTTCAGCAGGCTGCTCGCTGCCTTCCAAACAAATGCTGCATTTTGGGCCAACCCAGCACAAGCCCACCGCTTGCAGGGAGAAGCAGGGGCAGCCCTTTGCAGATTCGTTACTCCTCAAGTCCCAGACGACAGGCCAACAAGGAATATAAGCACTGTTGCCTTCAAAACAGAACAAGAAAGGCACGGCCCTGAGCACTGAGCACAGGTGCTTCTCAACACGGCCGCTGGCAAAGCACGGCTGTGCTCACAGCGAGCTGGGCAGAACCAGCTCATGAAGCACCATTTCTCCTTTGGGGCGGCAGCCAGCACACCACACGCCAGGCAGCGTGCTGGGCCTGGCTACGCGGGGAAAGGTGGCCAGCTGCAAGGAAAGCGCCGGTACCTGGCTGTGAGAGGCAGCGCCAACACCTCCTGGCCAACACCATCCACGTCCAGCACCAGCGCCAGCTCGTATTGCCTCACCGTGTTGGAACACAGGGTGACCTGGTAGAGGAGAAGAGCAGCGTCAAATACTTCAGCACTCCCAGAAGCCATCAGCCACGCACGCGTGGTGTCCTGCACTTCTCCTTCCACGCTAAGGAAAGGGAGCGTTTTGCCTTGGTTCTGCTGCTGCTCCACGTGTGGACCACTGCCTTTCCCAGGAACAAAACTCTGCTGACAAACCCCACCTGTGAAATACACCTTGCACACCAGGGCACGTGTAAGCTAAATCAAAGCACAACTCATGGTCTACTCACCACTGTATTAAGGGACCAATTTTTCATCGCAACTACAATAGCGGGAACCCAGGGGAGATCTGTTGACTTTCCCAGAATGAGTTCAGCTTTACAGTGGGAACCTGAGGGCAAAACGTGGCCCAGCAAAAGCTGTGCAGTTTGTTCATGGCTGCTGGAGCTTTCTCAGCCCCCGCTGCAGTGAATGCAACTCATCCTGCTCAACAGGAGAGGAAAAATAAGACCGGGAAGAAAAGCAAACTGCTTTATGCAAAGGCATCTCTCTTTTCAACAGCCACCTTCCGTCCTCACCCTTCCTCGGCCCCCTTCAAATCAAACAAATCGCTCTAAGCAGCTCAGAAACACATGCACGGCTTCTGTGCTTGACCACACGATACGTGATCCTTGGCTTACGACTCTGGAAACAAAACGCTGCTCCATCCCAGAGTCCCTCAGCTAACAAAAGCCCATCTCTTACTTGGTTATGCCCAAAGCCAGCAGCGCTGCAGCCCTCGCGCGCGTCACTGACGCTGCAGCTCCACCTGTTGAAGCACGTATGGCCGGGCTCATCCCATACCTGGATATCCAGGGCTCCTTGGGAGCGGATGATGCCTTTGCAAGGCATTATGGTAAATTCCATTGGCTTGACGTGATGTTGGGCTCCCTTCCTCCAGGACAGGCAAGCGTTGTCTGAAATCTGAGCAAAACTGGTGACGCTGCGCTGTCCCGAGCCATCGCCAGGAATGCGAAGGTTGAAAGTCACAGGCACCAAGGAGGTGTTAGTGAGGCGACACGACAGGGTGTGAGGAAAGCCTGGGAAGGTGAGACAAATATCAGTTAAGTCCCCAGTTACGCTGTGATTCCTGCTGCAACTCTCCTGTTAGGATAAAACCCTGCTTGGAGTTGAGCTCTTGTCAATGTGCACGGCAGGTAACTGAGAAGCTCAGGGAGGAGCGAGTTGTGGCTGAAGTTGCCTTTTCTCTCGACGGCCGAGCTTGCTTCCTTGGGCAATGGGCAGCGGTGCTGGTGCTGAAGAGCACAAGTCTCTCTTTAACTGTGAGGAACCCTCTCACCTGCCCCCAAACCAGCCCCAACTCTTTCTCACTGACGAGCGTGCATCCAGACAGACCATTTATCCTGAAAATTCAGCCTGTAAAATTCCCCATTAACTCCATGAACATTCCCCCGGTTTTCAATATATGAAAGTAGCAGATTTTCCTTACTGTAGCTTCTCTTCAATAACAAGGAAGGACGAAATTGGGCACTACAACATGATGCACAGCACTCTGATGCAGCTTCCCTAGGCAGGATCCTTAAGGCAGCTCCTGTTTCGGGGCAGCCAGACTGAGCACAGCACGACTGAGCACAGGACAACTCAGCCCACCCCACTGCAGGCAAACCTGACGCTTCCTTAGAAACAAGCAGGAACGTGTCTCGCCTTACCTAACAAACGGGGACATCACATCCTCGCTGCCTTTGATTACTGCCCGCAACGCCTGACATCACTTTAGCTCTGACACTTGCTTTCCCTAATGGAAAACCAGTGATACAACCACACTGGGTGGCAGGGGATGTGCTGCAGAGGCAGGACACCAGCCCGCAGCTTGCTCTGGAGCGGACACCAGCTCTGCCAGAAGGAGACACCTCCCATGCCCTGCTTACCAAGCGCTATTTGCATACAGACAGGGAGGAAAACCACCTGCAGGCACAGCAGAGGTTTCTCCCGTGCCCATCAGCAGTGAGCATTGCCCACCACCAGCAATTACTCTGGCCGGGGGGCAGGGGGGGCACAGAAAGGACACGCACAGACTGCACAGCCCCAAATGGGACCGAAGTCGCCAGATGCAGACAACAGTCAGCAGCACAGTTCCAAGAAGCAAAAATACAATAGCTGCCTTCAGCTGAAAAGGCCTTGTTAACGAAATCAGATTAAGTAGGATGAACCTCCTATTACACAACCGTATTCCTGCCCGGTGCGTTTCTTGTGGGTTTATTTATTCAAAAGGAAACACAGCAGTGGCAGAGTGGTGACGCAGGGAGAGGGGGAAGTGGCTCGGGGAAGGTAATGAGCTTACTTAAAAAGCCCACAAACATCATGAAAACACAGAGGCATCCAGGGCACAGAATGATAACTGCCCTTCAATCAATCCACAATTGATTTCACATTTAAGCTTTAGATCGTCTCAGTAAAAAGCCTTTTGTGAGACTCGAGATGGAGAATCAGAATCTGCATTTCAATGGAGACACTGGGGCTCAGCCACCCGCTCTGTCAGCGCTTCAGCTGGGGAAGGAGAAGGAGCCCACATCTCTGGGGACATCAGTGCCCAACGCAGAGCTACTGCCTGGGCTTATTACTGGGCAGGTGATAACGAGGAGCCCTCACGGCACAAATCAACATCTCACACTAAAGGTCAAGTGGGGTAAGCATTCGCCCCGAGCAGCCACAGGCTAGCGTGTGGCTCAAACGCCCTTCTCCTTCAGCCCCAACCCCTGGGCCCTTCTGGGACAAGGGCTTTCACCATCATTCTGCCGCCAAGGATTGGCAGGCTGGGGCTGAGCAGGCTCTGAGGGCACCAGAAAAATACTGGCTTGCTATTCCTTTGGCCCTGTTTGCTCTCACAACAGCAAAACACCACCTGAGCAAGCACCAGCCCTGCTTTTAACACCCTGAAGGCTGCTGTGGAGGAACACAAGCGACAGACGCTCTTCAAGTGCTTCATTTCAGTAAGGCACAGACCTCCCGACCTGCGGTCCAAGCCCAGGGCACACTCACCAAAGGAGACATCACCGAAGTGGAGGGAAGGTACATTGAAATGGAGAGTCGGTCCAATGACACAGCCCCTGTAAGGACAAAGGCAGAGGAGGAACTGGCTTGGTTAAAAAGAACTGCAAAGCATTCACCTTTTGTTACCACCGGGACAGATAAAAGCTGGTCTCAGCACCACAGTGGGTTTCAAACCAACCCGTCACCCTCGTGCTCGACTAAGACATTAGACAACACTTTTTGCTCTGCTCCATCACCAAATGAGGTAGGTGGGAGATGATTACCCAGAGATGGCTACAGATGTGCCCACCAGGCTCCTAGAACCCTCCTCACCTGACAGTCAAGGTCACAGGCTCAGGGGATCCACCCACACTGAACCGGAATTCTTCTGTGAATGGCCCCAGGACGGTGGAACTGAAGGAGATCCGGAGGATTTGGAGGCCATCTGGTGAAATGATGCCCTCCTGGGGGTGGAAGGAGAAGCAGGAGCCCAGAGCCGTTGCTGGAGGAACCAAGCTGAAGGGGGCATCGATGACTCCTTTGTTAAACAGGATCGCCTGCAGCAGCAAGAAATCAAAATGGAAATACATGAGGAATCTTCCTTCCTTACAGAAGGCTGATTTCTTCTCTAATTAGACATCTATAAAAGGCAGAAGATACTGTGTGTTGCTGCTTGGCTGAAGCTAAAGAACACGCAACGGGACAGGTTCTTCCTTTGGGCTTTTGCATGCAGTACAGCGATAACTTCACAGAAACGGAGTCACCCTGGGCTTATTCCACTGACACAGAGCAGTCCACTGGGCCTTGCAGTGCAGAGGACGTGCTCAGCATCACCAAGGCGATGCAGACCTGCCCCAAAGAGCAGCAAAGGGCGGTCGCAGCATTACTAGCGCATCGCCACCTCACTGCTTCTGCTCCAGACGAGCCCAGTCCCGCCAAGGGCAAAACACATTCAGCTCCCATTGCCGCCAACAAGCTCATCTGATGTGGAAAATACCTCGGGACAGCCCTATAACCAGCTTCAGCAGCACTCCCCGGCTCTGCTAGGGTACGTCAGTGAGGCTCATTTTATTCTTTTCTTTCATCTGAGAGTCTCTCTGTCTTTGCTCAACCAGACACGTCAAGAAAGGGCGAGAGTGAGGTGCATGGCAGCTCCACCTAGTCTAAAGAATTTCTCTTTCACAAATATTCGCAGCCATCATCTGCTAATTTACCATTATTTGCTGTTCCAACAAGCGACGCAATCCTGCGGCGCTTGGTGAGATTCAGCTCTCTTCACGTTCAGCAAGGAGCGCCCACACCTGCCTGTGAGTACCAGCACGCTGCTGGTCACCAGACCTACCCAAAAGCAAAGCTCTACAGTTTCCGATGGCTGCAGGTGACATCCTGCCATTTCTGTGCTCCCAACTACCTGATCTGGAGGTTTTTTCCCTAATTTCTGTCCCCACAAAACCTGTCAGAAAAACTGAGACAGAAGCAGACATACAGCCCTTATTTTCCAGTTTTGCAGCTGCTGTTGAAAACATTCACCTATTCCAACTCTGCACTGGTAACTGGAAAACTGCTCATGTGTTTTACACCTTAGTTACAAATTGCACTTAGGGATCCTATGCTGAGGTTTACCTCCAGTCTGGCTGCTCCATACAGCACCTACAGTATCATCTACTTATTCACATTTTCTCAAGTAATGAAAAAAAAATAATTTATATAAATAGACTCCTCCATAAAGTATCAGCATTAGCATAGAGCGCACAATATTTTGGAAAGAAAACCCCTTAACATGTCCTTCCCTGCCACAGTCAAGCTTTTGAAAGTGTCTGGCACGACGTATTGCCTCATTTTCTACCTCTTTCAGTTGCTGTATTTTTTTGGGGGGGTTAGATTTTTGGGGGTTGGGGGGTTTGTTTTTTGGGTTTTTTTTGGGGGGGTTTGGGTGGGGTTTTTTTTGTGGGTTTTTTTTTTTTTTTTTTGACAGAAAACTTGCCACCATGGGTGGGGGGAGGGAAAGCTCCTCTGCTTCATTTCCAGAACTGCTCTGCTCTGTTCATAGAGCCAGAGGGGCACCAGGTCTGAAGGGTGGCAGGAGGCTGCTCAGCAGGGACAGCGCTCCCGGTGCCTGCGCGGGCAGCTCTGCGCGGGGAGGCTGCCCGGCTTCCCTCCGGCGCCAGGGACCAGCAGGATGCACTTCACTGAAAGGTGTTTGCAACGGACTCGAGTTGGAACACAACACGTTTGTTCCAGCTGCTTTTTAACCGCCAGGGTACAAAGGTGCAGTGACTCTAGGGCTGAAACAAAAGCCTCTGGATCCCGACCTTTTTGACCCGGTGTTGCTTTCATGTGTCAAGGGCTGGTTTTTCCGCACGAAGCCTCCCAGCTGGTCTCAAAGGGAGGTTGCCAAAAAGCAGCGACTGGGGCTTTGGGAACAACAGACACACCCTTCAGACCCCATCAAAACTATCCAGATTCCACAAAACCTCCCACATTTCACTCACGTCAAATATTCCGTGCTCACAACTGCCGGCGTTGCCAGAAATCCCACAGGCCCACAAAGCTCACCGCTGCCCCAGGAGCCATCAGGATCCACCCCAACCCCGGAAAACCCCACTGCTCACCTCATAGCTCTGGGCTGATCCAACAGAAACCTTCCCGATGTCCAGCTGGTCAAAGCTGAAGCGCAGCTGGGGCCCTATGCCGCTCCCTTTGATGCGCAGGGGCAGCCTGGTCTCACGGCCTGGGGAGAGATCGCCATGTCAGTACGGAATTCCTTCTGTTCGCCTGGATTTTCCAGGCAGCCTCGGAGCCAGTCCCTGACTCCGGGATGGGTGGCACCAGCACTAGATGCTCCGCGAGAAGATACAGGACCCCTCTCTTCCCTCAGGAGATATACTTTGGGGCTGGCTTCTCATTTCTAACCGAGTCCTTGGGCTGCTTTATAACTTAGCAATCACTTTGCACCCTGAAGAAGATATGCTGCGCATAAAAGACGATTTCGGAATTCCTTCCCATGCACTTAGACAAGCTTTGAAAGCCGTTCAGTGAAGGCACAAAGCTCACAAAACAGAACCAAAGATAAAAACCTGCTGTCTGTATCGCTGCCATCAGAGACGACCGCACAGGAGCTGAGAAAGAAGAGCCCAAGCACGGCCCAGCAGCCGGCTGACAGCCGCACCCCAGCAGCCTGCGGAACCCTGCGCAGTTACCGTATCAATAAAAAGCTGTTTCCTGGCCTTTGCATCCGCCAGCTTGGAGCAGTAAGGAAGGGATCAAAGCAGCTGGGTTAGTGATCTCAGCACCCTCCAGAATGGGAGCCTGGCTGCTGGGGACCACGGGCCTCGCACCTCCTTCCTCTGAGATGGGGAAAATCATTTCTCTGGATGGAAACCTGACAGGGACCTCCTGCTCTTGAAAACCACCTCAAGCAGCACCACACGGACGGAGAGGAAGGACAAGGTAACCTGAACCACGGAGCTTGCTGCAAGCATTCCCTGCCCCGTGCCAGCACAGCAAAGCCATCACCTCTGTAAGGGCAAAGGCAGCGTAACTGGGTGGGTCAGTGATAACCGCTGCCAGCAAAAGACGTGACAGCACTTCTGTCAGCCAGGAGGAGCATAAAGCTTGTCTAGCAGACTGCTCGCCCCGTGCTTCCTGGGCAGGGAGCTCACCCTGCTGAGGGCAGCGAGCCCTGTACAACACTACGCAGATGCAGCACGGACTTCGAGCCACGAGGTGACCGGTCCCACGCAGGGAGAGCGGCACACGCCTGGTACTTTCACAGACACCCTGCGCTCAGCGGGGCTCAGCCACCTACGGTCTGGCAGCGCCTGGAGAGCGGGAGGTGACCCAGGGGCAGGGAGCACGTTTCACTCAGCTCCTACCGCCTCAGGAGCCTGGCAGTGCATCCATGGATCCAAGGCTCATCTTGCAGGTCTACAGGGGCTTAGTGCTCCTCCACCAAAGCTCTTCTGCGGCGCAGCTCTCTGGCCTTTACAAACACCTTGCAGCAGAGCAAATGCCTGGTAGGAAAGCTTATCCCCTCGCTGCTTTGGCTGCTCTAGAGCCATCAGTGGTCAGAGCCAGGCATCCCAAGCCCTGGCTCTGCACAGACCAGCTGGAAGCCACAGGGACAGCAGGAAGGTGCTGGCGCTGCCCTTCCTAGCAAGTCCACGGGGACCAAGTGGGCTGGAAGAGTATTTGTGCCCTGCCTTTGCGGTGGGTGGCAGGAGGAGGAGAAAGGAGCCGTACCTGAGATGTCGCAGTAGACTGTTTGTTGATAGACTCGGGCTTCTCGGGGTTTGAAGATCACCTTAACTTCAATTGAAGAATTTGGCCAGACATCTCCCTCCTAAAACAGAAGCAGACAACAAACCATTTATCCTCAAACACTACATTTCTTGTTTGCAACCACAGCCCTGTAAGCCTTTATTTAGAGCATCAATGAAGAGCAAGAAGCAAACAGCACTTATCCAGGTTTGTAAGACTTTGGAAGCAGCTGCAAAAAATGTCAGTCCCTTACCTTTACTAGCACCTGGTAAAGGCTTTTTTTTTTCCTTAATTAGGGTTCTAATAAAGGAACCCAACTGGCTGGCTTCAGCAAATCAAGCATTTCTTCAGAAGTACCAGCTGATCTAAGCACAAGGCACCTTTTTCCTCCAACCCTTCCCTTGCATCCCTGTCTCCCTATGGCCATGGGAATGTTTTACCCAGATCAGAAGAGAGTCAGCAAGTCAAAGGGATTTTTCCACTCTTCGTTACAAACGTGCTGCCTCTTATACCCTCAACCTGTACGTGCATGTAACTCTTTAATGGATTCTGGTGAGTCAGGGCACTCGGCACCAAGTAGAACAAGCCCTCCTGCCTGGGGAGCAGTGAAGACCAGGTTCCTCCTGCCCTGTGCCGCCAGCACTGAGCCAGCTTGCAGGCTCCTCCAGCTGATGGATGACCTGAGAAGGGAGCTGAGAGTCACATGCAGCCCGGTTCTCTCTGCAAGGTGCGTACATCCCTGTTTCCCTGAACACAGGCTCAAACAAGAAGAGATGGCATTTGCTTACAGCTCCACACCTACTGCAACCAGCAAGCTCTTTTCCTTGCCAGGCTCTTGCTCCGGGATTTAAGTCCGGCCCATGGTACCAGTGTGTGCGCAACCGCTGCTTCCTCAGGGTCTTCATTCTCTCCCCCTCTCTCAGAGTCCTGGCACTGGTGCTCAGTCCCAGGGAGCCTCGTCATGTGTTTTCAGAGACATCCCTGGCTTCTAAAGGCTCTTGCTTCTTGCGACCGGTTTCAACAAAGGCACCACTGACATTCCCCTCCGTCCCCAGCACTACAAATGCTTCCTCATCCATTTGTTGGCATAAATATATGCGTCTCTGACAACCGTAATAATATTTTAAAGCAATGAAAAAAATAAGGAAGACCACAAAAAGAACAGTTATTTTTCTATGCACAAAGCTTGATTCTGCTTGCTGCTGGGTATTCTCCGTACTTTGTCCAGAAGAATCTTGAACTGACTGGAGCCTCCAGCACTGCCGCAGCATAAATATTAAACAACTATAATACTTCCCATCAACTTAGCACATAGAGCTCAGAGGCCAGCCCCCACAAAAATTAAAGAGCTATGACATGCTGAGTTACTGGGCTGCACCTACAATGATTCCCTAATGCACAGCCTGCTCAGAGGGAAGAACAGGTAGAAAGAACTGTTTCCAACTCCAACAAACCAAGCGTAAGAACACAGAAGAAACAATAAAGTCACCTGGATTTTTCTCAAAACCTAGAGAAAACACTTTGCCAGATCAAATGGACTTTGTGTTTCTACCCAGCGAGCAACTGGAGGAAGATGAAGCATTACTATACGATAACACACTCGCTTGAGGAAGCAAACTGGGGACACCAGCCTGCAACCCACAGTCAGCGTACGAGACAGCAGATCCCTCGGGTCCTGCTGGGATGCTGCACGGACTCAAAAGCGTCCAGAGAGTAATCTTGAATTTATAGGAATAAAAGCCTTTGGGGTGCTGCTCCAAACAACATAAGCTCTGCTACGACACCTGGAGCTTGCCTAAGCCAAGCCACTGAGAAGAAACACTCAGATGACGGATTTCCCTGGCTTGGCTAATTAGAGTCTAATAACTCACCAGCGCTCCTCACCCAGCTGCTCGCTGTATGTTTAACAGACTGAATTCAGTGGTCTCACCCTGGGCAGGCAGTCCCTGGGGGGGCGGGGGGTGGGGTGTGCATTAGGCAGCTGCTTGCATTTGCTTCCAGCCTGACAGCTGTAGCTGAACACACACCCCGGCTCACCGGCGTTCTGCGCTCCTCCTTAAAGGGCGCTGCGTGGGCTGAGCTGCCCGGTGGTGCCCTTAGATCCTCCAGCTGCTGGGGTCCTCTGCCCAGAGAGCTGCTGACAGCCCTCGCTCGGCTCCTGCGTGACAAACTGTGCCTTGCCAGGCTTACCAGCACCACCCGCCACACAAACCATCGCTGCTGCTGTGCTGAGGAAGGACGTTAATGAAATGCTGAGAGTAGTGACGATGCTTGAGGTCTTCATCTTAGAGGGGCACCAAGCGGGGAAGGAGAGCACATCCTGAGCCTTCAAACCAAATCTCTCCTTCCACTGGGGCCAGAAAACAAGCTTCTGGCAGCCTAAGGCAGCAGTATCAGTCTTTCAGGTCAACTATCTAACAAAGTACTCTTTTGCTGCTCGTTTCTGCTGGATCACAAGTCAGTGGTACTCACTGGTCTATTTTATGTGCCGCCATCAGATATATTGGCCTTGTGGACGCTTCGGGGCAGTTTGGTTATTACTCAGAGGCTGACAGAGGCAATACATCTCCCGTTAACGGAAGCAAGCGTAACACAATTCATAAGCAAAAACGAAGCTAAGCAGGAAAGGAAGAAAATTAAAAAGAACCGTTGGCCTGGTGAATATGTATCTGCTAACAACAGCGCGCTTTTCCAGCTGAGTGAGTTTAGCTGACTTTGGGATTCGATGAACTCCAAGGCCAGCACACCTGTGACAGAAATACAGCCGACATCTCCGATAAATCAAATCGGAGACACGCTCAGAAAGCCAGACTTACACAACAGCTTGTCTCCCACAGGCTTGGATGGCTGCTCAGAATGTTCATGCTCACATGCTAATTCCAAAATCACTGCCTCCTTTTTTGTTACTATTTTCATCCACAAGTTAACCCCATACAGGCTGAAATAACCCGCTGCAGCTTCCACAGAGAGCAACACCTGGCAGCTACCGGCCCGCTTACACAGCAAAGCTGCTGCACAAACCCTGCAAAGCCACCCTGCCCAGAGAGCCTTTCCAAGGCTATCGTCCCTCCAGCGGCCTCCAACCTCTGGGAACCTCCAGCTGCTTCTTCCAAGGGTTTGATTCTTTCTATAGGGTGCTCCCAGGGTGATAGGTGGGAAGAGCAGCAGCCGCTTTTGGCCAGAAGGTCTGAGGCAGCAATGTCCAGGCTCTGGCGGGGCCCCTCCAGCAGATTTACACGGCGCTGCCAGAAGGGGCCTGCCCAAGCTAAAAGTTACGGGGCTGTCACCGGGGAGAAGGTTGTGGAAGTCGGCGGCAGTGCATTCTTAGATTTTACACTTGATAAAGAGGAAAAAATACTAACATTTGATGTGAAGACACCCATATGCCGGGGGGGAAGACAGACACCAGCGAAACTCTGAATGTGAAACTCATTGTTCCACAGATCATGGAATTAATGGGAATCAGAAGATTGATAATGCTGGACAGGACAGAAGGGAGAGGCTCCTGCAGTAGCCCACTTACGCTCAGTCCTAGAGCAAACTATAACATCAACACAGCCATTTAGGAAAGGTTTCCACTCAAGACTTGAGGCCAGGCTACACTCTGGCTCCGTACAGCGCTACACGGAGCACCAGGACTCAGTGGGCAGCCAGGCTGCTGGACCTCACCCTAATGCACTTCAGGAGCCCAAGAGCAGGTTAAGCTCGTTATGGAGGTATAGTCGGCTGTACTGGAGCAGGAGCCCTGGGACACGCTCCAAAACCGGCTGACACACTGCAGGATGCTCTTCATGTTCAGCTGATCAGCTCCCACTCCCTGCTACAGCCCTGCTGCTCCGACACAGGCTCTTGGTCACATCACACTGCTCTCAGCTGCGGCGGTGTGAAACTGCAGCTGTGCTGACATGGGGGGCTCTCAGCCTTGTACGGGCTATAGGAGCAACCAAGAAGAGAACATGATCCCCTTCCTTAAAAATAAATAACAAAACAATAGTTTCCCCTATTTTACAAGAAAGAAGAGGCTAAGATTATTCTAGGGTTTGCTCCAAGATGAGAAGGGATTTTACACTGCTCAGGCAGCAGGCATTCATCATCTCAGACCATGCAAATATTCAGAATCAGGGCTCTAGTTAATTGAAGGACATGAGGTTTTGTTTGCATAAATACAAAAGCAAAAACTTTTCTCTAAGCGTGCAATAGAACTCAAAAAAGTCCGTTTAAACCCGCCAGCCTTGCGTGCAGGCTCACAGACGACACTGGGAGGGAGATTCAGGCACGGTCTAAGTCCAGATTATATGAAGGGATTGGTCTTGCCGCAATTAAACTTGGGCTGAACTTGCCCTCCTTTCCATAGAGGACCTTTTCATTCTTCAGTATGTGAACTAATACTCATGGTTAATCCCCACACACTACGTGTAAGGAGTGCCCTTATATATAATCATCGATACCTCGGAACACTGTCAGGACACTTAGGAAGTGCCCTTAATTTACAGCCCTTGCAGCAGAGCTCAGCTTTAGGCAGGCTCTCAACGCCTGCCCGGAGCTCGCAGTTTAGAAATGCTTTTTGCAACAATCTCTCCCAGCCTTACTAGAAACCTCACGTCTCCCTCTAGGCACATCAAGACACTGATGCGGGGATCTGCCAAGCGACCTCATTCAGGGAGAAGGAAGAGGAGGAAGAGGAGGAGGAGGAAGGGAGGTTCTCAGCTATCACTTACCACTGGCTCAATGGCAAAAATATCATCAGAGAAAAGCATAGAGTCTTCCTGCACCTTTGCCCTCTGGTTCTGGAAGGCACGGGAGAGAAGGGCAAGGCGCTCTTGGAGCGTGGGGTCCACCGCGCGCTGCTTGAGAAAAGAATACCTCTCATTCTCCTCCTGCTTCTGCAGCCTGCGACAGCGCCTGCAGCCGTGGGGAGAGACAAACCAAGCAGATCATTTAATAAACAACATATTTGCAGAGACTGTCATGTAAGCGCAGGAGCAGCAACGCACTGGGGGAGGAACAGCAGCAGCAGCTCAGCGAGGGGCTGACCCCAGGCCACGGGGTCCCAAGCAGATCAGGTTATCACTCCTGCACTGGCACGGCAGGCACTTTTACGCCACACTCACAAGCTAAGAAGAGGGGTTTGAAAGCTAGCAGCCCTCCGGAGAGCCTCCTGGCTCAAAGCTACTGCCACGACTAATGCACAACCCCACCAACACCCTCAGATGGCTTTGCCGCCCATAGAGGTGCTCGGGGGAGACGGATGGAGATGAAGGAGCACCCACTGCAGTGCTTCACTGGGAAGCGGAGAAGCAGCCGGGCTTCAGCTGCAGGTTACCAGCATCACTTGTTTATCTTCCCTTTTGCACCGGCAGGGATAAGCGAACTGGCTGCTCCGTTGCCTACACTGCCATCCAGCAGAGGATCCCAGAGCACTTGCAAAGCAAACTAATGCATTCGGGCATCGCATCACTTGAGTGAAATTAACGGGTTTAGGTGCATGAAGCCAGAGGCCCCGAGAGCCTTGCCTGGCATTGAAACAGAGCAAGGTCTTAAAAAGATTCGTCAGGATGTGTTTGGTACTGTGCTCTGGGTGATGCTCTCTTTGTGTTGAGGTAAGAGAGAGATGGCAGGGCCTATTCCCTCCCACTGACCACGTTCAAGTAGAGGAATGTGCTCTGAATGATTAGAAAAGGTAAAGGCCTGTACTCTGAATAATTAGGAAAGGTTCCACTGAGGATGTTAAAGGAAAACCATGAGTCAGAAGATCATTGAACAAAGAAAGTTGAAAGGTTTACTCCACCTAGATCCCACCTATTATGAATAGAATGACTAGATGTCGAAATCAAATGAATATGTATGTAAAGATGTTGTAACCTCTCACAAAAACTGTATAAATTACCCGACTTTTCACTGAAAATTTCGGAGCTGGTTTGTCCGGTGCGAATCGGTAGCTCCCCAGTGTTGCACGAAATAAATACCTTTGCTGCTTAAAGACAAAATTAGTCTCCGAGCTGTTACTCTGTGCCGTTTTGGCATCAGCATTAGCCAATAAAGAAGTCAGCACCAGCACCTCTGAATCCAAACCCCTACATCCAGCCTTGAACCACTTCACCTTTTTCCTCTTTTGGGCCTTCTCCACAGAGCTTTGACACAGGTCACCTCTGCCTTACTTGGTAGTTGTAGCAGCGATCATTGCAGCGTTGAAAGCTCACAACCGAGAGGTGAGGAGGGAGCACTGCTGCAGAGCACTTGCTTCCCAGCTGGCACGTTGCTGTGCCCCCTTCACGCTCCAGTCCCCTGGCCACCAAGAACCAGCAGGTGACTACTCGAGGGGGGTGAGGGGAAGGCTCCGTACACAGAAAATCGAGGCAACACGCTATAAACAGGACAGCAGTCACCACCCAGCTGAATTCCAATACAATCAGCAAGGAAACACAGTCACGGACGTTCCTAGCGGCACACAGACAGAGCCTCGGGCAGATGCTGTCACCGGTGCCAAAAATACTTTCTTTGGCTCGCTCCCAGTGGAGTGTCGTGGGAAATGTTTCTCCATGGCTGACCTACAGCGCTGTGCATGAGGAGGGCTTCCAGCCACCGACATGAGCAACCCTCAACTCAGCCATCAGCAACGGACAAGAATTCCACCACTACATCCCAGAAAGTCCTGCAGGAGGGAGACAGAGCAAGCCCCTGGGTAGACCTTGTGACGAGCCAGGTCTTTCTGGGTGACAGCAAAGCACAGGCTGCTGCACTGCCTCCTCCCATTGTCAAAGTCCTCTCTGCTCTCAAAAGATCTCAAAAGCTGCTCCGACAGCAGCACAGTGGCCTCAGAGCCATGACCACCCCTAAGACTGCAAGTAAGGAAAAACAAAGCGCCCTGGTCACAGTAAAGAACACAGGCTGGCATGAGATCAAGCGTCTCTGCAAAAAAATTGGGGAAACACGTTAACTCTGGCGAAAGCTGGTTGCTTCTGAGGGGAGAGAGGATCACTCCGGGTCCTGTCTGAGACGGGCAGCTGGGGAGAGATGCGAAAAGAATGGCACAGGGAAGTACTAAGAGAAGGTCATGAGATTTTTTCCTTTAGCACACTGCGCTTGCACCAAAGTCACACACTGTGCAATTAAAAACAGAGAACAGTGGGAAACTAGGTTTGGCCTTCAAGGCATTTCTGACCTAATTACATTGAACTTTATTTGCTCAGAAGCCCTTAAAAAGTGCTCCAGTTGAAGGCAGTTTCCTGATCAGCTCTGGGTTCAGACTAACTCCTATACACCTACAGCCGTCCAACTCTGAAAAGTCACACAAGGACTCCCTAAATCACCCCAGCTTTGAAGTGTCGTTTCCAGTGCCTCCCCCTGGGCCAGAAGCGTTTCCTTGCTGCCCCAAACGGAATTTCAAAGCTTCAGAGACACCCTCTGGAGAGCCTGCCCCACCTCTCAGCACCGTGAAGACACAGGTGCTGACTCCCAAAGGCACTTCCAAGTCCTGTCCCTGACTTCCCCGCAGAACCCTCCACCTCCAAACTCTCCCCAGCCCCGGAGAAGGGGCAGGGATACCTCGTTGTGCTGGAAGCCGGGACAGCGCGAGGCAATTCAGCATCCTACAGCCGGATGGCCTCAACGTTCAGGGCCAGCAAAGCACCCTGCCCTGCGCACTACTGCAAAAGCAGGCTGAAGGAGGTTGCTGTCCTACCAGAGCTGGAGGGGAAGAAACTGCAGTGAATATCACAGCAGGTACGCTGCCTGCAGCTGTTAGGTGCTACTGCTCAACGCCGTCCCAGGTAAGGAGTGCCGACACTTTCCTCAGCCTCACAGACCCCCTGCCAGCCCAAGGACCAGGCCTCACTGATTTAGGGCTCCCACAGATGGGAATTTGCTCTCCGAGGAAATGCAGTCATTGCAATCAGCCTTTCCTCCCCAAAACATCAGCTGGAACACGGATGGAACCAGAATGGGAAGCACCGAGCTCCATTACCCTGAAGCCCAGGGACACAGACCCGGATGCGGTGGATGCTTTATTTCTCCTACACCATCCAAAAAAGCACCAACATCCCTCTGAGGCCGTATGGTAGTTTCACCCCTGGGCAGTGTGTCTTACTGAAAGGAATCTTTCCAACGAACCTCAGCTTCTCCTGATCCTCCTCCTCTTGAGTAAGAAAAGCCTTCCACTGGAAGTGGGCTATGATTTTACTCCGGTTGTGGATGACCACACATCTGTGATTTGACAGCGTGATGTAGGTCTTCCCAACTGCCAAGGAGTTTCTGTCCAGCCTAATGTTGACATCTTCAGCGGCTCCATGAAGGCTTGTGTGCGTATCTTCACCTAGAACAAAGCAAAAGGCAGACATTGCTCATCGCCCTTGCTGATGGGAGTACAAGGAACGGAGGAAGCCACAGGGAACAGAAGTGTCACAGCTTTTAGCTGTGTGAGCAGTTCCACAGATCAATATATTTATTGCATCCCGAGAGCTGCATGTGTACAGCATGAGGATGTCCTGGGCACCACCTTAAGCACCTTATTTCTGGGTGGGCTTGTAAAGATTTATCCCCAAGGTGACACTATCTACAGGGAGATGTTTTCAGTGTGCCCAGGTGGCCTTTGGGTCACCATCCCATGCGGGTCACAGGGAATTCTGCATCTGAGTCGTTCAGGTGACTCTGAGGAGGCCCCACCTCGGTCACGGCTCGCCCAGAGTCTCCTGCAAGCACGCCACCAGGGTTGTGTCTCTCCTGATCCCTTGTTGCCAACAAGTGAAGTTGCCTGGGGCATGCAGGCAGAAGAGGGAGATAAAAAGAAACAGGCAAAGTGACAGCCCACGGCAGGATGGGACGCAGATGAGAACTTCACCGTGTTGGAGCAGCAGTGCCCTCACTTGCTGTGGGTCTGTGAAGATAGGTCGGAACGAGACCGGTGGGGCACGGCCCACACCCACCTGCCCATCACAGCCCTGCAAGTCCATTTCTTCTGCCTGGAGCCTGTCGGTGCCTATGCCCGAGCGTGCAAGTCTACACCGAGTGTTCCCAAGCTGTCCCACAACCTGAGCGAGCACACCTTTGCTTTCCACCTCAGACCGAAGAGGAGAGAGCCCCTGGCTGCGCACAGCAGCCGATTAACACCTGGAGTCTTGCTGGAGCACCTGCCAGCCCTTCACCCTCCAGAAGAGACCCCCACCAAAGCGCCCTCACTGCCAGAGCTTCCAAACCTTCATTCTTCCCAACCAAGCAACTCCCGGGAGTCAACTAAGCTCAAACTTGAGCACCGAGCCTACTCTGCCTGTTGCAGGTGAGGGTCTCCCAGGTGAGAAGCAAACCCCAAACACGAGACATTCTCAATTGAAATGGCACCTCTGTGGAGCGTGTTTAAAGCCTCAGAGCCAGCCCCAGCTGAGAAGGGCAGCGACCCGGCCATCCCTGGAGAGCATCCCCCTGCCGAGGCAGAGCCTTCCCCTCGCTGCACGGGTTACAGCAAGGCAGCCAGGGGATGGACCTCCCTTTCCAAGGCTGCCACGCAACAGCACGGGGGAGAGCTGGCTGCCTTCTGGGTGGACTCCTTAAACCCTAAGCCAGACACAATGCGGCGAATCACAGTCGTGCCAGAAGAAAGAGCCCCCCCTCTCTTGGAGGGAGGTTGGGGAATGAATCACCCTTCAAACAGATCTCTGCAGCCATTCCTTCACCTCCACACATGGAGAGTTCAGCCTTCGTGCCTGTATAACCTCAACTTCTCTGCTCTTAAGGGAGCCCAGGAGGAGTGGGAGGGATTCGTGGCCAGACATGAGTTGTGTTGCGAGAGAAACAGCAACGTCCCCATGACTGGACAGCCTGCTTTCTATAACAGACAACTCAGCGTACAAAAATAACCGAGGTTCAGAAGCGTTACAGAGGCAGGCGTGCTTTATAAGCCTTGCCTTCCCCCTCCGCTGAATCCTCGGCATACGTTGGCAAGCAGAGGAAGCAGGACCCAAGAACTGGGAGACATGCACAGTGCTTTGAGCATGCACAACTCCGGTTCATGGAAACATGACCTAATGCTCTACGGGACAACTAACTACAGCAAAATAAACTCCACGAAAACTATCATGGTCTCACTTCTAAACCCATGGCCACGTGGGTCTTGAAATAATGGGTATAGTTCTGATCTTAAAAAGCCAAGCTGAAGCCTTTGAAATTTAATTGTTCTTTCTGCCCTTCTCCAAAGTACAGAGCAGCTTCTATATGAAGACTGAACAGGATTCCTCAACCTAGAAATCACACAAGAGATAGTGTAAAAGCACAAACGGCCTGGGAAAATCCAAAGGAGGAAAAATTTGTCACCATTTGTCGTAAAACAGGAACCCAAGGGCCTGAAATAGTATTAGTCAGAAATTACAGAAGTGTAGTACCAGCACTTTCCCAAGGAATATTCCTTCCTTTGGAACGTACTGCCATGGGAGCCTACAGAAGCTCATAGCTACAAACCCGCAAAGCAACTGGACAAAGGCTTGGAAGGTAAAACCATCAGAAGTGATTAAACAAAGATGGGAATAAAGCCTCCAGCACAGAAAAATACTAACTCCAGGGCCCACGAGGCAGAAAGCACATACACTGCCTGCTTCTACACGCTTTGCTGAGCATCCCCTACTGCTGCTCTCCTGGAGAGGAACCGGGCACACAGACACACTTACACTTACGCTCCTGGCTGACACCAGCATCCCCCAGGGAGAGACCAGCACGCAGCCACACAGAACAAGGGCACACTCAGCCTTTGCCCCTTACCTGCTCACTTGAAGCACCAAAACATGCAGAGGTTTTGAAAGAAAAGGGTTTAGAAAGAAAAGAGTTTAGAAGGAGCCTGCAAAGCAAGTTTAACAGTCTTCTGCTTTGAAGGACGCAAAGCATGGGCACCATGCAGTGTCCAGCACTTACCTGTGTCGTAGTGTACTGTCAGGGACCCGGAATAATCACCCGTCTTCTGTGGGTGGAAGTCCACTGTTACTTGCACGGCATCGCCAATCCCAAGAGTCCCAGCAGAGCGATCAACAGAGAAAGGGCTGCAACACAGAGAGGCACATCAGGATTACTGTGGGACATTTGGGGACTATGTGGCTGTCTCGCTCACTTCAGCTCACCTGCGCAAGCAAGAAGCAAACAAACCACAGTTAGCAAAAGAAAAAGAGAACAGACAGTATCAGAAACTGAGCCACCAACTCGACTCCTGAAGAGCTCCAGCCCTCAGAACATCCTATGCTATAAAACGACCTCGTCTCCCCCATACCCTGCATCCAGTTCTCTGCAGCAAGGCTCAAGAGTCTGACTGCTAGCGGTACGATCGGAGGAGGGTTTTTGAAGGGCACAGAGATGGTGAGGGTTATTTGCATGCACAGCCTGACACGGACTTCCTCAGGAATCCGTCTTGTCCTGCCACCTATACACCTCAAGAGATACAAATGTCAAGGCAATGCCTGTCCCAGTGAGATTGCAGCCTGGAAATCAGACAGGGAGAAGAGAATTTCTTCTTGAAGACCAGAGAATAACTGGAGTTTAAGTTGCAGAATTCAACTCTTTTTTTTTTTTTTTTTTTTTTTTACCTTGAAAGCATCCTGGTTTTGCCTAAGAAAGGGCACATTTTATCAGTGTTTCAGTGAAAGCTGCTCTAAGCAAAGAAAAATCTGTAGGAGTGCAAAGGCACATTAGAGTGATACAGAAACAAGAAAACAAGACACAAAAGGAGTACCCATTTACAGCCTGAACAATTAAATCTCTAGCTAAATGAAGCACCATTAGCAGGAGCATATCGAGGCAAGTTTAACAGGAGGTTTTCGGTGTATTCACAAGCAATGCAGTCTGGGGCTCTGGGTTGTGATCCAGGCTTGGTAACTGTTTGCTTGGCCCGCTGGAGGAATTCTGTGCAATGCGTTGGAAATAATGATGAAAAGGTGTTGGTGTACTTCGGATTTAACACGAGCAATTATGATTTGTGGCCAGGTAAACAGCTCTTGGCTGACAGACACATAATTCAGTCCTTTAATGCTCAGGGAAAAGTCAGATGCAACATGCTCCTGCACAACAGCAGCTGGGCTTTGCAGCTCCTGTACAGCCTCACTTAGAAAGCAAAAGGTACTGGCTTTAGTGCTTTGCTGGTGGTCAATTTGTCACCTCAAAAACACCTTCCAGAGAGTTTCCCAGTGATTAGGGAATGCAGCACACAAAAATAATGAGAAAATCAGGAGCCATGCACGAGCTGAGCTTCATTCATGGAAGTAGTGACAGCTGATGAAATTGCTGGAGTTCCTGCTCATTAAGGAGATATTGCTGCAATTAGGGGCCTGACCTGCTCCCATGACAACAGCAAGAACTTTGGTAGTGACTAATGGGGAAGCACTGGGCCTGCAATGTTCACGTGCTGGACCTGAGACTTTTGAGAGGGAGGAGGAAAGCCAAGGTGCCACCAGCCTCAGAACCGGACTGCTCTCCATGGCCCTGCACCTGCACTGGGGGTTGTGCCTGGTTATACTGGGCAGGGCTCTGCTGGTGCTCAGCTGGCATCACTGCCTGCTGGGGGAAAGGCACAGAAAAATTCCCCCCCACCTTTTTTTTTTTTTCTCCCACCCCTCCCGCCCCAAACATGGCCAGAACAGAAAAGCTGCTGTTTAAGGGCCACAATTCAGCACCACCTCCTATCCCGTCCCCTTGTCTGCATATCCCTGCCCTCAGATAGCTGGGATGGGAATAACACTCCTGAGGATGACTTCAGGGGGTGCCCGAGAAAGAAGGTATCTTCCCATCTTCAAATTATCAGAAGAAGAGGATCCCACCGAGGTCAGGACTCATTCTCAGGACTGAGAAACAGAGCACAAGTCAGACACCGCACCTCCTGCCTCCCACCCCATGCTGTACCCACGGGACAACTTTGTTACTGCTGTCGCAGCTTGGTATCCCTCACGTAGACCTGGTTCTCCAAGACCCAGAGGGATGCAAGGTCCATGCTTAACCTCAACTCTGAACTTCAGTGCACGTCACTAAGCTGTTCCCTGCAGCCTACAGATAAGAGATGCTAAGGAAACGTCCCTGACACACTAATAGCCACATGAAAGCCACTGCCAAGAGATGAAGCTGGCAGGCTAAACTCTGGCCTTTTAGCCATTAATTGTGAGCTGTTCTTTAGGATAATTCTTGTCCTGTTAGACCTACCCTGTTAGTGAATCACTACTGCTCCTGAAACGACAGGAAAGATAAGGTTTGGAGGTTTATTAACAGGTTCTCTTCTGACATCCTTTTTAACTATGCCCATTTGTACGTTTGCTTTGTTGTACAACATCTAAACTGTCACAGGTCCAGATCTCCCAGCGGTGCCTTGCAATCCCCGGCTTGTATAAACTCATCTAGCCGCACCAGCCCGAGGGAGACCTTCCCAGCAGAACCTGCTGAGATCTTGCCCGTTACTGCCCTGCAGAAAGGGAGCAACTCCAGACTAGTAAGCAATTTCATAGGGATCTGTTCTGGCATCTGTTGTCCTGTCTTTGTACATCCTGTGGTAACTCTCCAATCCCACACCTCGATGTCGTATATGGGTCCTACAGGGGGCTCCTAGCACTGCACCTTGTAGCATCATTTCCTGAGCTTTCAGAGCCTGGTGGGACATTCCTTAATGTATCTTCTCAGACGGATCCTCTCTGACCCCAAAGCACAGCGTAGCACAAGGTCTGTAACATCAGGAAAAGGCAGTGCTGCGCTGAGATCTGCTTCCAGACGCCATTTTCAACTGAAACGTACTGGAGTGACATTTATCTCCCTGAATGCCATGGAGAAGAAACTCGTTATCCAGCCTTAACAATGAGAACGACAGGAAGAGACTTTCTATATTTACACTAGTACTGCTCTGACTCTCCAGCCTACTTGTCACGCTGGCTGGGAGGCCACTTCTTTCCTGCTGGGGTTGCTGGAGCCACTGAGCTCACCTGGGACCTCGGGGCAGGTACCTGGGCAACTGCTCACAGCACAAGCAGCAGGGAACCCACTGTCACACAGTGCAGTCCCCAGCACTGGCTGGAAGAACCGCTCCTGGCACACCATGGCCTCATCACACAGCGAGAAAGAACGTGGGAGTTCTGCTCTCGGGCTGCAAGGGAACGTGCTGACCTGGTCAAGAGGGGGGAACACTTGGATTCTGAGTGGGGGATACAAGCTTGGGGCACTACAGTCCAGATACTGGAGGGCTGGGCTGCCATTCACTGGGACACAGCAGAACTGCATGCAGCCGAGGGATAGGAAATGCAAACACCTGTATTTGGGGTGGAAGAATCCCTGGCAGTACAGGCTGGTGGGCACAAAAGCCTTTCTACGGAAAGGGAGCTTAGGGGCTGCGGCACAGGACACACAGGGAGATGCTGGGATAAAGGGCTTTGCACAGCCTGGAGGAGGACAGAGCAAGGCTGGTATTACCCGATCTTACTTCTCGTGTTGTGTGCACACCCGATCGAACTCTGACACTGGTCTTGCTTTGAGTGCCGTGTTTGCTCAGATGATCTCCAGAGGTCCCTTCCAAAGTTATTCTGAGTTTCTCTTCTCCATCAGCCCGATTCCATTTCACATAGCCCCCAAATTTCTCATATTTCCTATACATCTGTGCATATATGCAAACAGATGGTAGACAGACAGGCACTGGAGGAACTCAACCTCTAAGAAAGTTCCCAATGAAGAATTCATTATGACATTTTGCTGAACACTTAAAGCAAAAAAAATAAAAAGAGCAGAAACACAGGAACTTCAGAGTATTTAAAAAGAAATCTGAAGGAAAGTGGGGGTGACCTAATTAGAATAAAACACTGCTTATACTCAAAGATTTAAATCATCAGTTTGAAATTTCAAACTGGCTTTCAAAAATTTGTAATGAAATGGAAGAGATGACTGATGCCTTCAGCTGACATGGGAAATCTTACCAGCTTTTGATCTCTGCAGACACACACAATCCAGTTATTCAGAATTCTACTTTTTTGTGTGTCGTATGAAACTTTTGTAACACTTCCCATCTCTCTGTTGCAAATCAGGACTGAAAAATTTAATTGTTGAAGTTCAGCATAAAATCCGTATCAAGCAGGATTCAACATACGCTGGATCACTCAACGGAACAGTTGGCAAGGACGTTGCAAGAGATGCCAGACACGACTGGGTATCTGTTTTGGTGGTGACGACTAGATCTGGAAATCCCAGAGGGAAGCTGCACAGGGATTTACAAGGTCCTGCCTACGTATTTCCACAGTGACAAGCAGCAGCCTGCTTGAATAGCATCCTGGAAGCCTGCTTCAACAGCCTTGCCAGGCTTTGGTAGGAGCCTCTTGGACCCTCACGCTTCCCAGGAGAAAGAGCAAAGAGCCTTCTCTTGACCCCTGTTTTCCTGGGGAAGAAACTGAAGCAACTCAGGTGCACTAAGGCAGACGGCACGTCTTTGCTGCGTTCTGGACCTCAGCTCCTGCACCAAGACCTCTGGGACCAAGCAACTCGGAGCTAACTACCAGCCAGCTGAACTGGTTTCCTTGCAGGTGCAGTGTCAAAAAGGCACTACCCTCTCCAGTTCAGCAAACTGGAAAACCAGTGACTGTCTTCTGAGACCAACAGGAACAGTACAGGCTGTCCACAACACCGCACATGTCAGGCACCTGACCAGGAGACTGCCCAAATACCACGTGCTTGTGGCCTCCCAAGGAACGTGTATATTTGGCCAACAGGGCCACATACCCATTTCAGAAGGTACTGAAGATCAAGGAGCTTGCCGGTAGCTACTACAAAGTGCTAGAGCACTTTCCAGGAGATCTGAGAGAGACAAAGCTCTACAAGAGGCTCCCAACCCACGCACCAGGTATTTGCTGCATCTTTGGCCTGTGCCCCCGCTGTAAGGCATTCCTCTTTGGGGCTGTAGTGCAGCTTTGAAGCTGCTGCCAGCTCATCTCCGCTTAAGAGCTCATTCTAATGAAGAATATTGGATCCCAGGGACCAGATCAAACCTACTGGAAAACCAGGTTCTGGACCCCACAGGGTTTTTGTCAGGGTCTCAATACCAATTGCTTTGATCTATCATCTCTGATTGCACTCGCTACTCTAGACAAACTGCTGATAAAGCTGCTGATAAATTCTTAAATGTCTCTTCCACCAGCTCAGAGCTTGCCCATTTCTTAACACTGCCCTTGGTCTGCAGGAACTGAGCTCCTAGAGCTGTCGTCTGCCCCGCAGGATCTTCCACAGCCCAAGGGCAGTCCAGCTGCCTTCTTACAATTGCTCTTTCAGTCTAACAGAATCAGCCTTGCACGACTGTGCACGGAAGACACCGTTGCACTATAAAACTCCACTCTGCAGCTTGCAGAGTTTAAGCAGAGGTTGCGCCATGCTTCAAACACTATAATCAACAGCAAACCCCATGTGCCCTGCCCATCTCCAGCCACGGCAGCAGCACGGCAGCTCACATGCTCTGGTTCCTTTTTGTCGCTGTTTCCCAACTATACTATCACACCACAGTGTTTTGCGCAAAAAGAGATGAGCTCCCTACCTCTGAGTGCTGATGCAGTAGCGGGCCACCCGGTTACCAACGTTGCGAACCAGCAGCGTTTTCTGGGTGCTGTACTTGACGGGACAGGCTGAGAAGTTCACCTGGTCGGGGAAGTCCAGGATAGCTCGGGCACCTATAGCTCGGATAGGCACAACAAACTTCTCCCTTTCTGTGATGCAGATGAGCTCGTGGAAATAATCCTGCAGGGAAAGAAACAATCTCAGCACAATGCTTTTAGCACCATTCCCACGGCAGAAGGAAAACTGCTGTTTTCTAGGACTGTTGCAGTAGCATTCAATAACGTAATAATAGTACCTTTTACCTTCATGACCTTTCATTCCAGTAGCATGACTTGCACAGGGTCGTTAACTTGCAAAGAAGAAACAAGCCCACTGATTCACCCGCTTTCGCAGCAAGCTGGCAGCACCACAATTACCTGATGCTTTGATTCCGAGGCACCAAAACAGAGTCGCTTCACGCAAGGGATCACAGCACTAATGGAACCTGCTTCAATCGCCACCGCAGACTATTGGAAGCACCACTGAGAACCCAGCTGTGCCACAGCACTAACTCCAATGCCAGCAACGCGGCGACCTCGTTGAAGCTCGGCAGGGGATGCTCAGGTACGTTTTCAAAAGGACTTCACCACATACGTGAGCAACGGTCAGTCTTTGGTGAAATACTTCACAAGCTGGACACGGTAATTGCTGCGATGCCAGGTGAGTGTAGGGTACAGCTGTATTTCTCACCCCCTCCCACAGCCTTACAGGGCCAAGGCTGGGGACACGCACCCTTCAAAAGCCATCTGACCCATCTCCCCACACCAGAACCGGCTCAGCTCTGCACCCAAAGTGTCCCTCCAGATGTTTCACAGGTACTTCAAAGCACTAACAACTCCACCCCTGCCCCCAGCAGCCTACACCAGCTCTGCACTGCAATTCAAGAGAGTTCTTCTCTGCCTAATCTCAGTTTCCCTTTACATCTCACCCCAGCCCCAGGGGACACAGAGACAGCTCTGGCTGATGCCTTAATCACACCCCTCTGTAAGGTCTGTTCTAGAGGAGTAAGTGACGGGGTGCCTGGTTAGCACACCCACCCCAGGCAGGCGGCATCGGGAGCTGCACACGGGGGACACTCAGACACCCCGCCAGAGCAAAGCCGGCTGTGCAGTCCTAGCCACTGCCTTCTGCAGAACAGAGCCAGGCAATCCCCCCCCACCCCGGCTGCCTGGCGTTTAGCAGCAGGAAGGCAAATCAAATTACCAAAAGCATGTTACTGTAGGGATGAGCAGATCAGACCCCAGATGGATGGCAGGCACCGCTGGCTGCGCTGCAAGTACCACCTTGCCCCCATTGAAATCAGTGAGGAAACTGTTGCCCCAGGGCCAGGAGCCATTGCCCCCAGCAGGCTCTTATCGATGAGCTGATCAAAGCTCTGCTTCTCATCACTCACTGGCTGCCCTGATGTTTTCCTCAGTGCTTTTAATTAATTTGATATTTTTATCATTGTTGAAGCAGCAAGCACTTTGATTTAGGAATTGCATACAGCAGCAAACTCCCTTCAGCAGAACTGATCCAGACTCCCCCACAGCTGGGATTTCTGCTCCCATCCCCATCCCCTCCTGGAAGGGCCCTAAGGCAGCCAGCCCAGGCACAGACACGTACCTATTGCTCTAACGCAACAGCTGACACCCAGCGCCTCACCCACCACCCAGCGCCTCGCCCACCGCTAAGGTTGCCAAAACAGATGCTGCCCCCTCCAAGGCACAAAGAATAAAGAAGGATCTCTTTTTCTAGACATCTCAAACAGTCACCCTACAAACTGCACAAGGGCTTTTGCTTCTCCTATTTGGAAGGTAAAATACTAGCAAGGGAACTGCAGCAAGCAACCTGCAGGATTTAACATCATATTGCAGGCAAGGGTTTCATCTTCAGCAAGTCTTTGTGAATTAGCAAATTTGTACTCAATCTTGCAGCCCAAGCCCTCTAAAATAAAAGCTATGGGCAGCCCATATGACTTTAAAGCACCCATTATCTCCCGGGTACTTCACCTCCCAGACTGTTCAGATGCTCAGAAACTGCATTAGCAAATGGAGAGTGCCATTTGCTTTTGCTGTTGTTGTTATTTCGGCCACACTACTGTAACAAAGGCAAGTCCAATTGAAAGCTACCTGCCTTAGTCAGTCTTGGCATGCCATATTTACTTACCTCTCTCTTCCGGATGCCAGGTAGACAGAGGAGGATGCAAGTACAGATCAGCAGGGAGATTTAAAAAAAAAAGGAACTTCAACAATTGGAGGTATTTGAGGGAAGTAAAAGGAAGTAATTGTCAAGTCCTTGTCATTGCTAAGGAGCAAATGGATCAACAGCAATGCAATTAAGAGCCCAAGAAATAAATACCCCCCAAAAGCAAGCACTGGCAGCCTTCCCAGCTCCCTTGCTGGTGAGGGGCACTGGGACCACCTGCACAGCAACGAACAAGGAAAGGGAATTCTTTCTCCAGGGACCTGAGGGCAAGGCTAAAGCAGCAAGGGTTTGGTTTCACAGAGACAACCACGAGCTTGGGAGAGAAAGCTGCCTCTCGCCATTCCTGCAGATGCACATTATGCTCCAAGCCCCCTCTCCAGGGACACCGTGGGACATGGCATCCCGTGCAAGGCTTGACTCAGCACTTCAGAGCGGGCTGACCCTTCAGCCACGCTCTACCACCCCACCAAAGTGGGACCTTGCACCAGGCTGAATGCAGCGTCAGCCCAAACAGGGGGAAAGCCAAGGCAGAGGGGTGCTAGGCAGAAGCTGGCTGCTTGTGTCGCTGTGAACCCATGGTCCCTTAAGCTTTTGAAAGCTGAATTGCCCCCCTGGGGGGGGAACGGGTTGCAGTCTCCCCTGCAGCACTGCCTCGTGCTACCGGGACACTACCTCTGCTACACGCTTGCTTACAGCCTGGGCAACTGTTGAGACCAGTTCAAAATCTCGTTCTGCTTCGCAACTGCAAACCCTTAGCAGACTGTTTAAGACCAGGTTTCTAAATAGACATGCCTGGATGACAGAGGGGCTGCAACCCATCTATGCTCTAAAGTTTGTTGTGTTTAGACACAGCTTCAGGCTACAGATTTTCATGAAAACATGACTTCATCCTTCATACAACTCCCCTCTCCATTGCAAGGATGACAGACAGTTGTACGATGGTTCCCCTTCTCTCACACCCCTGTGACAAGCAGGAAGTTACAAGCTCTGGCCTTCCAGGTATCACCACTGGCATCTGAACTGGCACCCGCCGGAACTGAAGCAGCTGCTCATCTCTGATGTTGTTTCAGGCTCTCTGCAAACTCAGGGGCTAACGGTAATACTGCCACAGCGATATCAACCTTAGCTGCCCACAACACCACACTCGGATGTCAGATTTCCTGCATAACCCATCCTAAATCCTGCACTGAATTCCTTGCAGCAGACGACTTGCACAGAAAAGATCCTTGCACAGAAAAGAAAAAGTAGCATGAGGTCACATGGCAAGCCAAGCAGGGAAAGCTCCCGCTGAAACCCTGATATCAAAGGCTGGAAAATAAGGGCCATGACAAGAGAGGAGGGACCGGAGGATGAAGATCCAGTCGCAGGAGAAGGGGGTGCCCCTGCGCCTGCCCCCCTCACCTGCCGGTTCTCAGCACTCTGAAATGAGTCGCTTAGCTCCAGGTTCGTTTGGCACCGGGCCATTTGCCTTGGTCTTCTGCCCCTTTCCTCCCCACACGAGCCATCTGGAAAGTATACTTGGAATAGCTTCTGGGCGCTACAAAGCATCTAACAGGGCTGCGCTGAATTGTAAAGGACTTCATTTCACCGATGCAGTAACTCACTGTCCTGTCGTATTTCATATTAATCAATGTGCATTAATTCAGTCTCCACCGAGCACCAGTAATGAATTTCACAAACCTCACAGACTGAGCTGGCATTGCCGGAAAATAATGTATGGCTACAGTGAAAAGAGCAAGAGGGCAAAACAGAATAAGCTGTGCTGGTTTTATATGCTTCTTCCTTCCTTCTTCCTTTACAATAAACTATTAATAAGCCTGAAGGACACACAAATGGAAGTGTTTCTCTCTGTTGTTAATCTGCCAGTCAGTGCCACAATGATTCCCAGTTCAGCAGAGACTGTCAGACCATAATGCAAGGACACGCAGGAATGTGGGCTGGCACAAGAACACCCACGCTGTACAACTGGAGCCACAAAACAGAAACGTGCAAATCAGAAGCAGCAAGAGTAACTAAGTGGAAACGCTGCCCAGCAGAAAAATTAGCAGTTCATTTATAACACAAGTGCCAATAAACCAAGAGGCACACCAGCTGTTTATTTATTTTCTGACAGTCCGAGCACGTGGCACATTCCCAAATGACTGCGAGACAGTAGGAAACTGCTCATTTTCCAAGAAAGGGCTACGTGGCATTTCAGCCACTAACAACTCACATGGCCCGATTACTTAGGGCTTAGCCACAATTTTACTCCTTTCAATCAGGAGTGACTTCATTGAAGTCAGACTTACCCCAGGGAAGAACAGTTTCAAAGCAAGAGAATTATATAAACCAACTCCCAGTCAGGAAGACCCGCATCCCAGTTCACTGGGTTACCCACAGTCCCTGTGGATCGTGCAGCATCAGGGATGTAGGGGTTGTTCAAAGGCAGCACTCCTGAGCCTTCCACAACTAACACAGATACTCTGCAGGCAAGCAACTGCAAGCCCAGCGCAGGTGGCTTTACAGAACCATTTCCCAAAGCCTGCCTCTTGGCCAAGGGCTTTGCAAGGTGCTCTGCGCCTCCTGACCACGCTGTGGATGCATTTCTAGCTCAGCTACAGCACTCTGGCACTTCGCTGATTCACACTCCATCACGTATGAGCCAAAACATTCCGTTTGTACAAAATTCGTGTTCTGCTGTACAATCCCCATGTGCTCCTCACTGAACAGCACGCATCCCTCTCCCAATGCCCTGCAAGGAGCACAAAACCCAGTTTGGCAGAAACCACCGTGGTGTCGCTGCAGCTGTGCAGAGGACCTTGCTGGCACAGCTCCCTAATGCCACACACTCACCAGTTCAAGGGCAAGACAAGGGACAAAGTACTGGACATGAGTGCTCCTGGGGGTTCTCTCACCCTACTTCTATTTGGGGTGATGTTCATCTGTTGCTCTGCTGCTTCTCTCTAGTTGAAGAGCAGCAATTTGCCCTTCATGGGAACCAATTTACTTCCACACCCAAAATGAATGCTAATTCATACTAATAAATCACATTTTAAAGGAAACAGCGTCCTCTGCAAAGCATGCCTCGGTGAGGTTAAGCTCTTATGTCACTTGGGCAGTATGGAGAACTGCCCTAGGCCAACATCATTTTTACCTTCCATACGAATGACGTAAAACCATTTCTCAGTCCCTCCCCAAAGCAACAGATCATTTCACAAGCTCAGGGAGCCAGGGACCGCAGGGCATTTCCTCTCTAGTTTGCTACAGCCACGCTGTTTGAGGATAGGACAGGGCATTAAACTAAATCTAAGCAGCGAACGCAAGATGAGAGAACAGCTGTGCCCAAAGGGATCCTGCGCCTCTGGCCTGGTGCGGAAACGCCAGCTGGCTCAGAGCGACCCCCTCACCTTGCATCACCCACAAAGTCACACAAAGAACCCTGCCAAGAGGCAGCAGAGTGCTGGTGCAAAGAATCAGCCTGTCTGTGTTCCCCTGCGATGCTTCCTCCCTTCCATGCCATGTGCTAAACCCTTCTGCATTAACAAGCCTCCAGACCACACTGTCACCCCTTCACATCACGGCACAGTGCAAGGCTTGCCAGAGCCACAGCACCGATGCTCCAACCTCCGAGCAAAAGCATGGCACATGGGGCAGGGAATAGGTGCCAGCTGACACAGCAGCCACAGCCACATGCACGCAGGCACAGCCACACCAGCGTGACTGCCCAAAGGCTCCGGGGTAAGTGTCTGCCTGCAGATTCTACCTGCCCCTTCAATGCCTGGGTGTGCTCCAGATGTCTCTGTCATCTGCAGCACACCGACCCCCTGCTGATTAAAGACATCTAGAGCTCAGTGCGGCTGTGCCAGGCTGGCTCCCCGCCACGAGCACAGCGCATCTTCTCCCCTAGAATCACAGCTGGAGCACAGGCAGGCAAGTATCCTCAGGGGCAGCACAGCGGCAAGGCTGGAACACAGAGGCTATGAAAAAGCATCACCTTCGCTCCAGCCCAGGATGAGGAAGGGAACTGGTTGCCAGATGGGAAAGAGGAAAGCTCTCTGCATCTATTCACTCCTCTAGTCTTTTCCATCATAATTAAGCCCCTAACACTGAGTAGAGAGGTGGGATGGCTAAACATCAACACTCCTCCTGGCCATTTTCCTACTGTCACACGTGCACCTTCCCCTGCAAATGCCCAGGAAAGCACAGGGAGGGAACGCACAGCCCGTCAGTCCCTGCTGCGGTGGCATCGCATGGTGCTGCCAGCCAGGCTGCCTGACCACAGCCTAGAGCAAACCTTGCAGCACGGCACGGGTTATAACCAGTGCGCAAGGGAAGTGCCGGCTTCAGACAGAACGTTCCGCTGTCTCACTGCTGTGTCCAACGTGATACACATTCCAGTGACTCCAGTTTTCAAAGGTGGTGGTCCTCACTCTGATCAGGCTCAACTTCGTGTCCTCCAAACAACAGGTCAATTTTAAATAGGCTTTTGTTATTTATAATTATCAGAACAAACCCATAACCATACAGCAACGGACAGATATTAGCAGTGCCGCAAAACCCACAGCAGACGCCCCGTTCTGAACCCAGCCCCGCAGCTTCGCCTCCCGCTGAAGGCACCTGTCTCTTGGGACCTCCAGTCTCACCTTGTTCTCATTGGGGGTGAAAACGATGTGGAAAGTCACAAGCATGCCAGGCGGTACTTTGCGGCACACGGCATGGTGGCTGATCAACTTGAAATAAGGTGACCTCTCCAAGGTGACCTTCAGCAGCTGAGGAACCTGCAGAAAAGGTAAGAAAGTATGATTTTGCAGCTCGTGGAAACAGGAGAAGAGACCTGCCGACAGCCTTCCTTAACCACCTTTCCAAAGCACTTTTAGCTCTGGAGGTACGTGCACATAATACACAAGAGTCAACATTAATCCCTTCTGCCTGGGCAAAACAGCTCACAGCCAGAGGCAGCAGGGCAATGAAGGAAGGGCCAAGCAGGGAAGACACCAGCAGCACCGAGATATAATATCTGAATCAAGCCACCCGTGTATTCAACAAGCCCAAAGAACCTGCCGGCTTCTGCCCGTACACATCCAGGCAGTCATGCCCCTAGAAGGGGACTGTGTTATCTGAAGGCCAAACAGTACGTGTTAATCCTGGGGGAAGGAAGAAATGCACTTTAACATGCTGCGTTTGAGCGGGGCACTCAAGCTGCGGTGCTACAGTCATGCAGGCAGACCAGCAAGAGGAGGAGACCACACATACTGTGGCCTCACTGGGAATAAAAGCAGGCCTGAAGAGCAAAAGGAGGACCATGGGAAGACAAAGAGACAACCCCACAAACTGAGGATGGCTAGGAAAATTCACAGGGAGCTGTAAAGAAGCAAGGGAGAAGCACAATACACTACAAGGAAAGGCTGATGCAGAGGATGAGAGCCAGCAACTTGACAAAGTGATGGAAAGCCAGGCGACCCCCCCCCCCAGGCTGTGCCTATCAACTATGGGCTCCAAAGGCATCTTCTGCCTCGAGGTACATGACCGGCACTGACTGGCGCTGGAGTCTCGGTTTTAAAAGCCAACCTCTGCTCTCTGGAGGCTCCTGCTGCCTGTGACCGTAGCCAGGCAGCTGCCAGCGCAGGCAAGCCAGATCCCTGGGGACCCCTGCCCACCCCCAGCAGTCCCTGCAGGCACCCTGCTGCACGGTTCTGCCCTCTGGGACACCACCAGCACACAGACAGCACACAGGCATTTCTCAAGCACATTGAGAGCGACGCCTGAGCACCAAATCTCAAAGTCTAAAGCAGGTGATTTGGACTGACGGGCAGCTTCACTGACAAACAACAAACCCACAGGAGGCTTGGAAAAAATGGAGGCTCGTTCTGCACCACCCACCCGAGCCTGGTAACCCGTGGCCAAGGCAGTCCTGAACTCTCCAAACGCCCTTGGAACCCAGCAGGGTCCTGGGGCAGCGGGTTCCAGGAGCCAGTTTCACAGTGCACACAAGCAGTTTGGTCACCAAGTCCCTTAGGAGAGGAGCACGTGTGGCTAAGACCTTCAGCAAAAGCCACCCGGAACACCTGAGGGTGCTGAGGAACAGCCTGAAGACAGAAAAGCAATTGTACAACACAGGTAAGAGCAGTAAGTATATAGCGAAGCACTTCTGTAGTTGCACGATTACAGAGCCTCTATTTGGAATATATTTTGCTGTCAGCTGGATTTTTAGGGGGCAAACAACTTCAGGCTGCCGTGCAGTATAAGATTCAGAAGAATCTGGGAAACCAGCGCGAAAACTCTGAGACAGAGCACAACACTGCTCTGCTCTTCTCCAGGACATCGCCAAAAGCCAACAAAATTAGAATAGAACACTCTCTCAGGATTATCATCTCTACCTTTCTGTATTTAGAACATACCAAGGATTTTCCTTAGAGCTGATCTTACTTTTACACCCACGCTCTCCAATGGTTGAGGTCTTACCGGCTTCAAAACTAGTTCGGTTTGGAAAAGAACCCACATTCACACATTGCCTCCCCCTTTACAGGGCACGTAAATCCCAAGGCGCAGCTGGACAAGTTTATTATTCCTTACTGGGAAGGGCAGAAATGTTATGCAGATGTTCTTTTCCACCCGAGGAAGCATGAACAGAGCAAATCAACTGTTTGCCTGTTGGCTGGTACTTGGCAAAGATAACCATTTTGAAGTGCTGCATGGATAATGGAGCAGCTGAAGCCAAAAGACTCAGTGGGAACGAAGCAGAGAGTAGGAAGAGAGAAACTGAGGCACATTTTAATTGGGGAAGAAGATACCTACAGCAAGGGGTGCCCAAAACCCAGTGCAGACCACACCAGTGGCATTCCCTGGGTGCAGGCACCCATGCCACATCTTATCCACGTTCCCAAGTTAAATGCCAGACCAGGAATGGTGCAGTATTCTCCAGGAATAACTGAGGGACCACACACGCATCCTTCCTAGCCAAAGGGTCTTCCCTTTTCGCCCACATCCCTGTCAAAACCTGTTCTCTCAGGAGATTCTTGGACTTCTCCCGCTGTCCTTCCACCCGCAATACACCTTGGCAGCTTTTTTTTGTTGTCCACCTGTTTGTCCCCCCCAGCAGGTAAATCTGGAAATCTGGGGGGAATTCACTGGCTCTTGCGCACACTTCCATCTTCCCATCCCACCCTCCCCTCACGCATACCTCTTATTCTTCATTACAGAAGAGTACCCTTAATTACACCTCCCTTCCTGACCTTTCTCTGCTGCCAGTGCACTTACTGCTACAGATCAAGAGAAACCCTTGCGTGTAGGAAAGCGCGCAGGGAGAGAACACCGAGCTCAGCTCCTTTCCTCCCTCTGCCTTTTCCCACCAGCTTGCTCTTGGCACATGCCTCATTCCAGCAAATATTTCCCCAACTGAAATTCAAAAGGTCTCAACTTCCCTCTTTACAGTGGAACAAAACTGCTGACATTTTCCAACTTTTCCATTTGCAACTTTCTTGGGAAATCTCAAAATGATCAGGTTTTTCAAGCAAAGGTGGAGACCTCCAAGGGCACTTGACTCTGAACGTGCTGTGGCTCTCCAAAGGGAAAACAGAGCATCACGTTGCCTCAGAAAAACCTGAGCAGAACCCAATGAAGCTTAGCAGGAGCCTGAAGCGGCACCTAAAGGCCTCCCACTGCTTCTGCTACATCAGTCTGTTTCCACTGCTGTTTCAAAACGCCTTTCCTGAAGCGCTGTTACCACTAATTATAACTTACTCCAGCATAAAGTGGAGAAGACCCCACCCCGAGCTCTGACAGCCCGTTCAGCTCTCTGTGCAGCTCACCCAGAGGCAGAGGTGCCCTGTGGAAACCAAGATTAACCACGGAGCCACCAGGACACGGTGCACACTCGAGGGAAAGCACGAGGGCAGGGAAGAACTGTACAGCCCCCAACATTCCCAGCCGTGCAGGGCTTCCACGGGGAAAGGTGCTGACTAGAAAAGCTCCTTTCAGCGAGGTACTACCAACACACAGCCAAAACCAGGGCAAGAAACCTCAGCATGGCAAGATTTCCACCATCTTGCAAAATAAAGGTGACGAGACCTTTTACTCCGGATGCGCTGTGCTGCAGCAGGCGACTGGCTGTGCTGTGCACCGCGCAGACAACACTGCTCTCCAGTTCCAGCACAGGGTTAAACTTCCACATCCCAGCACCTACCTTGTCCTCGTTCCTCAGAATCAGTGGCACTTCATAGACCTCGTAGGGGACGTAGCTCTGGAATACCACCTCTGACGGGAAAGGCTGGAACGAGTGCTGTTTCGGGGAAGGTGCCGAGAACTGCAGATGCAAAACAGAGTTTCAGCCGCTGGGAGAAAGATTCATCAATCAGAGAATACTACATCGGTCCCCAGTGAAGTACAGTCTCCCGGTGAGTACGCCTGCCCAGCTCACGCCAGGGGAACGGCAGCTCACCCACCTGTGCTCTGAGCAGATCAAAAGTTTCTGGGCCACACCGAGCAGGCTCAAGCGAGCAGCTCTTTTGCTGGCCGTTTCTCCAGGTTTCCTGCTCCAAAAGGCAAGGCAGCACTTACCTCCGGCAGAGCGCTGGGCTAACAGTCACACAGCTCCAGAGCACTTACTGCGAGAGCCGTAAGCACTCGTGCAGCAAGTGAAAGCAAGAATTTACAGGAGACTCCATGGGAAACAGTCTGGGGATTATCTTTACCCTGAGACAGTGACCAAGTCCAACCCATCCTCAAATCTCTTTTTTGATACACAGCCTAGAAACCATGAGGAAGAGAAGACAGGCCAAAAAGGAACACCGCCGTTAAGAAAGCAACAGATGAGGTGATAAGGTTCAGCTCCTTCCCCAGCACTACTGCTCAACTTGAGTAAGGCTGGACTTGGCATCTCCTTTTCCCATGAGCTTTCAACGGATGCTTCATTGCAGTCCATTATTGCCATGTCAGTTAGTACCACCACAGAAGCGTGCCTGACGACACACAGAAACAGCAAACGCTTACAGCGCAGAGGCATTACTTGGAGAAAATCCCTCCCTGCTTTGTCTCCCCCCTTCCAGCTGAACTCTTCGCACTCACAAGACACAGGCACATCTCCTGCTTCTCCACAGCAGTCAGGGTCGTGCTGAAGCCAGGAGCCACAGCACCCGGCCAGTTCTGTGCGTGCTCGTCCGAGGCGTTCCCAACCTCACGCGCTGTCTAGGGCAATCCCCAACCAATTTGTTACAGGTCTCTTGCTGGCACTTTTCCACTCAACAGCCTACCTCAGTCATCTACCCCTTTGGAACGTGCGTTACACTAAGCAGATGTGTAACAAGAGCAGCTTTCAACATACGTGTAAGCAAACACTGATCCAGATAAAGCACACCCGCTCCCCTCTGCCCAGCGCCATTCCCCTGTGTACCTGGCAGCCTGCAAAATCTAACACCCCGTAAGGGTCCCACTCGTTGTTCCAACCCAAAGCATTCATGCAATTGCTTGAGCTACACCTTGAGTAGTTACCGTAGGCCCTCAGCCCCCAAAGGCCAACGCAGCCACCACTGAGGGCATCCGATGACCCCAAGCGTTTGACAGAGACTACACCAAACCAAGGGCTGCCTATTTCAGCAGGAGGGTGGGAAATTGCAAGCTTGCATCCTTGTGTCCCGCCCCAGCCTTCCTCCAGTATCATGCTTTAGCCACAGAAGCTCGTCTCCAGCAAAAGCCACCAACTTCAGCAGAGGTGCTTTATATGGGCTTAGTGCAGGCCAGGACTTCAACAGCTCACTGGGGGAAAACGTTTCACCTTTCCCCCAGCAGAAGGAACTCCACCACCACCAGCAGCAGTTTGAAACGACAACAGGACTTAGTCACCAAAGTATTTAGATAAGCTGGAGGCAAGCCTGTCACAAGCATCGGCCCACTTCAAATGTCACGTCAAACAGCAAGGAAAAGGGCAAGAAAAGGCTACCTTTTGACGGGAGGCTTCGCTCACGTCGAGAAGCTGGGTAATCTGGGGCCGCCGCATGTCCCGAGTGCTGGCCAGCCTCTGCTTGGTGCTAAGAGTCATCTCCTTCAGGAAGGCAGAGGGAGTCAGCTGAAATGCAAAACACCAGCAAGAGCTACAGAACTGCCTTCATTCAGAAAGGCTTTTCTTGTTCAAGAGCCACTGATGAATAATTTGTGATCACAGCCACTAGGATAGTCCTGGAAGCCCCATAATTACCCGCTGAAATATTTAACATCAGTAAAGTAATGATAGAGAGCGGAATACACATGCTCCAACCAAGTGGCTCTGTCCCATTAGCTTCTCCTTTGTGATTTGATGTGACATGTTGGGGGATTTGGCTCTTCGGGCATTTGTTTCCTCTTCAGATTTGCTGGATTGAGCCAGTGACCTTTGAAGAAGGTCGGGAGGAGTTACCAGCAACCCCCTAACTCCATCCTTGCACAACGCTTACAACCACCACACGCATGGAGACGTCACTGCTGGGTGAGTCAGAGGAAAGCAGAGAAGCAGTGTTGTGCCAAGACCGAGGTGGAGAGGAATGGCTCCAAGTTTTAGTTATCTCTTTTGAATTAGCACTTGTTTTCTCTGTTCTGGCCTCCGAGACCCCTCCACAGAAGTATGCAGAGAGATCTCCTCGACAGAGCCTCAGCGCCAGGTCGCCTTCAGTCAGGTGAGCTCTGGTCAGCAAAGGACGTCTGAGGATGGGAAGGAGGAATTGCCCTGGCTCCGCTGCTGCCTGCAGCGCTGGGTCTGTGCTCCACACGGGATACAGGACAGAACAACTGTTCTGGAACCTGTTCCATCTGGGACCAGCCATGCCTCTCAAAGCCTTTGGGCAGAGTTCGAGCAGCCCACCACATGCCCAGCTGCCTGGAGGGCAGGTATGGTCAGAGCAGCGCTGGCAAGCATCCCGACGTGACAAAACATTGCTGCCCACACAAAGGGGACAGAACGAAGCACACGCTCACGCTTCAGCTATTCCGGTGCAATGCCCGGTACGTCCATTTAAATTGGCTCCGGTGGCACATCCAGACAGACTCTGGGCTTGCCCTGAAGCAGCACACAGTCCATCCCCTACTGCACCATGATCGCCACCTCCGACAGAAGCATGGCAGCAGAGAGACGGGGAGGTGGTGTCCAGCTTCACAGTGCGGCCAGACAACAGGAGGGGCAGGTAGAGGAAGGACGCGGGGGCAGTTTCCAGCCTTACACAGCTCCTACCTGGCCGCAGCAGGTACTTACAGTTGCAGGCTTCTCTGTCCCTCTGGCTAGCTTCAGATTACGAGGCACTACCACTTGCCTCGGGAATCCACCAGCCATCCTGGAGGACCCTGTGAACGAGCAGGGCTTTCCAGTGGCCATGCCTCAGTTGACCTGCAAGGAACAACAACAGGACTTTGAAAATCCAGAATCCCCTTCATGGCAGACCCAAAGGAGACAGCTGTGTCTCCAGGCTGTAGCATCCTTCATAACTGGACAGCAGGCGGCCTCCCCACCCTGTCTCATCATTAGACCATGTTGAAGCAGAAGAGTGAAGATTGATAGAAGTAAAACCCCACAACAAACATTCCCTGAGCCAAAACAGCCTTTCACAAGCCACACGCACACATCAGAGCCTGCTGGCATTTCTCACCTTCTCCCCCCAACTTCCACCTGTTTTGGAACTATTTACTGGAATTTTTATCCAAATCTCGATTAATACCCAAACTGTCCTTTATTACTCTTCAAAAGTTTTTCGGTGGGAACAAAAGGGAAATGTCACTTCACTGCTTCATTTTGCAAAAGCAGCTGACCCAATGCGACTCTGCGCCTGACCCTACTAAGCGCTCAGATTATTAGGAACAACCTTAAAGCCGGGGATCGCTGCTGCCCCGAGCATGAAAATCAGACGGCTCTCCTACTTTGCAAACCAAATGCCCACCCTTTGTGCAAGGAGGTTGGTGATGGTTTTAACTAATGGAGCACAGAGCTCAGTACTCTGATTATCAACTATGGTTTCTCAAAGCTAATTTGGTTAAGTTGCAAAAATGATCCAGCAAATAGGACTCCCTCCAGGCATGAAATTGCCACAGTGACCAAGAACCTTTCTCCATGGAGAACGAGGGCCCCTTTTTTCACTTATTAACACCCAAACTCAAGGCTCCCTACAGGCGTTTGAAGCTGTAACAGCAGAAAGAAAAGCATGAAACCATTCAAGCTGCATGAGCAATTAGCTCAAATAGAAACGCAACGTATGTGAAAGCAGGGCCACTTATAGGCTATCCTCATGGCAGCTCTTCTCCAGCATCCTCATCCTGCAGGCTGCATGGGTCAACAGGTCCATGGGCCGTTCTTTTTCTACCACCAGCCTGCTGACGACCTCTCCATCTGCATCTCAAAAAGTGCGGGTGCAAGAAAGGGAAAGAGGAGAAAACACCCCCAGAAAGCGGGTCTCAAGCACCGACAAAAATCAAAGAGAGGTCTGTACAGCACTTACTAAGCACTACTTTGGACTAGAAATCATTTCCCCTCCCTTCCTGGCTAACTGGACCAAGGGACGGATGGATTTGCCCACTTATTTTATGGGACTTGAAAGACCCGGCACTACCCTAACACTTTTTGACATCCCGAAATTAAGCAAAAACTCACAGATCCCAGCTTCAGGTAAATTCATCCAGACACTGCAGACAAGCTACTCATTTCTTTAAGGAGTACAGAAAAACCTCCACGCTGACTTACAAAGCAAGAACTTAATTCCTATTTTGCTTGCCTGGGGAGGACCCCAAGCACATCAACGCAAAAGAGAACAGGCAAATCACCGTGTTGCCACAGCTCCAACAATGCCTTTGGGGTGTCCTCTGTTGTTGCACCTGGTGAGCAGCCACCTAATGAGCTTGTTCCAATTAACCGTGCACACATCTACACACACGCCAGCCGAGGACATCCAACTTACAAGGCCATCTCGGCTGCCAGGGAGCTTCACGCATTTTCAGCGCAGCATACGGCATAAACAAACGCTTCCCATGAGACTCACGGCCACAAGCAAACCAAATCAGCACATCTGCTTGGCAGGGAACCAGGAACCCTCCGCTGGAAAACCAGCATACATTATCTGGAGCTTTACAGTCCGGACAGGGAAGATAAAAGCTGGCTCTCCAGCCAGCTAGCTTGTGGCAGCTCACTGCAACACGTGTCCCACATGTTGTCCAGACACAAACCTGAGCAGGAACTGCAGAGCTCAGATATGACACCCCGGTGCGCTCCAGGCTCCAAGACAGACGCGCTCTAAAGAAAGGGAACCGGACGCTGGGTGATGCTTCCTGCCTCAGAAGGCAGAACTCCAAGACAGACGTCAAGGTGAGACCCATCAGGGCTCTCATGCTTGGCCTTAGATGCACTCACAGGGCTGCCACCACGTGCTCCTGCCCACCGCTCCCCCACCTCAGAAGCAATGCCAGAGCCTCCCCGGCTCGGCACAGAAGTGACTCCTGCCTGCTGCAGGCAAGCAGCACAGCTGGAGCCAGGCTTCACACTCAGAGTGTTACCGAAATCCCGGAATGAAGAACTTATCGACACCAATGTGATGTAGATAAGCAGACACTTCTTTATTAACGCCCGGGTGCGTGAGCGAGTCCTCTCACGATCAACGCACACAAGGTCCCAAAATCAGATTCCATATAGAGAACTTATTCATACATATTCATTAAATATTCATGCATAATCATAACATTTCCCGTAAATCATTAACATACTCTCCTCCTATATCCGATTCTGCGCAGTAAAGCTTAGAAAGGTCTAGAAATGGGTCTGGGGTACCATTTGGGTAGGTGGTATGTGAGTCGGTGGTCGCGATCTCCCCCTGCCGGAATTACCTTTTACTAAAGTTCACGGTTTCTTGGCAGGCACCTACAAGCTGTTCCAGTCGACTCTCCCCAGTTCCCATTCATCTCATATTCTGACGTTTCAATACACCTCTGCGTACAGAAGACTGGTTAAATACAAAGGAACCTTTCAACCCTAGAGTTATTACCCAAGTTTTAACAATGGTTCCAGCCCCTTCTTCTAGCCTTGGTACAGGACGTACAGAAGATCTCATAACAACTTTTACTGTGCAGCTATAAGTTTCATTAAAAATATTTCTTATCCTTCTATTTTTCAATTTTATAAAATGATTTTATAAAATCAATTAATCAATCAAATAAAGTCAATCAATCTTAACTTATTAACAAATTGATAACAAGAGGACTTGACAAAGCAGCCGCAGGTGCTTAGCAAGGGAAACCGCTAGCTGCAAAGTGCCTTCATGGAGCTGCATGGCAGAAGCCACATGGAACCTGTGCAAAGCCTGCAAGCACCTCAGCATCCAATGCTGGCATCTCAGCCTGCTCTCAAACCCAACCACCCTGCTCCCACACTCAGCTGCGTCCCTGCCATTGAACTCCTCTGTTTTTCCAGCCCAAACCTTTCCGCCCTCCTAGGGAGATGGAGAGGGCCAAATCCATTCCTCAGCCCTGCTCGTCAGCCCAGACAAGATTTTTATCGATTTGTTAATAAGTTAAGATTGATTGATTTTATTTGATTGATTAATTTTTTATAAAATCATTTCATAAAATTAAAATATAGAAGGATAAGAAAAAAAATCTTATAAGAAACTTATAGCTGCACAGTAAAAGTTGTTATGAGATCTTCTGTACGTCCTGTACCAAGGCTAGAAGAAGGGGCTGGAACCATTGTTAAAACTTAGGTAATAACTCTAGGGTTGAAAGGTTCCTTTGTATTTAACCAGTCTTCTGTACGCAGAGGTGTATTGAAACGTCAGAATATGAGATGAATGGGAACTGGGGAGAGTCGACTGGAACAGCTTGTAGGTGCCTGCCAAGAAACCGTGAACTTTAGTAAAAGGTAATTCCGGCAGGGGGAGATCGCGACCACCGACTCACATACCACCTACCCAAATGGTACCCCAGACCCATTTCTAGACCTTTCTAAGCTTTACTGCGCAGAATTGGATATAGGAGGAGAGTATGTTAATGATCTACGGGAAATGTTAGGATTATGCATGAATATTTAATGAATATGTATGAATAAGTTCTCTATATGGAATCTGATTTTGGGACCTGGTGTGCGTTGATCGTGAGAGGACTCGCTCACGCACCCGGGCGTCAATAAAGAAGTGTCTGCTTATCTACATCACATTGGTGTCGATAAGTTCTTCATTCCGAGATTGCGGTAACAGTTTTGGCAACCCAGATGGGACCTCCCTGAAGGAGACCGGAGGAGTCGGGGACCTGATCGGTTCCAGCCGGCACCGAGGATTTCTCGGGGATACCCATCGATCCCCGATCCGTAAGGCTCTTCACGACGTTCCCTGGATTTTTGGGTAAGACACTTCTTTTTTTAATTGTAGTAAGTAAGTGCACTAGAGGAAATGGGTAGGAGTCCCACTATAATAAGTGTATGGGAAAGAGTGGGATGGAGTCCCACCAGTGGGTTGGAGTGCCACTGAGTAAGTCTGCCTGTCAGACGCGGTGAAAGAGCTGCGCAGGGTAGGACTAGGAGTCTGCCCGTAAGACATAACGAAAGCTATTGCAGGGTTGGACAAAAGTGTAGACAAGAGAAACTATATGCTATAGTGTTCTCTAAGGTAGTGCCTCTAACAAGAAGTTAGAAGAAGTTTTTGGGTTTTTTTGTTGTTTTGTGAGTTTGTGTATTAAGAAGAAAATTAAGAGGTATAATATTGTGTTGTATGTTTGTTTAAAGTAACTGTGGGAAAGTGTGAGTGTGGCTGTAAGTGTGAGACGTATAATTGAGCACGAAAGCGAGTGTGGAGTGTGGATCCGCGGATCGGAGTGACAGAGTTGAATAATTGTGTATTGTATTGTGAGTAATTACACCATGGCAACTAAGTTAACTCGGTTGTTTAAAAGTAAAAGCATGGGTAATCTTGCTGTAAATGACAAAATCCCGAAAAATTCTTTGTTGGGATGTTTATTGGCACGTTGGGGAAATTTACAGGATGATCTGCAAAAGAGCCAGATGATTGAGTATTGTAATAATTTGAGTATTGTAATAATTGGTGGCCTTTGTATATATTGGATGATCAGGAAAAGTGGCCCACGAATGGGACACTGAATTATAACACTATTTTGCAGTTAATGCTGTATTGTAAAAGAGAAGGGAAATGGAATAAAATGCCAGGTGTGGATTTGTTTTTTGACTTAAGACAAAGAAAGGATTGGCAGGATGAATGTAAGCTAACTATTAGAGATAATTTGGTAATGGCTATAACTTCTGATAATAAGAAAGTGGAAAAAAATGTTGTTTAAGTTGTGAGGTTGGGAGTGGATACAGGAGCGACATTTTTCTATTAAATACCTGTAAAGGAAAAATTGGAACAAAAACAGGCCATTCCTGCAACCCCTGGATTTGAAATTTGGAAATAAGACAATTACACATGAATTTTTGTATGTACCAGAATGTCCGATACCCTTCTTAGGAAGAGATTTGCTATCCAAATTAAATGCACAGATTGTTTTTGACAAAGGAGAACTTTTCTTGAAAATACCTGAGTCAAAAACGGGAGAAATCCTGATGATACAAGAAAAGGTAAAGGAACAAGAAATTCCACCGGAGGTGGATTTGGCAGTGATCCCTACTGTATGGGAAACAAATACTCCTGGTAAATTGAAACTAGCAGAACCTGTTAAAATAGATTTGAAGGAAGGGGCAGGAACAGTGAGAATTAAACAATATCCAATCAAACCGGAAGTGAGACAGGAATTGAAGAAATGGAGTGATAAATTTTTGGAGTATAAAATTTTGGAAGAATGTGAATCTGAGTATAATACTCCTAATTTACCAGTCAGAAAACCTTCGGGTGAATATAGGCTGGTGCAAGACTTGAGAGCAGTAAATCAAATGGTTAAGGATATTTATCCTGTAGTAGCAAACCCTTATACACTATTAACAGCATTGAGGGAGAATTATCAGTGGTTTACAGTGCTTGATTTAAAAGATGCTTTCTTTTGTATACTTTTGGAAAAGGAAACCAGAAAACTGTTTGCTTTTGAATGGGAAAATCCTCAAACCGGGCGAAAGATGCAGCTGACATGGACTAGATTACCCCAAGGATTTAAAAACAGTCCAACTATTTTTGGAAATCATTTAGCAAAGGAATTTGAAATCTGGAAACAGGACAAACCAAGACCTGGGCATTTACTATTACAATATGTGGATGACATATTGATTGCTACAGAAGAAAGATTTACTTGTATACAGGTGACTATTGACCTCTTGAATTTCCTGGGACTAAATGGGTATAAGGTATCCAGGAAGAAAGCCCAGATAGCCTGCCAGACTGTGATATATCTGGGCTTTGAGATTTCAAAAGGACAACGACAATTAGGAAAAAATCGCACAGAAGCTATTTGTGGTATACCTGAGCCGAGAAATATTCATGAACTCAGAGCATTTTGGGGAATGACTGGGTGGTGTCGCCTTTGGATCATGAACTATGGGCTAATAGCTAAACCGCTGTACGAGGCCCAAAAGAACTCTCCCTTTGTCTGGGGCCCACAACAGCAAAAGGCTTTTGTAGAGTTGAAACGTGCCTTAATGTCTGCACCTGCTTTGGGACTGCCGGATCTAACCAAAGATTTCCAGCTGTTTGTACATGAAAGACAACACCTGGCACTGGGCGTGTTAACCCAGAGGATAGGAAGCTGGAAACGACCAGTCAGATATTTCTCTAAACAACTGGACACAGTGAGTAAAGGGTGGCCAAACTGCCTTCGAGCAGTGGCCGCAACAGTGATGCTCATACAAGAAGCTCGGAAATTGACTTTGGGAAGAACAATAACAGTCTATGTTCCACACATGGTGACAACTGTCCTAGAACAGAAGGGGGGACGTTGGCTGTCCCCCAGCCGAATGATGAAATACCAGGTGGTATTGACTGAACAGGATGATGTGATTCTAAAGACAACTAACCTGGTAAATCCTGCAGTGTTTTTAAGTTCCATACAGGAAGAAGGACGACTGGAACATGATTGCTTGGCTACCATCAAGTATGTTTATTCTAGTTGTGAAGATCTGAAGGATGTGCCGTTGGAGAGACCAGACTGGGAACTGTGTACTGATGGAAGCAGCTTTATGGAACAAGGAGTCCGATACGCCGGATATGCGGTAACAACAGAGACTACAGTTATAGAAGCAGGAGCATCGGCGAGTACCACATCAGCCCAAAAGGCAGAACTCATCGCTTTAATTCGAGCCTTAGAGATAAGCAAAGACAAGAGAGTAAATATCTGGACTGACTCAAAATATGCCTTTGGGGTAGTGCATGTCCATGGAGCTTTGTGGAAAGAGAGGGGGTTATTGTCCTCTCAAGGATCAAACATTAAGCATCAAACAGAAATTTTACGATGATTGCAAGCAGTTCAAAAGCCAGATCAAGTAGCAATCATGCACTGTAAGGCACATCACATTGGGAATACAAAAATAATAGCTGGGAATAATTTAGCTGATAGAACAGCGCAAAAAAAAAAAAAAAAAAAAAAAAGGGAGCAAAGAAACAAGCATTGCAAATGGCAATAATTCCTTCTAAAACAGTAACCCTTCCTAGGGAAAAACCGAGATATTCAGAGGAAGATGACAAATTGGGTCGGTTATTAAATGCTAAGAAAAACGTAGCTGGATGGTGGATAACTCCTAATGGACAGGTAGTAATTCCACCTCTTGTGATGAGAGAGATAATTCAAACGAGACATCAAGAATGTCACTGGGGGGCAGAAGCCTTAGTAACATCTTTACGAAAGCAAGTAATATCAGTTAAGATGTTGGGAATAGCTAAAATGGTAACTGCAAAGTGTGAAGTATGTTTGAAAAATAATCCAGTGATTAAGAAAAAGGTTCAAATGGGTAGACTGAAGTCTGGTACAGAACCTGGAGATTATTGGCAAGTAGATTTTTCAGAGTTACCTAGACAAAATGGGTACCGGTACATCCTGGTAAGGGTTGATACTTTTACAGGATGGCCAGAAGCCCTTCCCTGTCGCACCACACAAGCAAAAAGAGGTTGTGAAGTGGTTATTACAAGAAATAATTCCGAGATTTGGAGTTCCTATTGGAATTTCCTCTGACAGAGGTCCACACTTTGTGGCTGAAGTAGTCCAAAGTGTTAGCAAAGTATTGGGTATTAATTGGGATTTGCATGCGTCTTGGAGACCACAATCTAGTGGGAAAGTGGAGAGGATGAATCAAACTTTGAAACGACAAATAAGCAAGATTTGTCAAGAAACCAGTCTAAAGTGGCCTCAGGCACTTTCATTGGCATTATTATGAATCAGGGTACAGCCAAAGAGTGGAACCTCAGTCAGTCCTTAAGAATTATTATATGGAAAACCATATGAGTCTCCAGAACCAAATCTAAACATACATGTAAAAGGAAAACAAGATGTGTATAACTATTTGCTTTTTCTAAGGAAAACTTTGGCTGTGATTTGGAGTGTAGTAATTTGGAATAGACCTTTACCCGTGGAAAATTCCGTGCATTATTTCCAACCAGGAGACTATGTCTATGTGAAGACCTGGGCCTCCGAACCTTTGCAGGAGCGCTGGAGAGGACCTTTCCAGATACTGTTAACCACTTTTATGGCTATCAAGATAGCTGAATCAGATGCTTGGATACATTATACTCGAGTGAAGAAAGCACCTACTCCATGGAAGATTGTCAATCGTGACCCAGAGACTTTAAAATTGACACTGAAACATGTCTAATTTTTATATTGGATTTTATTTTGGTCGGTAGTGTTGGTAGGATCATGGGCCAGCTTGGTGGACAGGAACAAAAGACAAGTAGAAACAGAACAAGTGATTGAAATTCCCAGACAAATGGCTGAGGAAAATTTGATGGTAGGATTGATTAAAGAATTTGCCAATTTACAAAATGTCACGCAGATCACTGCTTGTTTGCCAATACCAAGGGCAGTAGGTGAATCTATTCCATGGGGAATTTTAACTATGAATTTGACTAACCTGGAACATAAAAATGAAACCAACTATTGTGAACAAAGGCCAGTGACTCAATGGTACGAGCAAGTGAAAGTCATTAGAAAACAGTGGAAAACTCCAGGTAGTCTGGCGGATTGTGAAAAATTGTTAAATCATGTTTTTACCAAAATAGGGAGATTTAAGACTGTGGGATGGTGTTCTCATGATGAACAATTTAAAATCAATGTGAGCAAAAGTGTCATGGAATGGAAGTGTAACAAAACTGGCCAAAGCACCCAATTAGTAGACCAGTGGGACTCTATATGGTCTATGTCCATATTTTCCCATTTTCAGTATATGGCAAGAACTTCTTGGTGTTTTACCTGGGATGGAAAGGTTTTTTCAGTATTACCCTGGGTTGATGATAGGTCAACTACATTGGGAGAGAAGGAAAATAAAATAGTGCCATGGTGGAAATGTGAAAAAGTGTATGATTGTAGTAATGCAGACTTAGTAATCCAAAGAATTCCTCCGTTGGCCGCTGCTTTGAAATATGGTTGTTTTTGTCGAGGTCTTAAGAATACTCTCAATTTAACCAGCACTCTTACAGTCAGAAGAGGAACTTTGTTTAGTTGTAGAAAATCTACTATTCGAAGTCCAGGACATTTAGTTTGGGCATTAAGTGATGGAACCTGGACAACACACTTACCATTAGATGGTAAGGTGAAACAAATCACTTTAGGCATGCCAACATTGTGTCCAATCTGGAAGAAATCACCATTTAAAGGATCTCTAGAGAATTTAGAATTGAAACCAATAAAGAGATCTGGGATAAATGATGATATTTGGAATGAACCATCTACAGGAGTGAAAATTGGCTGGGCACTGGAATCACTTTTAAATCCTACAGCTTCATATAGAAACAGAGTATGGCTCTATCATTTAACTGGTCAAGTGGAAAAATTAGCAAACGTTACCAAAAAAGGGTTTAAGGAATTGAATATACAATTACAGGCAACTTCCAGAATGACTTTACAAATAGAATGGCACTAGATATGCTCCTACTTAAAGAACATGGAGTGTGTGGGTATCTCAAGGATAAATTGGACCACTGTTGTATCCACATTCCAAATGTCACTCAGGATGTGGAACATGATCTAGACCTATTGGGAAAAATTGAAAAAGAAACTGAAACAATTCAAAAGGATATGTCAGAAGATTGGCTTGGGAAAATTTTTAACAAACTGGGATGGAATTTGAGCTCTTGGATACAATCTATAATTAAGACTTTGTTTCTGTTACTAGTTGTCTTTTTGATGAGCATGCTAGCATATGCATGTTTCAAGAAAGAGTTTACCAATAGAATTGCAGTGAATCGTATGATTATGAGAGAAGTACCAACTATTTCACCAAGACATGATCCATTACCAAAATATGTTGAAACAAAAGATATATGAATAATGTGAAAATATTGAAATAATGATTTTCAACACTTTCAAAGGGGGGAAATGTTATTGATTTGTTAATAAGTTAAGATTGATTGATTTTATTTGATTGATTAATTGATTTTATAAAATCATTTCATAAAATTAAAATATAGAAGGATAAGAAAAAATCTTATAAGAAACTTATAGCTGCACAGTAAAAGTTGTTATGAGATCTTCTGTACGTCCTGTACCAAGGCTAGAAGAAGGGGCTGGAACCATTGTTAAAACTTAGGTAATAACTCTAGGGTTGAAAGGTTCCTTTGTACTTAACCAGTCTTCTGTACGCAGAGGTGTATTGAAACGTCAGAATATGAGATGAATGGGAACTGGGGAGAGTCGACTGGAACAGCTTGTAGGTGCCTGCCAAGAAACCGTGAACTTTAGTAAAGGGCCCTTTTGTTCCCGTTAAAAGAAAACAAAGGGGGGAAAGAAGAAGAAGAATAGAAGTGAGGATGAGATCCCTACCTCTCCCCCTCCGTATATACCTCCACCGCCCTCCCCCCCCCCCCCCCAGCCCTTACCACCTCCCTCACTCCCCTCCCGCTGCTATCTAGACCCTGTGAAAGTGTTAGGGTATTGGGGTGAGTTTGTACAAAGCCCCGTAGCCCCTCGAAGGTGCGGCTGAGTCCTGCGGGACGCATGGCAGGGTGTTTGCTGTTTGCCTGCGAAGGCATGGTATGTAAGAACGCAGACTTAAAGCAACAAGGAGCAGATTTGCATTCAGGGTAAGAAAGAGTTAAAACAGAAGTGCTGTAGCAGAGGCAGGCTTGTGTAACCTGCAGAGCAGGAAGAGCATCTCCTGCCCCGAACCCTTCCGATGGTGAGGAGGAGGGGGTTGCTGTTGCTGACGATTGAGCAGAAGGACCTGACAATGTCACCCCGATTGCTGCAGCATTTGCAGCACAACAGGACCGGTAACGGCCCCTCTAGGGCAGGCAGCGGGTCTGAGGAGAGTAAAGGTGAATCTCTGATGGGGAAATCTAGATGTTGGAAAGTTGGTTGTGAATAGGACTGGATAAAGGTTCGAGTTCATTTTTACCAAGGTAATCGTGATGTAGAAAAGTTGATAGAAGGAACAGAGGACGTGTACAGAAGGTAAGAGAAGAAGAGCTGGGTCGTGCTGAACTGGTAGAGGAGATGAAGCAGAGACCGAGGAGGAATATCAGGCAGACGTGAATGAGCATATTGTAGGGCAAGTGGACACTGGAAGCGAGATTGCCCTGAGCTAAAGAACCAGCAGGGGTTCTGGTGAACTAGGGACTAGGAAAAATGAGGTGGAATTTTTAGTGAATACAAAACCAACTTATTTGGTGTTAAACTTCAGTGAAAATAATTTGTTACAGTTGTGGGAGCTGCTGGCCACCAGAAAAACATCCTGAAACCTTTAAAGTACAAACTAAGAAAACAAGTAAGAATGCCAAATTCACCAAAATCTTTAAGTGGAAAAGAGGACCTCCCTGAAGTAAAAGAAATCTTTAACCAGGTATATCTGGAAATAAATTCCAGGTAAGGAAAAAATGCTTTACCTGTTACAGTAAAAATGATAGGGGAAGGCCTGCCTAGTTCAGTAAAACAATATCCCTTGGTCAGCAGGGCTATGGGGGATATTGGCAGAAAAACTGAAATAAAATACACTCTGTAGCAGTTCTACTAATGTAAATCTGTGTGTTTTACCATCACAGTGACTTGTTAGGGGATGTGCAGATGAAACTCTGCAGCAGCAGAGGAGGTAGGAAAGGAGGAATCATCCTTAATACCAGATGGTAAAATCCAAACTGTAAGTACAGATCAGGAGCCAAACTATTCTAATGATTCTCGATTACCTGCTAGCCGAAGAAGGAAGTGTTTGTGGTAAATGAAATGTTTCCAATTGTTACTTGAAAATTGATGGCAATGGTGAGGGAGTTAAACAAATCACATCAGAGACAGGGAAGTTAGCCCATGTTCACATCCGAACTTGGAAAGACTGGAATATTGACTTGTTTTCCTGGCTTCTTGGGAGCCCCTGGGTAAAACAAATCCTATTTTATTTGTTATGTGGATTAGCCACCTTATTGTTTTTGCCATGTGCTGTTCCATGTTTTGTAAGATTAATTCAACGCGTTATAACTAACATGCAATTTGCTACTATGATTTCACCCAATGGCATTAAACAAATTTGAGTAGTACGACAAAATGTACAGTCAACAATACAGATTATATAGTTAACACAATAACAATTTAATAGCAAACAGGAATCTGGGAATAAGTAACTATTAACAATTCATACAACAATGTAGGCCGATTAAGAATACACATAGAATAGCAAAGAAAACAACCATCAGGAACGCACAGACAGGGATGTGGTAACGTCTTTTATACTTTTCCACCTCCACCATAAGTTCTTGACGTGTGACAGTAGAAAAACGCACCCTGTGCCTAAACAACGAGAAAAAAAAAAGGGGTTTGATTCCCCTTTATAATGAACCATACAGGTTAGACGTTTAAAAAACACTCACCTTACGGGATGTTCCGAGGGGGAAATGCGCACTCCAGACCCTTCCTCCCTGGCAGGTGACGTGGCGGTCTGATGGTGAGAAAACATTGCATTGAAAGCAAGGACCTGTCATTTGGCCATAGTGCCATAAATGTCACCATTAACAAACTTACCGGAGTGGTAAGCTCGGGAAATGGGTCCAGGACTTCATCTGGACACTCAGCAGCCATCTTTTATCGTGTATGCCTTTGAACATGCGCATGCGCAATTTTAAACCCCACAGAATGTACTGGAACAATCTGGAAAGACCGCGCATGCGAAATCCCTATAGTCTAGCCATGGTAGTGACACATAGATAGATAGATAGATAGATAGATAGATAGATAGATAGATAAAAAAAAAAATGTTTAAAGAAACTATAGTATTTATAGTTCATTTATTACTTAAGTGGAATGTATAGTTTTAAGTGTTGGTTTTAGGTTTTGTTTTTGTAGGTTATTATTATATGTATTACCCAACCCTTTTGATTTATTTTGAAAACCGTGTGTTAGATGTAAAGTAAATTCAATGAATCATTTGACAACCAGTAAACAACAGATAACAATTTCTTAACAAACATGAACTAGAAGTTGAATAACAGAATAACAGTCCAGCAAAGTCTCATGTGAGGTGGAAAACAGGCTTCTTCACTCGTGAGTCCAGCACGGTCCTGAATAATGTCGGGGTGGTAACTCCATCTGTTCCCTCCACGATAGTCTGTCTCTGGTCCTTGGTATTTTTCTTCACGAGGTAACGAAAATGAACAGAAACAAATAACAAGTCACGTGGTAACTGCTGGAGATCAACAGTTTTCTTTTGTTTATATAACAGTCTCTCGCACTCTGCTTTGGTATCCCATGGGTTCCACTTCTCGGGGCGGATTGCGAGGAAGAGATCGCACTCTTCTGTACCGGCGTGACCAAAAACACTCACAAAAGCACATACTGATGGGTACTGTAGTCACGATGGGACAAAGGCTGAACAGCAAAACCGTACAGAGTGTGTCGTCTCCTGCTCCCATCTTTTCCAAAATGATAAGGACTGTTTGTGGCGAGACAAACAAATTGGTCCGTGACCCTCCTGGTCAAGATTCAGGCTAATGCCCTGACCAAAACTGCACAATGAAAATGCATGCGCAGCCTAACCTTAAAGGGGCATGAAAATTTACCCCTTTAAATGCCCACCTCTTGGCTCTTGATTCTTAACCCCCACAAACAAACCTTATATATGCTAAGAAATGTTTTATTGTGTTTTGTTATGTCATCCTGTTATGATAATGTTTTGAAATTAGCTTATGACATGTTTGAGTTTTGAGTTGTTAGCTAACGTTTGTTAGGGATTTATAGTTCTTGTTAGTCATTTGTAGTTATTGCCTGTTATTGTTTATTGATAATGGTAAATGGGTTTAATGCTTAGATAAAGATTGTTAACCTCCTTTGTATAGTTGGCAGAATCTTTTCTCTCTCTCTATCTATGCCACCCACGGAGCAGCAATGTTGAGCCACGGGACGGTGTGAAGGACGTTATTGGGACATCGCTATCTGTCTCAACATTGCTGTCTGACAGCAAAACAACACAGAGACGGAGATACCCGAATCACCCAGAATAGGAGATCTCCGGGGAATACGCTGCTTAAAACACCCCACTTCCAGACATGTATGTTGGGTTGTTTGCCAATGTCTAAATTGTAATAGAGATTGGTCCTGTGTTTCATTTAAGAGACAACCTTACTGTATGAAATGTCACAATGATTCGATACGTACCAGGGGACCAGAGGATCAAGTGGAAATTTGTAAATTATTTTGTGGATGGGAACTGTTAGTACCTGAACTTTGGGAAGTACATGAAACAGACTGGTACAGAGTTTTAAGACAGCGTACTATAAGATTCGCCTGGAAATGGACACAACAACCAAACAGGTGGAAATATATTTAAGAGATAACTAACTCTTTAGACCTTGGAAATTATTGACAGGATAACAGCAAAATTCCCCTGAAGACTACCTGCTGCTGCTGAGAAGATATTGATATCCCGTTGCTCTCTGCAAAAGAGTAGACGAGGAAGGCAGAGACGTACTGAACAGTGGGGAAATGAAAGCTGGTATCCTATTAATGGTATTGATTACCATGACTTCAAAAAAAAAAGAAAATGAGCATTACCCTTCAATTGGACCTTAGGTTGATGGGAAGATTCAATAGAAGTTCGGTATAACGTGACAGCCAGATCCCCAAAATTCCAAGTTAAATTGGAAGATTTAGTCTTTTATGAACTAGACCCACCCAGTTGACGAGAAAGAACAATAAAACCTTTTTATCTCTGCCCCAGTTCGAATCCAGGGAAAAGCTACTGCAATTTCCCTAATCACTATTACTGTGCATATTGGGGATGTGAAACCATAGCTTCAAACTGGGACGTAGCCATTAAAAATAGATTCTTAACTATAACATGGGGACCCAGAGGATGCAATCCGCCAGCTCCTAGCTGGGATAGACACGTAGAGGACCCCCATCTTGGCAACTGTAAGCTTGTTATGTACTAGAAATCCTGCAGCCTAATGACCACGGATGGCTATTAGGACGAACCTGGGGAATAAGATATTGGGAACCTGGAGCTGATAGAGGGGTCTTAATATTTATTCAGAAACATGAACTAAAAACGCCACAAGCAGTGGGACCCAACAGAGTTATTAAAGAACAAAAAAGGTAACAAGAAAAAGCAAAAGGTAAAGAATTTTACAGCCACAGTCACCCTGGCTGACTACTTTAATTTCTACTTTGGTGGGACCCCTCATAATGTTGTTATTGGTTCTGACTTTCGGACCCTGTATCATTAATAAATTTGTAACTTTTGTGAAAAACAGGTTGGAAAAAGCGCAGCTAATGGTGATGAAGCAATCGGAACTAGAGATGAAAATCATACCAAATGAAAATCCTGAATTAGATGCAGCTTGTGAGGTATTGTCTAGGTTTGATCAGCAAATTACTTACAAATAAAAGAAGGGGGGAATTGTAATAAGTAACTAAAGGTAATTTGCCGATCAACCAAGGTAAGCAAGAGGAACAAACCCATTGTGGTGGTCTTAAGAACTTCCTATTTAACAAGAAGAGACATGTCCACAATGTGATCTTGCTACACCAAACATGGGAACGTCCTGTCTGGCAAGAAACCACCACAACAGAAGCAGCAGAGGGGCTACTGAGGGTGTCAGAAGTGACCTCGGGGAAGAGAAAAAGAGCTGCTCAGCTTGCTTGAATTTGCGCGCCGTTGGTGGAGCAGGAGACTCCCCGGCCGCCCAGCGCTGTTTTGCTTACTTGTCACTTGCTTTAATAAATCACATTTTCTGACTGGCCAGTCTCTGGCATTTCATTGGACAGCTAAACTATAACAATACCTCTGGCACGACAGATTTCCCTCCAACAACGAACACTAAAGGTAATGCTGGGGAGAGGCAAAACGGTTCACCGACTTACACCCAAGCTGGTATTTCTCCTGCAGATGCCTGCTCTGTTTCAATCATGATTTCATGCCATCATACCTCAAAAGCATTATTCTCCGGAAGCCAAATCACGACCAAACACACGCAAAAACTACGCTGGCCTTAACGCCGAGCGGCTCTGCCTGCCGGTAGGCAAGCTGTAGCGCTCAGGGCTGTGCCCCCCCGACCCCAGACAGCGCGGTGCCCCCCGAAAGCCGGGCTGCAGGCAGGAGCCGCCCCGGGGCCAGCAGCCACCGGCAGGCGGGCAGGAGCCTCCCTGCCTGCAGAGAGGGGCTGGGGCTCGCCCGCTCAGCGCCTCGGGGGGCAGCCAGGGCAGGGGGAGCTGAGCCCCACCGGCCTGTGAATACGGAGCCTCTGGCAGGGGCCTGCGAGCTGCTGGAAGAAAACGGGCTGCTGAAGGGGTAAGGCTCAAGGACACCGGGGTACAATCACTGTGGTGGGGGAGATCCCGACCTCCTACTCAAATGGCCCCCCGAAGAGAGTGAACCCCCCCGCCCGGGGAGCATGCGGAGGAAATTTAAAATGAACTCTACCTTTAAACTGCAGCGAGAAGGCAACTAACCGATAAGTAGCTCGTAGGTGTAGGCTTTGGGCAGAACTAACCAACTTCACTGTGTAAGTATGTATCGTGAGTAAAACTACGTGTGCAAGTTAGGAGGAGCGACCCCCCTTGCACCCGGCACCGCAATAAACACCCCGCTTTATAACTTACCCCGAGTTACCACACGTCAGACGGAATAAGCAGCCTTTTCACTAAGCAATTAGTTCTTCACCTCCCATTTCCCCAGCTGTTCCCTCACCTGAATACGCTCAAGCATCGACCTGCAGTAAAACTCTCCTGCAGAGCCTCTGTGCCTGCTCTGCAGCCTCAGGATTTCAGGCAGGGAGAGCAGTTCGCTGCCGCTCCTCTCCTGCCTCTCCAGATGCCTTTGCTCCTGTGCTCACTGCCTGCTGCCCGGGGGGGATGGGGGCGGGGGCGGGGGGGTGGTGATGGCTCACTCCCACCCATTGCCCTGCAGGACAGAGACATCCACCGCATCACAGACAGGGTCGGCCCGGCGAGTCTCTGCCTCCTCTTTCATGAGGGCAAGGGTGTCACACAGTAAGTTTTCACTAGTCTTAACTTGTGAAAACAATATATGAGAAAGACACCAAACCGGAAGATAGCCTTCACATAAAATCACTTTAGGAAATGCTTATTCCGCCTACTCAGATACCAAGACGTGGAGACTGCAGCACTTGCTTGCTTGACTTTGAAATTGCTTCTGAGGTAAAGATGGTTTTCACGTGGTCCCCTTCTCCCCCCTCAAAAAAATCCCACATCTTATAGCCATGCTCGCTGTCAAGGAACCTTATGGGCATTTCACCCAATATGAACTTTCTGTCAAACCATGGATGCTCTTCAGGCCAGATTATAATGGCACTGACAAAGGATCTTCCTGAACCAACAAATCCTTAGCCGTCTTCTAGCTTCTAATGCAAGATCCTATAACATGCTGATGTACATACCATGGGAACATAATTTGCTTGACTGAAAGAATTCCAAAATAGTTTTCATCAAACTCAGATTATTGGGGCTTGAAAATTTGAAAATTAAAAGGTCAACTTTTTTGATTAGGCTTCTGTATGTGATATTTATGTCTCCCCCATTTCTGGGGGAAGAATTCCCCCCCCCAAATCCCTTTTGTTTATTACCTGTAGTTTTTTACCTCAGTGAGCTACCAGAGATCTTCATAAAACAAATTTTCTGAAACATATTATATCAGAGTCACTTCTGCTTATTAGAGGACAACAGTCCCCGTAACAAGGGCCTCTCTAATCTTCATCTGCCTCCAGTTACTACCTCTGTAGGCAAGAGCTCCGTGTGCTATATATAAGCAGGGAAACAGTAAGGTCACTACCGAAACCAGAATCCAGGTACTCCGGTTCTCTCAGTTATTAGAATTAAAGTAGAAGCTTTACTGGCTGGCAAAGAAAGCCTTTCAACTTTCGTGGCAGACACACACACAATATTGGACTACTGTCAATTTGTATTATTTTTTCCCAATGTTTTTAGTGAGTTTGTAAGCTTCCTATCAGGACTTTCAGCTTTAATACCATGTCACACAGAATTACAGCCTGACATACAAATGTTAATATAACAGCAAGTAACCCTGTAAGCATCTACAAATTCTGATCTACTAATGGCTGTCAACATGAGTCAGTACTAATAGCAAAGTTGGCACAAGAAATATTTTAAATTTTTTCCACAGGTTGCAAAAAATTCCTTTTTCCATCCCTTTTTGGTTTTACGACTCTAGGTTCCCTCATGCTATTTAAACGTAATTTTGGAAAGTTTCTGTAGGGATTTCCTCTAGAGTTTCTGAGCCTCCTCATTCCCATGGATTAGTTACATCCAATTTTGCACTGTTATAAATCTATAGGATTTGTTGTACATTGAGATCTTATGCAGCTATCCATCTTTACAGCAATATTTGCAAACAGAAAGCAAGATTCTTCTCAACAGATACAGGTGATAGTTTTAGCAAATGACTCAAATATTTGTCAAGCTAAAGTATCAATCCTGCTGGGCGAGACCCAGACAAATCAAGAGTAATGAAGGTGCCAGGCAGAGTTTAGATGGTCTTGCCTATCAGTACATCAATGTCTGTAAGATTTCTGCAGGTCTAATGCAATTTTTTCAACAGCCTATTATCCCCCCATCCCAAAAAGACAATAGGAATTCCTTATCAGGTTGAAAAATGGGCCTGAGGCCTTCCTCAATGAAGAAAAAAACAGTTTTGAAAATGACCAAAGAGTGCTTCAATCACATTACATTCTTCAAAAACCAGGCTAGTAGATATGGTAGATATACCCCCTATATTTCAACAGAAGAAAAACTCTTATGAATATTTTTGACAAAAATGTGGAATCATTCTTGGAGATGGTTTTCTGTAAGTTTTAGATTTAAGAAAAAAATAATTATAAGTGACGTGCGGAATTAGACTCTATAACTCGAAAGTTATAAAGTAGGTATGTTTATTGCGCGCAGATGCACGGGGGATCGCTCCTCCACAAGCGTGCATGCCCGAAGTGACGAACCATCCCACATTTATACAATGAAACAAATGAATATTCAATTAGCGCCTATACATATTTGTTACCTAAACCCCGCTTCGTATGTTAATTAGCTTATCAGTCCGTTTCCTGGAATGTGGTGGTCTTGCAGGTCTTGTAGGTGATTCATGTTCTTGTGACCATCTGATCTTCTTCAGCAAGGAAAGGTGATTCGTGTCCTTGTGACCATCCAATCTTCTCCAGCAAGGAGACTTAGCACTCCCTCCCTCTAGATAGCATTTGAATGTCTCTCATCTTCTCTCATTCTCTTTTAAATAGCCCCTTTGTTAGAGGAAGAAGGGCAGGCGTCTCCTCAAAACTGTAGTTGTCTCCTCAGAGCTGTGTGCCTATGTGACCAGACACCGCACCCATGACTAGTCACCATACACACATTCCTGAGCAGACATATACAATCACAATCGATGTCCATTGTCCCCATTTCACACTATTTCTCCATATCAATCCCCCCTTTTCTATCAAACTAAGTAAATTCTTTTACTTAAGCAGTCTTCCCGAATGATATAAAGCATCATACATAAGTGTTACCCTTTTAAACATTCTCCAAACCCACAAATAGAACATAATGGTTAGTATTAAGGAAATTCCTAAACTGATCAATAAGATCACAATGGGGTGTACCATAGTGTTAAGAATTCCTGTTGCAGAAGGTGACCAGCCAAAGAGAGTATCCCACCAATTATGGTTTCCATCCTGTTCTACCTTTTTTTTTTTTTTTTTTTTTTTTACATCATGGATCATAAGAAGAGTTTCATGTCCCTTTTCTTTGGTTTCTTCCAGTATACGTTGTAAAATCTACATGTTTTAATAGTTCTTTTATACTGCTTATATTTAGTCCTATGGGGGTAGGAATTATCATCTGTGATAGGGTAAAGTTAGATTTTAAGAATTGATGAGACACTACTGGGGCTGAGTAACTAAAATCGCATCCTGTTATAGTAGTGAAATTACAAATACAATAATTTGAATATTGTGCAGTCTCCTTTACCTCCCCATCTATGGTTATTGTGTTACACTTAGTTCTCAAACACGCACATCCCTTCCCTGCATATATAATTACTGTTTTCAAGTTTGCATTTGGTCGGGCCTCGAAATGGCATATTTTCTGATCTGTATCTAAACAAGTATCCTGAGCCATTATAGTATTGCTTTCACAGAGGAAGCCCTGCTGTTCTCGCATAATACAAGATTCTAAATCTACTGGTTTGCCACTTGTCGCCTATCTTTCTGGCCCATGTTCTATGTTCAAAAGGATATTTTCCTAGGCATATTATAAAGATGGGCTCGGTTAAGGTAAAATTGTGCCAGCATTCCCGTGAATTAAAGCACATGGTTGTATTTAGAAGGGTAAATTCCTTATCTACCTTTCTGACATTAATCAGGGTGTCTCCTGAAATCTTGGTGTCATCCTTTTCATTATATGTTTGGCACCCTACTTTTATCCTATCTCCTAATTTTCCCCATAATCGGTCGACTTTGTGTACATCCTCCCGATCCCATTGATTCCTTTGGTACACCTTATTTTCAGAAAAAAACACCATAGCTAGTTTCGTCTTTGAGTCCACCTTTCCCATTATTCCAGTGTGTTTTTTCTGGGCATGATTCCAAGGCCAGTTATCAGGCTCTTGGTTGTAGGCAAGAGAGAGGGTACAAAAAAAACACAAATGGTTTAAACCCACTATTGATCATTTTAAGAATCTAAACGTTCCTCACATATACATATAAAATCTGTTTTGATCAAAAATATCTTTGTTTGAGTTGGGGCTTACTGATAACAAATTGGGCAAGACTGGCCACTGGCTCAGTCCCAGACTCTTTTGTTCTATATTGTTTGTTGTGGTGCCCTTCCCATATGGTGGATCCACAACCGCTCAGGTTCACTTACTTGTCACCCACATTGTTCCCATTTGTCTGAGTAAATTTAAGTTTCAGTTCTTTTTTATCTGGGGTTACTTTCCAGGAAGTTGCAGGGGCTTTCTTGATCCGGGTATGGTGAATCCAAGAATTCTGTCCCTCAACCTTGATTGCGGTGTAGGTGGTGAGTAGGACTTGAAAAGGTCCGGTCCACTGTGGTTCCAGGGTTTTATCTGCAAAACACTTAACGTATACATAGTCCCCTGGTCGTATATCGTGAACAGGTCCATCCAGACCCCTACTGCGTGTTCCCATCACATGCTTCTCAATTCTTATTAATTGTTTGTTTAGTGCCACCATATAGGAAGTCATTGTTTCTTCACCAATCTGTGAAGACGTCCCCTTTTGTACCCCATAGGGTCGTCCATACAAAATTTCAAATGGGCTAAGCCCCTCTTTTGCTCTTGGTCTAGTTCGAATTCGTGTAAGAGCTAATGGCAAAGACTGGGGCCAAGTTAGATTTGTTTCTTGGCCTAGCTTGACAATCTGTTGTTTGATTAGATGATTCATCTTTTCCACCTGGCCACTCGATTGTGGTCGGTATGGGGTATGTAATTGCCAATCTATTCCTAGATGGTGGCTGATCTGTTGCACTATTCTGGACACAAAATGTGGTCCTCTATCCGAGGACATTACCGCTGGGACTCCAAACCTAGGTATTATCTCTTGGAGCAGTATTTTGGTCACTTCCCGGGCTTTAGCAGTTATGCACGGGAAGGCTTCTGGCCAACCTGAAAAGGTATCTGTTAGTACCAATAAATATCGATACCCCCCTTTTTTAGGAAGTTCTGAGAAATCAATCTGCCAATGTTGCCCTGGAACATTTCCTTTCCCAATTTTCCCAACTTTGGCCCCTTGGTAATCTTAGGATTAGTCTGGAGACAAAGATCACATTGTTGGGTTACTTGTCTAATAGTAGTATACAAATTTCGTGCTATTATGTTTTTAGTGAGATCCTTATATAGAGCTTCTGCCCCCCAGTGCCTTTTTCTATGTTCTTCCCGAACTACTGACCATACCATGTAGGAAGGAATCACTATTCTCCCATGTGAGATTACAGCCCACCCTTCCTCATTATATGATCCCTCTAGGTCAGAAATCAGTTTGCGATCTTCTTTAGTATAGTCTGGTTTACCTTCTAGAGATATTTGTCCATCGGGTATTAGCGCACCCTCTACCTTGATTGCTTTTCTGGCTGCCTGTTTTGCTTCCCTGTCCGCCAGTTCATTTCCTCTTTCTAATTCTGTGCTCACTTTCTGGTGTGCCTTGATGTGCATAATTGCCACCCTTTCAGGAAGCTGGACCACATTTAGGAGTTTCAAAATTTCTTCTGCATGTTTGATGATTTTTCCTTGGGAGTTTAACAGTCCCCTTTCTTTCCATATTGCTCCATGAGCATGTACCACTCCAAAGGCATATTTAGAATCAGTCCAAATATTTATAGGTTTTCCCTGAGCTCTCTCCAGAGCTCGAGTAAGGGTTATGATTTCAGCCTTCTGTGCCGAAGTGTCAGCTGGTAGCGGTCCCGATTCTATCACTTCTTCAGAGGTTGTAACAGCATATCCGGAATGTCGCTTTCCATTCAGCATATAGCTGCTCCCATCTGTGAACCAATGTTCAGCTCCATTAATAGGAACATCCTTGAGATCTGTCCTACTAGAATAAGTGGCTTCGATTGTTTCTAGACAGTCACGATCGACTGATTCGCCAACATTCCCATTAAGAAACGAGGCCGGATTGACGATGTTTGTAGTCACGATCTCAACATCATCTTGTTCCACCATTATGGCCTGGTATTTTAGGAATCTCTGTGGGGAGAGCCAATGCCCCCCTTTTGTTTCAAGGACTGCAGACACTGTGTGGGATACTAAGACAGTCATTTTCTGGCCCAAGGTAAACTTCCGGGCCTCCTGGATGTTTAGGATGACAGCTGCTACTGCTCTCAGGCAACCAGGCCACCCTTTTGCAGTGGCATCCAGCTGTTTAGAGAAGTATGCCACTGCCCGTCTGTATGGTCCCAAATCTTGTGCCAGTATTCCTAATGCCATTCCCTGTTTCTCATGGGAAAATAGGAAAAATGGCTTACTCACATCAGGAAGTCCTAGTGCTGGTGCCGACATCAAGGCTTTCTTCAGTTCATGGAAAGCTCTGTCTGATTCAGCATCCCACTGAAGATCCTTCTGATTAGCTGCTATCAGGGAATATAATGGTTTAACAAGCAAGCCATAATTACATATCCAAAGCCTGCACCATCCTGTCATTCCCAGAAATGTCTGCAGTTCCTTTACAGTTCGCGGTCGGGGGGCTTGGCATATGGCTTCTTTTCGGGCCTTCCCTAGGACCCGTTGTCCGGCACTGATCTCGTACCCTAGGTATGTGACTTGTTGTAACACCACCTGTGCCTTCTTCTTAGAAACCCGATATCCTTGTAGTCCCAGAAAGTTCAGCAGGCTCACAGTCCAAATAATACAAGATTCTTCGGTTCTGGTTGCAATAAGAAGATCGTCTACATATTGTAACACTTTCCCTTCTCCTGACGGTGGTTCCCATAACTCCAAATCCTTTGCTAATTGGTTTCCAAAAATTGTGGGGCTATTTTAAACCCCTGTGGCAACACCGTCCATGTGAGCTGGGTCTTTCGACTGCTTCTGGGATTTTCCCATTCAAAAGCAAAAATTCTTTGGCTGGCTTCATGGAGAGGGAGGCAAAAGAAGGCATCTTTTAAGTCTAAAACTGTGAACCAAGCTAGGTCAGGTATCAGGGTGGTTAGTAAGGTATAGGGGTTAGCTACTACAGGATACAGATCCTCTGTTATTTTGTTAATGGCCCTTAAATCTTGAACTATCCTATAAGACCCATCAGGTTTTTTAACTGGGAGGATAGGTGTGTTAAATTCTGACTCACATTCTTTTAGTAGTTTTAATTCTATGAATCGCTCTATATTTGGACGAATTCCTTCCCTATCTTCCCTTTTCAGTGGGTATTGTTTAATTCTTATCGCACCCTGTCCTTCCTTTAATTTTACTATAACAGGTGATGCATTCTTGGCACGTCCCGGCATGTCAATTGCCCATACTCCGGGATATACCTGATCAATAATTCTGGTATCAATTTCCCTTTTTATAGGAGTACTGGCCAAAGATAGGCTCATAACCTGTATGTATTGGTGATCATTTACCTCCAGAGTAACTTCCCCTTTTTTAAATTTGATTGTTGCCTCCAATTGTTCTAATAAGTCCCTACCAAGAAGGGCCTTTGGGGAATTTGGCATTCTTGTTTGTTTTCTTAGTTTGTACTTTAAAGGTTTCAGGATGTTTTCCTGGTGGCCAGCAGCTCCCACAACTGTAACAAATAATTATTTTTTTACTGAAGTTCAACAAATAAGTTGGTTTCGTATTCACTAAAATTCCACCTCATACCCATTCCCTGCCCTAAAGGGCAGTTAGGGGTCCTGTTGTACTGCAAATGCTGCAGCAATTGGGGTGACATTGTCAGGTCCTTCTGCTCAATTGTCAGCAACAGCAATCCCCTCCTCCCCACCATCAGGAGGATTCGGGGCAGGAGATGCTGTTCCTGCTCTGCAGGTTACACAGGCCTGCCTCTGCAGCAGCATTTCTGCTTTAACTCTTTCTTACCCTGAATGCAAATCTGCTACTTGTTGCTTTAAGTCTGTGTTATTACATATCAGCCTTCGCAGGCAAATAGCAAACACCCTGCCGTGCATCCAGCATGACTCAGTCGCACCTTCGAGGGGGTACGGGGGTTTGTACAAACTCACCCCAATACTTTAACACTTTCACAAGGTCTTTGATTCTCCACCCCCCCCCACCCCCCTCAGGTTTTACATACATTAGTACAAATTTTTATCTTACAACGTGTTTCATTCTGGTTGCTCCACAGAAGGAACCGCAACCTGAGCTTTTAAACACAAAAATTTCAACAAGAACATCTTTCTAGTTTAGGTCTCAGTTGTTGGTTTTTTTTTTTTTTTTTTCTCTATCCTTTTCTAGAGCCATAATCAAAGATCAGGTGATGTTAATCCCGCACTCTTTCTAGTGTTAGTACCATAGGATCCACAGTCCTTTTGCCACTCGGATTTGTCCTGGAGGACGAAGAACATGTCTGTATACGATACTTCGTCCCATTTTCCCTCTCTCCTCAGAAACAACATTAATTGCAGGAGAGTGTTATAATCTAACGTTCCTCCCTCCTGAGGCCATTTCGCATCACTCCAATTTATACAAAAGCCACCACTGATTACAATATTTAATCAATTTCCTTCTGTTTTCGGTACCACCATGTTCTACGATATCACTCCAATGTTTTAATATACAACCCAAGGGCGATTTTTCACAGGGCTTACTCCTTCCATTTCCCATTTTACAACTTTAATTACTTTGTTTTTCTCCGGCCGCCTTAGCCACCCAAGGTCGGAAACGCGGATAGAGCTCCTTACTCGTATTGCACTCAAACGCATGTCTCAAGCACTCTTGCACTCACACTCAGTCAAAATAATTAAGCCATGCACGGAAAATCAAAATGCGCATCTCAATCACACCATTCACACTCTCCGGGCAGCCCTCAGTCACACAAGCAGTATGCTATACGGTACCGTGCACTTATGTACAACTTTTAGGAACACTGACAGTTCACAAAGTATGCATTTCAATGAACAATTGCCAAAAAACAAACAACAAACAAAAAACCACATTTTTCCTGGTCTTAAGCAGAGTGTTAAGTTTTCCGCTATTTGCTACGAATTACCAGAATATTATTATTTTTCAACATACATTTCATAACTCCAAGTTTTGAACATGTAACAAGACAACACACAGAACAAACAAGACACAGAGCGCTATTTCAGTTGTTATATTCTAGGAATTCCCCAATTCTTAAGACAACCCAATGGAAGTTTTTAGCTTCCCCCTTTTTTCCTACGCAAAAGTTTCCCTTTTACTTTTGCTAAGAGGTCCCTCTTGTTCCTGTGAGATTCCGCCTTATTCCGTCCCGCCCCCCGCTTTCCGTCACGAGGCCTCTGGGCTTTTAGGAATGGCAGTAACCTCGGGTTTGCTCGATCTCTGCCCTCAAGATCGCTAGCGGCCACCCCTTGGTCAGCAAACCCCCTCCCAAGGTACCTTTCCTCCTGGGGACTACGCTGCGCGCCGGACGTCTCCGTGCGTCTCACCAGCCGCCCCGTTACTAAACATACCGTTTTATCCGCGGATCCAGGGGTTTCTCTTCTGCTCCCGGGTGAACAGCTGAGAAGAGGAGGCTCCTCCGAGGAAATCTCCCAGGGCGCGCCTAGGAGCGTCCGCTCCGCAGCTGGTCCCTCAGCCGAGCAGAAATCCTCCTGGCTGGCTCGCCAAAACTGACGTGCGGAATTAGACTCTATAACTCGAAAGTTATAAAGTAGGTATGTTTATTGCGCGCAGATGCACGGGGGATCGCTCCTCCACAAGCGTGCATGCCCGAAGTGACGAACCATCCCACATTTATACAATGAAACAAATGAATATTCAATTAGCGCCTATACATATTTGTTACCTAAACCCCGCTTCGTATGTTAATTAGCTTATCAGTCCGTTTCCTGGAATGTGGTGGTCTTGCAGGTCTTGTAGGTGATTCATGTTCTTGTGACCATCTGATCTTCTTCAGCAAGGAGACTTAGCACTCCCTCCCTCTAGATAGCATTTGAATGTCTCTCATCTTCTCTCATTCTCTTTTAAATAGCCCCTTTGTTAGAGGAAGAAGGGCAGGCGTCTCCCCGTCTCCCCTTTGTTAGAGGAAGAAGGGCAGGCGTCTCCTCAAAACTGTAGTTGTCTCCTCAGAGCTGTGTGCCTATGTGACCAGACACCGCACCCATGACTAGTCACCATACACACATTCCTGAGCAGACATATACAATCACAATCGATGTCCATTGTCCCCATTTCACACTATTTCTCCATATCATAAGGATTGTAAGCATTAGAACATCAGAACTTTCACATGCACAGTTCTTATAGGACAATGAATTTCTACTACACTTTACACAATCGTACTTTCTGTATGTATAGAAAAACTTGTATTTTTTTTCTTTAAATACATTCTCTTGATGAAAAAATGCTAGGAACAGAGAATTATTTTTTCATGAGAAAACATGGCTAAGGCCATGACAGGGTCAAACTCTTCCCCTCGAGACCTGCCAGTGTGCCATGATTATTTCCTTGAAGAGCTACCATTTGGAGTCAAATTGTGGAGAAATATTCAATCTCTTTTCCTTGAATGTTCTTCCCTAATGAATACTGAGAAAGTTCTAGTTATCTGTGCAGGAACAGAACCAAACATCTTTAAACACTTTAAAAAATAATTAAACAATCATTTTTCTTGTTATTTTTTCAGTGGCAGATATGTTCTGAAAGCCTCAAAACAAGTTCCACTACTCCAACAAGTACTTCATTTTCTTAAAAGCATCTGAAGGAAAAAAATCATAAACCTTTTATCAAAATTGGCAGGGTTTTTTTTCAGTGCCAAAGATCCACAGCAGATATTTAGATATGTCAGAAGAAAAGAGATAAAGGTGTCTTGCTTCAGGCTGTAGGATAGCTTACATTTTCTTCTAATATATATTTTTGAAATAGATTTAAAGTCAAGCCTGCCTTCTAGAAGGACCTATTCAAGATTTATCATAGTTATTAAAGATACTGCAATTAGTAAAAACTATCTGATGACTTCTGAACAGTGAATGCTGTACCACTTATCTAAAGGGTGACGCACCTACGTTTAGTTAAAAGTCGGGAGATGTCCCAGGACCCTTATTGCCACATGACGGATGCACAGACTGCTAAGTCCCTGGGTTGGTTATCTTCAGAAGGGACATTTTGTCTTAGATTCCTGTTGCACACGCAATGTGACGAAGACAAAGACTTTAAACATGGCCACCGAGGAATAGAGTCTGTGCAGAGACAACTCCTCAAGGACATTGCGCAGGCACGAGATATGTAAATGAATTCCCAGAATTGTAATGAATATGTAAACGATTTCCTGGAAAACGAATGAATAGGTCTGAGTAGCTTGTATAAAGGGGGGACCGAAAAGTCCCCTCGGGGTGCATGACTTTGGCGGAGTGGATCCCCCACGCACCCAGCGCTGCCGAATAAAGATAACCTCCGCTCGCCTGCGTATTGCTGACTGATTCTTCAATTCACCAGGACAATTTAAAGTTGCTCTGCAGCTTTAACTAAGAGGGCTGGGTTGTCCAACCCGGACAATGGTAACATATGTCCTCGGTCCTTTAAAAATCCCTCTACACAGGAGGGGATATTTTGAGTATTGCAACCGTAGGGAAGCATGTAGGGGTCTCTCTGGGGCAACAGGGCATCCCCCAGGTGGGAAAGGGGGACACCGGTCTGGTTGTCCGATCAGCATCAGGGATGGGAGCAGCGCAAGCAAGAAATTAGGTCTTGCACCTGCAAAAGCGGCCCAAACCTTGTTTTCATCACGTGGCTGGTAAAAACAGATTATTTTGCCCCCCTAAAAGCTGCAGGCTCGGGAGTCATATGTTTGCGGGTGGGCAGGAGGGGGAATTCCCACTTACCAAGTTATCCCTCCTTGTTGCTGCAGGAGATGACCATGAAAGCCAAGGAAAACACAACTCTACAAACACAAAGAAATGCAGCAGGGGAATGAGAGAGGAGCCTGGACTTTTGCCTCCAACAAGCCCGTAAGATTTGAAACCACGTGGATGCTTTTCTCTAAGCTGGGTGCAGGGGGGTTGGTGGTGGTTTAATCCCTCCTCCTTGGCTGGGAAAACCCGGGAGCTGAGAGGAAACAAAAATCTTAATTTGGTTTTGAAAGAGTGCAAGGGTGGGGAATTATCTCTAAATCCTGCCCTCCCCAACGCGCGTGGGGATTTAACCCCTGCCTCTCCGCTGAAGGAGGGAGCAGAGCTGATTTCTGCAGCCTCCTTGCTCCATCACTCCCCAGCTGGTGGCAGTGGGTGGAAGTTCCCGAGGGAGGCCATGGGACCAAGCCTTGGTGCTGGGGGACACCAAGCAGCCTTGCGTTGGCTCTGGGAGCGTTGCAGCTCGGCTGCATATGGGAGGACACAGGAAGGGGCTGGATCAGCTGGATGCTGAAGGCGGAGAAGGGGTTGCTCCAGGAATCCTGGATGCGTTCCGAGCAGGGGCTGGGCAAGGGGGTGCTGGTGTGGGGCAGGCAGAGCCCCGCTGCATTGCCAGGTCCATCGAGGCACGCAACAGCCCCCTGCCCCGGGGCTCTGTCCGCACCAAATCCTGAGCCAGAGACTCCAGGTGATGGGCACAGGGAGGGAGGGAGAGACTGACACGGGGTGCCCTGCCTCCCAGCGCAGCGCCAGTCCCTTTACTGGGACCAGTGCAAGGAGCAGAGAGAGGGAGCACCAGTGCCTGCCCTTGCCCTATCCCCATGCATGGGGTTGTGCCACATAGGGGCATGGGGAGACCAGAGCTGCTCCCAGTTCCTGGCTCTTCCCTGGATCAGCACATCTGTCCCAAGAAGGTGGAAAAGGTCTGGAAAGGCTGAGCTCTGTCGGGCAAGAGCTAGCTGACCCCTTTTCCCAAGGGGAAAACCCTGCAGGAATGAAGGAGGCTGCTTTTTCCCTTGCACAGATGCCCATAAAAAGAGCACTGGACAGGATTGCCCAGGATTTATCCCAGGGAAACAGCTCAGCACCTTCTTCTTCCCACGTAGGCTCCAGCAGAGCATCCCCATTACTGCTGAGAGGGATGGAAAAGCATGGCCACAGCAGAGCAAGCACAGGTGAGGGAGAGTCTCTCCTTTGGGGTGGGCAAGTACATTCTGGCTGACCTTAAACATCAGTACCAGGTACCTTTTGCTCAGTCCAGTGGGGCTGTACAAGCTTCTCTGTGAGCGCAGCTAGTGAGTTACCACCTTCCTGCAACTCCTTTTGGATCAAGAAGTCCCCATATAGCGGCAGTGGATGGTCAGGATGCAGGAGAGGCGGTGAGGACCAGAGCCTGGCACCCATGGTGGGCATGCTACAGGACAGAGCCTTGGGTGCAGGATGCCCATCTCAGAAACACAAGGAAGGTGGAAAGTCACAGCAGGGCGTGGGGTTTTGTGTCTCCAAGAGACAGGAAAAGGCACAGAGGACAGGCTGGAGAGGTTGAGCCCAGCCTGACTGAGCTCCTTCAGCTCCATCATCCCTGCCAGGCATTTCTGAGCATTTAACAACCCTCAGTATTTTGCAGGGTCTTTGGTTTCCCTCCCCATAAGCTTAGCCAGCTGCTCGCCGAACCTTTACCATCTATGACGTCCCGTGCGTGTGTGTGTGCACGCCCATGGGGAGCCCAGGCACACAAGGAGAGATACCCATGGTGAGAGGACAGGCCCGTGTTGCCCAGTTCTGCAAGATCTGCTGGGGATGAAGGATGCAAAACACAGTCCATTTTCACCTTTCCTAACCTGATCCACAACAGCTTGCAACTCCAGGGTACCAATGAAGAATCCCAAAGTGGCGGGGAGACATCCAAGAGGCAAATAAGGAAAAGCGGTTAATTTGGCTAGGGAATACAAATAGAAAGTAAAACCGAGTTGGTGTTAAATTAACTCGGGGGTTTTACTAGCACCACGAGCATGTAAACATGCATCTTATTTTTTCATCTTTCTCCTAATTTTTCCTTTTAGAGGCGATGACCAAATTGCAGCCAGGGTGGCAGCATGTTGCAGTGTAAATCGGGCTGGTCTGGCTCTTCCCCCCAAATAAATCCTTGCGTTATCCTGAGTGGGCAACAGAGGCTGTGCAGCCGGGGATGGAGCGATGGAGTCAGAGGAGCAGCAAACAGCCAGAAGAGGGTTTTACTGCTGCAAAAAATAAAGTGGTAAATCTGGGGGCATTCTAAAGGAGGCAGGAAAGGTCAAGTGGAAGGGTTAATTCTTGAGGATGACAAGGGTGAAGAAAACTTCCAACAGTGTCAGGATGGCCGAGTGGTCCAAGGCGCCAGACTCAAGGCTCTGCTGTCCCTGCCTGGGGGTATCTGGCCCCCGAATGGAGGCGTGGGTTCAAATCCCACTTCTGACCCACCTTTTCTCCTGAAAGCTGAGGTTTTAAATCATTTTTTAAAAAAATAATCCTTCCGTTATGCCCACACCTGAGTCTGGCAAAACGCCGATTCTCCATTTCCTCTCCCCACCCCACCCCACCTCCCCCGCCCCCAAAGCCACGGTGCGGTACCAATCTCCACTGTTCACCCATCGCCAGCTGCACCCACACGTGGAAGAAAACCACACGGAGGGACAGGCGGTGGCAGCGGGGTGCACGCGGCCCCACAGGTGGTGGTCAGCACCAACACCCACCTGCCGCTTCCCTGGTGGTCTAGTGGTTAGGATTCACCACTCCTGCTGCCATGGCCCAGACTCAATTCCCGGGCCAGGCTGATCTTGCTTCTTTTTAAGAACCACTGCTTTAATTGTCATGGGTAACAAGTTGATGAGGGATGGGTTTAGCGGAACTCAGGTATCACTGTCCTGGGGTAACTTAGACCGGTGGGACTTCTTCCCCAGCTTGCAGCCATTCCCATCACCTGCTGGTAGTTAAAGTATGCATATTCAAGAATCTATAACCGCCTACTTGCAGCATGGGGGCGGTGAAAGCCTGTATTTCTCTAAGGTCAACAAACACTGACAGATTCTCAGTAACAAAACACTGAGCCACAGCCCAGACCCTCACCACCCTTTCCTTCAAGAGAACCCACCACCACCACCACAGGCTTCTGTATATTCGGACTTTATTGCAATGCTACGCTGACTCTTTCATCTGGCAGACTCCCCACTCCACCTGGCGCATTGCTCCGATCTTCCCAAAGTGGTGGTTGCACAGCTCTTGTCAGCAATGGGGAGCCTCGGGGCCTTCATTCCTCTCCCTTGAGCTTTAGAACTTGTTTGCCAGCCAGCCAGAGCTCAAGGGAGGGACGGTGTTGTCTCTAGCGCCTGTTTCTAGAGAGCACGGAGGTGCTGTCTAGGTCCCAGCACATGGCCTTGGCCTGCATGCACTGCAAGGCAGCTTTGGCTTGCTTGAGGCTGCTGGCAAGGATGTCCCTTGGCCGCTTGGTCTTGGTCAGCCCCTGCCCGTAGGCCATGACAACAAGCCCCTTCCGGTGGAAGAGAAGCCACGTGGCCTTGGCGCTGGTGCGGCGGGCACGTTGCAGAGTGCTTTTCCTCTGCTTCTTTGCAGGCCGACGCTTCACCTGGCTCAAGGGCTTCCCCGCCTTGGACAGGGATCTCTTGTGCTGGAGGCCTCTTCCGCGCTGGGTCTTTCCTCCGCGCTGGGTCCTCCTTCCCCGCTGGGTCCTCCTCTTTCTTTGCGTCGCAGATGCCATAGCTCAGCCTTGCCACCGCGCTGGCCAGACGCCTCAGTGCTGCGGGACACCCCAGCGCCCCAATTGATACCCGCGGGCATGCAAATGAGGGGGGGGTCCGAGCCCTGCCATTGGCCAAGTGACCAGTGGTGACACCCCCCCAAGTCACAATGTAGAGAATCCTGGCCCGCGTCACTGGGGTCCCTCGTGCCCATGGCAACCAGGCAACCGCAAGGGCTGAGGACTGCCACGACCCCTCACTCCTCTGTGACACTCACCCTCCCAACGGAAATCTTCCACCCATCCTAAAAGAACAGCACTTATTTCTTGGAGTTTCACCCCAGTCTCAAAAGTTTTGGCTCACAGTTGCACGACCTTGCCAAGTACACGCCGACACGTGTCCTGGGAGCCTTCTGGGCAAGCAGGTAAAGCATGACAAGAAAACCCTTGGAGAGAGCATCCTTCCTCAACAGAACCTGCCTGCACGTCTTAGACCCGTGTCTGCCAGCTTGAAGACTCATTATAGCTAATTGCTTTGTCAACAAACCCACCCAGGTACACCCCCGGTTTTTCCCTCCTGGCGCTTTACATACATAGCTCATTTCCACATCCACATGTCGACACTCACGCAACCTCGCACCTCCCATGCTTCTTTCGAGCTCCTCCGTGCACTGTCAACACCACAGTTGATGTCCCACACCAACATCTACCAGCTGTCCTTCTGGAGGACCAAACCCTGACTTTTTTCCTCTCCTCCCTTTGTAAAGAAAAAACAACATTAAAGCTAGAAAACAACTACCTAGAAGCAAAAAACGGTCCCTTCTTGCCCCGTCCCATGTGTGCTGATTCAATCTGGTTTTCATCCCTCCCACTGTCCTTCTCCGAGCCTCATGTCACAGCTGCTTTCAGGTGGAAGGAAACTCCATTTCCAGTAATCTTCAGGGAAGCAGCAGATCGGAGCAGGAACGTGGGAGGAACTTCTTTTGAATCCTTCAGTTTCCCTTCTACCTTCAGATATTTGATGACTAAATTCATAAACCCCCACAGTATTGTTGAGATTTGAGTGGCGTAGAGCATGGTGTTGAGGTTGTCTCTGCACAGGTGACTGCAGCTGTTGCAATAGAAGAATTAAAGGCACTGGTACTGAAAGAAGATATAATAATAATAATAATAACAATAATAATACCACCAAAGCTGCACTGTGCTCTCAGCCTTTCTGTCTGGATGGCCGAGGAAGACATCCAGACATCTAAAGACCAAACTTTTATAGCACAAGGAAATGAGTTTGCTTCTGCTTTGGTGCACGTAGCTCTGGGCTGCAAGGCAAGAACCGAAAGCACTGCAGGAAAAAAAACCCAAACCAACAAACCCCAACTCTCTGTGAGCGTAGCTGTGAGTTACCACCTTCCTGCAACTCCTTTTGGATCAAGAAGTCCCCATATAGCGGCAGTGGATGGTCAGGATGCAGGAGAGGCGGTGAGGACCAGAGCCTGGCACCCATGGTGGGCATGCTACAGGACAGAGCCTTGGGTGCAGGATGCCCATCTCAGAAACACAAGGAAGGTGGAAAGTCACAGCAGGGCGTGGGGTTTTGTGTCTCCAAGAGACAGGAAAAGGCACAGAGGACAGGCTGGAGAGGTTGAGCCCAGCCTGACTGAGCTCCTTCAGCTCCATCATCCCTGCCAGGCATTTCTGAGCATTTAACAACCCTCAGTATTTTGCAGGGTCTTTGGTTTCCCTCCCCATAAGCTTAGCCAGCTGCTCGCCGAACCTTTACCATCTATGACGTCCCGTGCGTGTGTGTGTGCACGCCCATGGGGAGCCCAGGCACACAAGGAGAGATACCCATGGTGAGAGGACAGGCCCGTGTTGCCCAGTTCTGCAAGATCTGCTGGGGATGAAGGATGCAAAACACAGTCCATTTTCACCTTTCCTAACCTGATCCACAACAGCTTGCAACTCCAGGGTACCAATGAAGAATCCCAAAGTGGCGGGGAGACATCCAGGAGGCAAATAAGGAAAAGCGGTTAATTTGGCTAGGGAATACAAATAGAAAGTAAAACCGAGTTGGTGTTAAATTAACTCGGGGGTTTTACTAGCACCACGAGCATGTAAACATGCATCTTATTTTTTCATCTTTCTCCTAATTTTTCCTTTTAGAGGCGATGACCAAATTGCAGCCAGGGTGGCAGCATGTTGCAGTGTAAATCGGGCTGGTCTGGCTCTTCCCCCCAAATAAATCCTTGCGTTATCCTGAGTGGGCAACAGAGGCTGTGCAGCCGGGGATGGAGCGATGGAGTCAGAGGAGCAGCAAACAGCCAGAAGAGGGTTTTACTGCTGCAAAAAATAAAGTGGTAAATCTGGGGGGCATTCTAAAGGAGGCAGGAAAGGTCAAGTGGAAGGGTTAATTCTTGAGGATGACAAGGGTGAAGAAAACTTCCAACAGTGTCAGGATGGCCGAGTGGTCCAAGGCGCCAGACTCAAGGCTCTGCTGTCCCTGCCTGGGGGTATCTGGCCCCCGAATGGAGGCGTGGGTTCAAATCCCACTTCTGACCCACCTTTTCTCCTGAAAGCTGAGGTTTTAAATCATTTTTTAAAAAAATAATCCTTCCGTTATGCCCACACCTGAGTCTGGCAAAACGCCGATTCTCCATTTCCTCTCCCCACCCCACCCCACCTCCCCCGCCCCCAAAGCCACGGTGCGGTACCAATCTCCACTGTTCACCCATCGCCAGCTGCACCCACACGTGGAAGAAAACCACACGGAGGGACAGGCGGTGGCAGCGGGGTGCACGCGGCCCCACAGGTGGTGGTCAGCACCAACACCCACCTGCCGCTTCCCTGGTGGTCTAGTGGTTAGGATTCACCACTCCTGCTGCCATGGCCCAGACTCAATTCCCGGGCCAGGCTGATCTTGCTTCTTTTTAAGAACCACTGCTTTAATTGTCATGGGTAACAAGTTGATGAGGGATGGGTTTAGCGGAACTCAGGTATCACTGTCCTGGGGTAACTTAGACCGGTGGGACTTCTTCCCCAGCTTGCAGCCATTCCCATCACCTGCTGGTAGTTAAAGTATGCATATTCAAGAATCTATAACCGCCTACTTGCAGCATGGGGGCGGTGAAAGCCTGTATTTCTCTAAGGTCAACAAACACTGACAGATTCTCAGTAACAAAACACTGAGCCACAGCCCAGACCCTCACCACCCTTTCCTTCAAGAGAACCCACCACCACCACCACAGGCTTCTGTATATTCGGACTTTATTGCAATGCTACGCTGACTCTTTCATCTGGCAGACTCCCCACTCCACCTGGCGCATTGCTCCGATCTTCCCAAAGTGGTGGTTGCACAGCTCTTGTCAGCAATGGGGAGCCTCGGGGCCTTCATTCCTCTCCCTTGAGCTTTAGAACTTGTTTGCCAGCCAGCCAGAGCTCAAGGGAGGGACGGTGTTGTCTCTAGCGCCTGTTTCTAGAGAGCACGGAGGTGCTGTCTAGGTCCCAGCACATGGCCTTGGCCTGCATGCGCTGCAAGGCAGCTTTGGCTTGCTTGAGGCTGCTGGCAAGGATGTCCCTTGGCCGCTTGCTCTTGGTCAGCCCCTGTCCGTAGGCCATGACAACAAGCCCTTTCTGGTGGAAGAGAAGCCACGTGGCCTTGGCGCTGGTGCGGCGGGCACGTTTCAGCAGAGTGCTTTTCCTCTGCTTCTTTGCAGGCCGACGCTTCACCTGCCTCAAGGGCTTCCCCGCCTTGGACAGGGATCTCTTGTGCTGGAGGCCTCTTCCGCGCTGGGTCTTTCCTCCGCGCTGGGTCCTCCTTCCCCGCTGGGTCCTCCTCTTTCTTTGCGTCGCAGATGCCATAGCTCAGCCTTGCCACCACGCTGGCCAGACGCCTCAGTGCTGCGGGACACCCCAGCGCCCCAATTGATACCCGCGGGCATGCAAATGAGGGGGGGGTCCGAGCCCTGCCATTGGCCAAGTGACCAGTGGTGACACCCCCCCAAGTCACAATGTAGAGAATCCTGGCCCGCATCACTGGGGTCCCTCGTGCCCATGGCAACCAGGCAACCGCAAGGGCTGAGGACTGCCACGACCCCTCACTCCTCTGTGACACTCACCCTCCCAACGGAAATCTTCCACCCATCCTAAAAGAACAGCACTTATTTCTTGGAGTTTCACCCCAGTCTCAAAAGTTTTGGCTCACAGTTGCACGACCTTGCCAAGTACACGCCGACACGTGTCCTGGGAGTCTTCTGGGCAAGCAGGTAAAGCATGACAAGAAAACCCTTGGAGAGAGCATCCTTCCTCAACAGAACCTGCCTGCACGTCTTAGACCCGTGTCTGCCAGCTTGAAGACTCATTATAGCTAATTGCTTTGTCAACAAACCCACCCAGGTACACCCCCGGTTTTTCCCTCCTGGCGCTTTACATACATAGCTCATTTCCACATCCACATGTCGACACTCACGCAACCTCGCACCTCCCATGCTTCTTTCGAGCTCCTCCGTGCACTGTCAACACCACAGTTGATGTCCCACACCAACATCTACCAGCTGTCCTTCTGGAGGACCAAACCCTGACTTTTTTCCTCTCCTCCCTTTGTAAAGAAAAAACAACATTAAAGCTAGAAGACAACTACCTAGAAGCAAAAAACGGTCCCTTCTTGCCCCGTCCCATGTGTGCTGATTCAATCTGGTTTTCATCCCTCCCACTGTCCTTCTCCGAGCCTCATGTCACAGCTGCTTTCAGGTGGAAGGAAACTCCATTTCCAGTAATCTTCAGGGAAGCAGCAGATCAGAGCAGGAACGTGGGAGGAACTTCTTTTGAATCCTTCAGTTTCCCTTCTACCTTCAGATATTTGATGACTAAATTCATAAACCCCCACAGTATTGTTGAGATTTGAGTGGCGTAGAGCATGGTGTTGAGGTTGTCTCTGCACAGGTGACTGCAGCTGTTGCAATAGAAGAATTAAAGGCACTGGTACTGAAAGAAGATATAATAATAATAATAATAACAATAATAATACCACCAAAGCTGCACTGTGCTCTCAGCCTTTCTGTCTGGATGGCCGAGGAAGACATCCAGACATCTAAAGACCAAACTTTTATAGCACAAGGAAATGAGTTTGCTTCTGCTTTGGTGCACGTAGCTCTGGGCTGCAAGGCAAGAACCGAAAGCACTGCAGGAAAAAAAACCCAAACCAACAAACCCCAACTCTCTGTGAGCGTAGCTGTGAGTTACCACCTTCCTGCAACTCCTTTTGGATCAAGAAGTCCCCATATAGCGGCAGTGGATGGTCAGGATGCAGGAGAGGCGGTGAGGACCAGAGCCTGGCACCCATGGTGGGCATGCTACAGGACAGAGCCTTGGGTGCAGGATGCCCATCTCAGAAACACAAGGAAGGTGGAAAGTCACAGCAGGGCGTGGGGTTTTGTGTCTCCAAGAGACAGGAAAAGGCACAGAGGACAGGCTGGAGAGGTTGAGCCCAGCCTGACTGAGCTCCTTCAGCTCCATCATCCCTGCCAGGCATTTCTGAGCATTTAACAACCCTCAGTATTTTGCAGGGTCTTTGGTTTCCCTCCCCATAAGCTTAGCCAGCTGCTCGCCGAACCTTTACCATCTATGACGTCCCGTGCGTGTGTGTGTGCACGCCCATGGGGAGCCCAGGCACACAAGGAGAGATACCCATGGTGAGAGGACAGGCCCGTGTTGCCCAGTTCTGCAAGATCTGCTGGGGATGAAGGATGCAAAACACAGTCCATTTTCACCTTTCCTAACCTGATCCACAACAGCTTGCAACTCCAGGGTACCAATGAAGAATCCCAAAGTGGCGGGGAGACATCCAAGAGGCAAATAAGGAAAAGCGGTTAATTTGGCTAGGGAATACAAATAGAAAGTAAAACCGAGTTGGTGTTAAATTAACTCGGGGGTTTTACTAGCACCACGAGCATGTAAACATGCATCTTATTTTTTCATCTTTCTCCTAATTTTTCCTTTTAGAGGCGATGACCAAATTGCAGCCAGGGTGGCAGCATGTTGCAGTGTAAATCGGGCTGGTCTGGCTCTTCCCCCCAAATAAATCCTTGCGTTATCCTGAGTGGGCAACAGAGGCTGTGCAGCCGGGGATGGAGCGATGGAGTCAGAGGAGCAGCAAACAGCCAGAAGAGGGTTTTACTGCTGCAAAAAATAAAGTGGTAAATCTGGGGGCATTCTAAAGGAGGCAGGAAAGGTCAAGTGGAAGGGTTAATTCTTGAGGATGACAAGGGTGAAGAAAACTTCCAACAGTGTCAGGATGGCCGAGTGGTCCAAGGCGCCAGACTCAAGGCTCTGCTGTCCCTGCCTGGGGGTATCTGGCCCCCGAATGGAGGCGTGGGTTCAAATCCCACTTCTGACCCACCTTTTCTCCTGAAAGCTGAGGTTTTAAATCATTTTTTAAAAAAATAATCCTTCCGTTATGCCCGCACCTGAGTCTGGCAAAACGCCGATTCTCCATTTCCTCTCCCCACCCCACCCCACCTCCCCCGCCCCCAAAGCCACGGTGCGGTACCAATCTCCACTGTTCACCCGTCGCCAGCTGCACCCACACGTGGAAGAAAACCACACGGAGGGACAGGCGGTGGCAGCGGGGTGCACGCGGCCCCACAGGTGGTGGTCAGCACCAACACCCACCTGCCGCTTCCCTGGTGGTCTAGTGGTTAGGATTCACCACTCCTGCTGCCATGGCCCAGACTCAATTCCCGGGCCAGGCTGATCTTGCTTCTTTTTAAGAACCACTGCTTTAATTGTCATGGGTAACAAGTTGATGAGGGATGGGTTTAGCGGAACTCAGGTATCACTGTCCTGGGGTAACTTAGACCGGTGGGACTTCTTCCCCAGCTTGCAGCCATTCCCATCACCTGCTGGTAGTTAAAGTATGCATATTCAAGAATCTATAACCGCCTACTTGCAGCATGGGGGCGGTGAAAGCCTGTATTTCTCTAAGGTCAACAAACACTGACAGATTCTCAGTAACAAAACACTGAGCCACAGCCCAGACCCTCACCACCCTTTCCTTCAAGAGAACCCACCACCACCACCACAGGCTTCTGTATATTCGGACTTTATTGCAATGCTACGCTGACTCTTTCATCTGGCAGACTCCCCACTCCACCTGGCGCATTGCTCCGATCTTCCCAAAGTGGTGGTTGCACAGCTCTTGTCAGCAATGGGGAGCCTCGGGGCCTTCATTCCTCTCCCTTGAGCTTTAGAACTTGTTTGCCAGCCAGCCAGAGCTCAAGGGAGGGACGGTGTTGTCTCTAGCGCCTGTTTCTAGAGAGCACGGAGGTGCTGTCTAGGTCCCAGCACATGGCCTTGGCCTGCATGCGCTGCAAGGCAGCTTTGGCTTGCTTGAGGCTGCTGGCAAGGATGTCCCTTGGCCGCTTGCTCTTGGTCAGCCCCTGTCCGTAGGCCATGACAACAAGCCCTTTCTGGTGGAAGAGAAGCCACGTGGCCTTGGCGCTGGTGCGGCGGGCACGTTTCAGAGTGCTTTTCCTCTGCTTCTTTGCAGGCCGACGCTTCACCTGGCTCAAGGGCTTCCCCGCCTTGGACAGGGATCTCTTGTGCTGGAGGCCTCTTCCGCGCTGGGTCTTTCCTCCGCGCTGGGTCCTCCTTCCCCGCTGGGTCCTCCTCTTTCTTTGCGTCGCAGATGCCATAGCTCAGCCTTGCCACCGCGCTGGCCAGACGCCTCAGTGCTGCGGGACACCCCAGCGCCCCAATTGATACCCGCGGGCATGCAAATGAGGGGGGGGTCCGAGCCCTGCCATTGGCCAAGTGACCAGTGGTGACACCCCCCCAAGTCACAATGTAGAGAATCCTGGCCCGCGTCACTGGGGTCCCTCGTGCCCATGGCAACCAGGCAACCGCAAGGGCTGAGGACTGCCACGACCCCTCACTCCTCTGTGACACTCACCCTCCCAACGGAAATCTTCCACCCATCCTAAAAGAACAGCACTTATTTCTTGGAGTTTCACCCCAGTCTCAAAAGTTTTGGCTCACAGTTGCACGACCTTGCCAAGTACACGCCGACACGTGTCCTGGGAGCCTTCTGGGCAAGCAGGTAAAGCATGACAAGAAAACCCTTGGAGAGAGCATCCTTCCTCAACAGAACCTGCCTGCACGTCTTAGACCCGTGTCTGCCAGCTTGAAGACTCATTATAGCTAATTGCTTTGTCAACAAACCCACCCAGGTACACCCCCGGTTTTTCCCTCCTGGCGCTTTACATACATAGCTCATTTCCACATCCACATGTCGACACTCACGCAACCTCGCACCTCCCATGCTTCCTTCGAGCTCCTCCGTGCACTGTCAACACCACAGTTGATGTCCCACACCAACATCTACCAGCTGTCCTTCTGGAGGACCAAACCCTGACTTTTCCTCTCCTCCCTTTGTAAAGAAAAAACAACATTAAAGCTAGAAAACAACTACCTAGAAGCAAAAAACGGTCCCTTCTTGCCCCGTCCCATGTGTGCTGATTCAATCTGGTTTTCATCCCTCCCACTGTCCTTCTCCGAGCCTCATGTCACAGCTGCTTTCAGGTGGAAGGAAACTCCATTTCCAGTAATCTTCAGGGAAGCAGCAGATCGGAGCAGGAACGTGGGAGGAACTTCTTTTGAATCCTTCAGTTTCCCTTCTACCTTCAGATATTTGATGACTAAATTCATAAACCCCCACAGTATTGTTGAGATTTGAGTGGCGTAGAGCATGGTGTTGAGGTTGTCTCTGCACAGGTGACTGCAGCTGTTGCAATAGAAGAATTAAAGGCACTGGTACTGAAAGAAGATATAATAATAATAATAATAACAATAATAATACCACCAAAGCTGCACTGTGCTCTCAGCCTTTCTGTCTGGATGGCCGAGGAAGACATCCAGACATCTAAAGACCAAACTTTTATAGCACAAGGAAATGAGTTTGCTTCTGCTTTGGTGCACGTAGCTCTGGGCTGCAAGGCAAGAACCGAAAGCACTGCAGGAAAAAAAACCCAAACCAACAAACCCCAACTCTCTGTGAGCGTAGCTGTGAGTTACCACCTTCCTGCAACTCCTTTTGGATCAAGAAGTCCCCATATAGCGGCAGTGGATGGTCAGGATGCAGGAGAGGCGGTGAGGACCAGAGCCTGGCACCCATGGTGGGCATGCTACAGGACAGAGCCTTGGGTGCAGGATGCCCATCTCAGAAACACAAGGAAGGTGGAAAGTCATAGCAGGGCGTGGGGTTTTGTGTCTCCAAGAGACAGGAAAAGGCACAGAGGACAGGCTGGAGAGGTTGAGCCCAGCCTGACTGAGCTCCTTCAGCTCCATCATCCCTGCCAGGCATTTCTGAGCATTTAACAACCCTCAGTATTTTGCAGTGTCTTTGGTTTCCCTCCCCATAAGCTTAGCCAGCTGCTCGCCGAACCTTTACCATCTATGATGTCCTGTGGCTTTCCACATCTTAACTACACCCCGTGGGGAATGATACATTGATACCTCTGATCCTTGCTGGCATCTTTTGGGTCTCTCTGGCAGCTCTGTTGAATATCACCTTGGCTCCTTTCCCTGCTGCCTTCAGCAGACCCACAGTGGCAGGTGCTGAGGTGGGAATTACTTGTTGTGTTAATGTCCAGTGACCTTCAAGGAGGTGGCTTGGTAGTTCACTGGTCCTAGACGACGGGCCTAACAGAATTTGGGGCAACAGTTTAGGAAATGTACTTTCTCATGACTATATTAATATATTTCCCCTCCAGACCTTCAAGATGTTCCAGACTACAGACTGCAAAAAATATCTGAATAAACATGACTCCTTCTCCAGCAAGGTAAAGGGCTGGGGCCTGAGCGTAAATATGCTGCCCTCCTACTGATTTTTATTGCCGCACTCACTGCAAGTCTAGCTTTTTAGGGCAGCATGACCCTGCTGATGGGCAAGGAAGAGGGAAGCCTCGCCAAAAAGCTTCCTGCAGTCACCGCAGCGCGGGGCTTTCTTGCCGAGATGCGTGTGGCCAGGATGGGCCACGTCAGAGCTCTGGCAGAAGGTCTTGCCACAAGCCAGGCAGCAGTGGGGCTGCTCACCAGTGTGGCTGCGGTGGTGCTTGGCGAGTTGCGAGCCTTGGCTGAAAACTTCACCGTACTCAGTGCAGCGGTAGGGCTTCTCGCCAGTGTGCACCCGCCGATGCCGGGCAAGGTGGAACCCCCAAACGAAGCCCTTGCCGCAGTTGCTGCACTTGTGGGAATTCTCGGTGGCATGGCCCTGGCCGTGTGCTGCCAGCTCAGTGGCACCAGCAAAGCGCTTGCCACAGTCACTGCACTTGTGTGGCCGGTCGCTGGCATGGGTACGGCGATGCTGGAGGAGGTGGGAGCTCTGGCTGTAGATCTCGCTGCTCTCTGGGTAGCTGAATGGCTGCTTGCCTGTGTGCACCTGCCGGTGCCGCTCCAAATGTGATGCCCACGGGAAGCTCTTGCCGCAGTCAGTGCAGCTAAACGGCCATTCCCTTGCCGGCCCCGCTATGTAGAGGTTTAGCACAGTCCAGTTTGGGGACCACCGCGGCTTTGGGCATCCTGGCAGCACTGTGTGACATGGCTTTATCCAGGCGCTTCGTCTTCCTCCTGTTCGAGCCAAGGGTCTTCTCCCTTTCTGGGCTATGGGATGAACACGTTTTGAGCTCCTCACAGCTCTCCTCTGCTGCTCCTTCCTCTGCTGCTTTTTCACTCACCAGCCCCTGTGCTGCTGGGGAAATGTGAAAAGGAGAAAAAGGGGTGAGCGTGGCCTTGACCGGAGCAGGGAGCGGCTTTTAAATGGATGCAGCAGGAACAGGATTCCCCTAAAAAACTTGGGTCTTTCGGAGAGGAGGAGGAAGAGAGATGCGATGGGAGACCTGATCCCAGTTTGAACTGGGAACGTGGAACCAAAAGTGGAGAGATCAAGAACATTTTTCTGCAGAAAAAAAAACTAAGGAGATGGCTGGGGTTTGCAGAAATCCCACTTGAAACCTGCCTGGATTCCTCCTCCTCTCTTCCCATCCTGCTTGCAAGCTCCAAGCTCTTTGCTTCCCTGTCAGAGACTTGGGGGGGGAGGGCGGCAGCGGGGAAGGACGAGCAGGGAAAAAAGGAGGGGGATGTTCACAGAAAGAGGATATTTTTTGTTTGCTTACCAAGAGACATCAGCGTTTCGTAGCTCTCGTGCATCATGTCCTGGTACAGGGCCTTCTGCCACGGGTCCAGCATCACCCATGGCTCCATAGTGGGGAGAAGTGCAGGCAGCCAGGAAAATGAGGGTTTCTCCCTCTGTTCCTCACTCAGGGCTCGTCAAAATCTCCTGTAGGGAAGAGAAATCCCTTTAAATGGAGGAATTCCCTTATGTGGTGCTTCTTGTGTGGGTTTTGATGCTTTTTCTGGGGGTGCCTCGAGAAACGTGGTGAGGAACATCCCCAAGAGCCAGCCCCTGCATGTTCCAGCCCCGATGCAGCTGAGGACCCGCTGCTGAGCGGGAAGACATCCCTGCTCAAGGTTTTTCCCTGCCAAGCCTGGAGCTGGCTCGGTAGGGCTTTCCCTGGGTGAAATGTCTGAAATACTCCTCCTTCCCAAGCTAAGACTGCCAGAGGGGGGGATGGCAAGCCCCCACCTTGCACCTGCTGCCCGTCGAGCTCCCACAGCGGGCACAATGGAGGCAGTGCCGGGCATGACTCTGCTCCAGAAGCCCCGGCCGCTATCCAGAGAGAGGAGGCGCCATGAAGCAGCCAAGAACCAGCTCCCTGACACGATGTTTACCCAGAGCCCTCTAGAGGTAACCCAGCCCCAGCTCCCCCCGACCCTCCGGCTCCCCAGCACCTGTGGGGCGCACGCAGGACCCCCTCATGGCTCTGCCCCATCATCCACATTGCCCCCACGCCCTTCCCTTTCACCCAGCATTTTTAGAGCCCCAGCCTCGCTAGAAACTCTGCCAGGGGATCACAACAGCAGAGGAGTGAGGGTGTAAGGGAATCGTAAAGAAACAGTCTTTCAAGTCTATCACAACAATTTTGTCACTTCTGAGGATCATCATAAAAGTTGGAAGACCAGGTTGCAAAACTCCCATCGCTAAAATCTGATCATTAACCTTCCATAAATCACGTCCCAGTTATGTGCATCAAGATCATTAACCACTACAAGACAAGCTAACGAGCTGGTCATCTGCCCATCACCCTCCAAAACAGCATCACGAACAACACCAGACCAACGCTGTAGCATTGGATCTTTTCTCCAGTTCAGCGTCGGAGGGGTACTTGGGCTAACCGGAGGAATTACAGGTACCGAAGTAGTAGGCAGGTTCATTTCAACTCGCTTTTCCAGGTTTCTTAGTTTACCAATTACCTCCTGTAAGGATTTCTCTGTACTCTTATCACAAGGCTTCTCCCCGCCTTCCTCCTCAGACCCGTCCGATGGCGTTTCAGGACGAGGAGGGTACGTCACCGCACGGCGCTTCTGCCCCCCTGACGTGACCTACGCGCTGTCACCACCCGCCGTTTCGGCCTTGCTCCACCCACAGCTCCGATTGGTGCAGCAGGACGCGCTGCCCCGCCCTCCTGAAACGGCCTTGCTCCACCCACAGCTCCGATTGGTGCAGCAGGACGCGCTGCCCCGCCCTCCTGAAACGGCCTTGTTCCACCCACAGCTCCGATTGGTGCAGCAGGACGCGCTGCCCCGCCCTCCTGAAACAGCCTTGCTCCACCCACAGCCCCGATTGGTGCAGCAGGACGCGCTGCCCCGCCCTCCTGAAACGGCCTTGCTCCACCCACAGCTCCGATTGGTGCAGCAGGACGCGCTGCCCCGCCCTCCTGGGGAGGCCCGGCAGCCTTTTTCGGGTTCGGCTCAGTTACCGCAGGCTCCCGAGGAGGAACTCCCGGTCTGTCCGCTGTCTTATCTAAAAGCTCCGGCACTGTTGAACACGCAGGGGCGGACATACCCTTCATGGGACGAGTATGCCCAACTCCGAAAAGTGTAGCCGAGAGAGAAGGCTTAGGTGAATCACCCTTCTGCTCCACCGGCTTTTCTACCACATCTCCCACCAATGTTTCTATGGCTGCCGCCGCTACTTTTTTTTCCGCCTTCATAGTTTCCAGAGTGTTAACTGTCGACTGCCACGTAGCTCCTAACGATTTAGCTTCTTTTCCTTCTTTGCCTCCCTCGATCATAGTATCCCAGAGGCAATTTCCCACTTCTCTCCATTCCGCAATACTAAACAATAACGAGGGCTCGGGGATCTTATTTTTTTTTTTTTCGTGCCCAGCGAACTAAGGTCTCCACTTCTGTGTCTTTAACGCCCTCCCCTCTCCTAAGGAGGATGCCAGTTAACAGTTTAATTGCCGCGTCTACTTCCATCGCGGTCTTCTCAGAGCTCCCCCCTCTCACAGAAAGGGTATCAGCCCCGGCGCTCGCGTCGCGGTCTTCCGTAGCGCCCCCCGCTCACAGAGAGGAAATCAGTGCGGAGCCCCGCCGCGATTTACTCGTCGCGATCTTACCACCAGCGGGGGTGCGATCTGCAGCTCTACGCCGAACGCTGGACTCCGCTTTTCGCCTTCCAGGTTCCGCCGCTCCGACCTCCAGCTCCCTAATCGGACAGCGTCCCTTCGGGGCCGATGCACGGAGACTGCTGCATTTCAGCGAACAGCGTTTAAGCTAAAACGCATTTAAGCGAATAAATGGGGCCCTGTTCGGGCACCAGACGAAGAGGGTCCCCCGTGGAGAGTCGGCCAACTCACAACACCCACACCAATACGGCTACATGCCGCGCTCACTTCGTTAAACACACAGCTCATATATATAACTTAAACCGACCGCCCACCCGACTTTACACACAGGTGATTGGATAAGAGTCTCTGGCCACGTGGGGTCCGTGTCGCTGACTGGTGGGCACGCTGCAGGCGCCCGATCAGAGTGTGCCGATGCGAGGGTGCTGATTCCGCGGTTCCCGGGGCTTGCTCTGCACCTGGCTTCTGGTTCGTGCATAGCTTGCTTTGTTTCTCACCCTGCTTGTTCCCAGTGAACAGTGAATGCTGTACCACTTATCTAAAGGGTGACGCACCTACGTTTAGTTAAAAGTCGGGAGCTGTCCCAGGACCCTTATTGCCACATGACGGATGCACAGACTGCTAAGTCCCTGGGTTGGTTATCTTCAGAAGGGACATTTTGTCTTAGATTCCTGTTGCACACGCAATGTGACGAAGACAAAGACTTTAAACATGGCCACCGAGGAATAGACTCTGCAGGCACGAGATATGTAAATGAATTCCCAGAATTGTAATGAATATGTAAACCATTTCTTGGAAAACTAATGAATAGGTCTGAGTAGCTTGTATAAAGGGGGGACTGAGAAGTCCCCTCGGGGTGCATGACTTTGGCGGAGCGATCCCCCATGCACCCAGCGCTGCCGAATAAAGATAACCTCTGCTCACTCGAATTTTGGTGACTGATTCTTTAAATCAATTTGGTGACCCAGATGGGACCTCCTCTGCTCGGCTGCGGGACCCATTGAGAGCGGGGACTCCCTAGGGTACCCCCGGGGATTTTCCCGGAGGGGCTCCTCATCTCATCTGGATCACCGCAGGAGCAGACAAGGACTCCATCTTGCGGAGCAAAGGTACTATCTTTATTCAAGTATTATATTCTGGTATATTTTAAACAGTACTGTTTCGGATTCTGTTCTGGGACCGGTCCATCTGTAAGGCTGTCCGTAAGGCATAAGATCATTGTATACTTACGCAGGATGGCGTATGCCGGGTAGCTAGCACCCCAGGTATACATCTGATTCTGTTTTGGTACCTGTTCTGATATTAGAAAATATCGGAACTCTGATTCTGTTGGGTTTGGTACCTGTTCTGATATTGAAGAACTCTGAATCTGTTTTGGTCAGAAGACTTAAAAAAAAAAAAAAGTTACTAATAATTGTTATACTCACTTATGCTGGAAATGTGAGAACATCTCTGTATTAAATATATTGTAAATGTTGGTATATGGTTATTGTCTTGAATATCCGAGGGGTGAATGTGAACCTCTTTATGTTTTAAAGTGTATACGGTGTAAAGAATTATTGTATGTATGGTGGGAAGAGAAATTGAATGCCCTAACTGTAAGGTTTGGACGCCTTGGGGTAAGAGAGAGAGCTGTAAGTGAAATTAGAGTGGTCTGTGGCTGGGATAGTGATTGAGGTAATAGGGGGGAAAACAAAGTGGTGGAATAGTAAGGAAGAGTCTGTTGGGATGTGTTCTGAGTCACTGGAAGGAAATAGGAGGGCAACCTGGAGGAAGTGTGAACAGTTAATGTTAATCTTGAGGCGAGAGGAAAAATGGGATGAAGTAATGTGTGCAGATATGTTTGTGTGACAGGAGTGTGGGATTAACACCACCTGATCTTTGATTATGGCTCTAGAAAAGGATAAGGGAAAAACTGAGACCTAAACTAGAAAGATGTTCTTGTTGAATTTTTTTTTTTTTTTTTTTTTTGGGGGGGGGGCGGGAAATGAGAGAGAGAGAGAGCTCAGGTTGTGGTTCCTTCTGTGGAGCAAAGAGAACGAAACACGTTGTAAGATAAAAACTTGTACTAATGTATGTAAGATCTGAAGGGGGGGGGGGGGGAGGTGGTGATGGAGAATCAAAGACCCTGTGAAAGTGTTAGGGTATTGGGGTGAGTTTGTACAAAGCCCCGTAGCCCCTCGAAGGGGCGGCTGAGTCCTGCGGGACGCATGGCAGGGTGTTTGCTGTTTGCCTGCGAAGGCATGGTATGTAAGAACGCAGACTTAAAGCAACAAGGAGCAGATTTGCATTCAGGGTAAGAAAGAGTTAAAACAGAAGTGCTGTAGCAGAGGCAGGCTTGTGTAACCTGCAGAGCAGGAACAGCATCTCCTGCCCCGAACCCTTCCGATGGTGAGGAGGAGGGGGTTGCTGTTGCTGACGATTGAGCAGAAGGACCTGACAATGTCACCCCGATTGCTGCAGCATTTGCAGCACAACAGGACCGGTAACGGCCCCTCTAGGGCAGGCAGCGGGTCTGAGGAGAGTAAAGGTGAATCTCTGATGGGGAAATCTAGATGTTGGAAAGTTGGTTGTGAATAGGACTGGATAAAGGTTCGAGTTGATTGTTATTAGGTAATCGTGATGTAGAAAAGTTGATAGAAGGAACAGGGAACACGTATAGAAGGTAAGAAGAGCTGGGCAGAAGTGAAAGAGTGAATCTCTCTCCTATGGGATCGGATCACTGTGCATATTGTAGGGCAAGTGGACACTGGAAGCGAGATTGCCCTGAGCTAAAGAACCAGCAAGGGGTTCTGGTGAACTAGGGACTAGGAAAACTGAGGTGGAATTTTTAGTGAATACAAACCCAACTTATTTGGTGTTAAACTTCAGTGAAAAGTATTTGTTACAGTTGTGGGGGAGCTGCTGGCCACCAGGAAAATATCCTGAAACCTTTAAAGTACAAACTAAGAAAACAGTAAGAATGCTAAATTCACCAAAATCTTTGTTGGGATGAGATTTATTAGAACATCTGGACGTTTAAAGAAGGAGAAATGAAACTAAAGGCTAAAAATAATCAATTAATTGAAATCTTGAGCTTATCTTTAATTCAACAGAAAAGTGGAAGAGAAGACCTCCCTGAAGTAAAAGAAATCTATAACCAGGTCTATCTGGAAATAAATTTCAGGTAAGGCAAAAAAAATTCTTTACCTGTTACAGTAAAAATGATAAGGGGAAGGCCTGTCTAGTTCAGGTAAAAACAATATCCCTTGGTCAGCAAGGCTATGGGGGATATTGGCAGAAAAACTGAAATAAAATACACTCTGTAGTAGTTCTACTAATGTAAATCTGTGTGTTTTGCCATGACAGTGACTTGTTATGGGATGTGCAGATGAAACTCTGCATTGACAACGAAGTACAAGGAATAAGGTTGGTCAGGTGCCTCCTACCATAGTCGAGGGCAAGACTGGGTTGGCCTCTGTCTTTGCCACCAAGAAGAATCTTGAGCTCCGCTGTTGGCTGCAACCCAGTAGGCGTTGAGCGGTGGGGACATGTGCCATGCCAGACCTTGATGTGAGGAATGGCCCCCTCTGTTATAAGAGGGTCATCCAGGAAGGAAGAACATAAGATGACCCATTGAGGCACTGATTTGGAGATTGGAAACCGCCTGGCTGACCACGAGGCCAGACGAGCAGCAGAGAAAGTAGGAAAAGAGGAATTATATCCTTAACGCCAGACGATAAAATCCAAACTGTAAGTGCAGATCAGGAACCAAACTATTCTAAAGAAGACCTAAAGCTAATTCAGGACATGAATGGTAAAATAAAATTAAATAAGTGGGCTTATTTGGCAGATGGCTGTATAGTGGTACCATCCAATTTAATATGGACCACAGCCCTAACAGAATATAATAAGACTCATTGGGGAGCTGATACTTTATAAAAAAGGCTAAATCAAAAATTGATAGGGCAAAACTTATACAGTACAATAAAGCAGGTGACACAGCAATGCGAAGTGTGTTTACATAATAATCCCAATGTAACAAATAGAATAAAACTAGTGAACATTAGTAGACGAAATTATCCAGGATAACAGTGGCAAGTTGATTTTTCTGAACTCCCAAGAAAAAGGGGGTACCGGTATTTATTAGTTATGACTGATACATTTTCAGGTTGGCCAGAAGCTTTTCCTTGTCAAACAAAGCAAGAGAGGTAACGAAGGGATTGTTGAATGAGATTATTCCCCGTTTTGGGGTACTGGCAACAATCTCTTCTGACAGAGGCTCACACTTTTGTGACAAAACAATACAACAAGTGAGTACAGTGTTAGGAATAGATTGGCAATTACACACTCCTTATAGGCCTCAAGCAAGTGGACAAGTGGAAAAAATGAACCGTTTAATTAAAAACAAATAGCAAAAATAAGGCAAGAAACAACTCTAACTTGGCTACAATCTCTCCCTTTAGCGTTATTAAGAATCCGAACTAAGCCAAGAACAAAGGAAAATTTAAGCCCTTTCGAAATATTATACAGGAGACCATACCAGTTACAATTTGCTGAACAAGATCTGAGACAGCTGGGAGAGGGATATTTGTGTGAATATGTGAAGGCCCTCCAGGGACAATTAAAGGTTATAAATAAACAAATATTGGGAGCAAGGGCCAGGGGGTTAGATCAACCAACCCACTCCTTTAAAACTGGTGACTATGTGTATATAAAGACTTTTTCAGGGAAACCTTTAGAAGAAAAGTGGGAATCAGGTGCTGCTGACAACCTTCGCCGCTGTCAAGATAAGAGAACAACCAGCCTGGATTCACTACTCTTGGATAGAGAAGGCTCCTGAGAAATCATGGGCTGTCACCTCAGCAGGACCCGTGAAACTACGATTTATTAGATCATAATTGTAATAGTAATAATTTTTTTAATTTTAATAACTTCTTGAAACACAATGGACTGTCAAAAGGACCAGGGGTATTTGTGTAGAGTTATTCTGATCTTAATTGTAATAACTGTAGAGATGTTAGAAACTGAAACATGGGTAAACAATACCCGTCTTCAACACTCCAAAGAATTGTTAATGCCACGGAAGCTAAGGAATGCTGGATATGTACCTTTCTTCCTAAGGGAGGCCTGATAACACCCCTGTATGGGGTGGCCTCCCAAAACTGGAATTATCTAGATGGCAAATGGCCTACATGGCCAGACTTTCGGAATAAAACAAACTATGGTGGGGGATATTACCTATTTGATAATAAAACTTATAAGTTGGGTGGCAGATTTGATTTACAAATATTAAACCTAACCACCACAGTAGTTATGAAAAGTGATAATAACTGTCATTAGAAAGCTAAAACAAGACAGGAGGAACATGTCCTGGAAACCCAGGACAAAATACTTGTTCCCAATCTGATGGATGGAATGATTAAACAGACATCCATAAGATATGGAACACGGTGCAGATCCTGCATGAAATTACTAAAGACAATTTCTCATGGAGTTTTGAAACTATATGGAACAAACTGACTTCGTGGTTACCTAACTTGGAATGGTTAAAGCATGCTTTTGTTACAATACTTATTGTAATAGTTTTAGGAATAATATGTATATTACTTCAATGTTTTGTTTGGTGCTGTCAAAGAATGATCATAAGGCATAATGATTTTTGTAGTTGCAAAAGAATTTGCAGAAGTTATTAGAAAAGGGGGGAATGAATAGTGAATGCTGTACCACTTATCTAAAGGGTGACGCACCTACGTTTAGTTAAAAGTCGGGAGCTGTCCCAGGACCCTTATTGCCACATGACGGATGCACAGACTGCTAAGTCCCTGGGTTGGTTATCTTCAGAAGGGACATTTTGTGTCAGATTCCTGTTGCACATGCAACGTGGCGAAGACAAAGACTTTAAACATGGCCACTGAGGAATAGACTCTGCAGGCACGAGATATGTAAATGAATTCCCAGAATTGTAATGAATATGTAAACAATTTCTTGGAAAACTAATGAATAGGTCTGAGTAGCTTGTATAAAGGGGGGACCGAAAAGTCCCCTCAGGGTGCATGACTTTGGCGGAGCGATCCCCCACGCACCCAGCGCTGCCGAATAAAGATAACCTCCGCTCGCCTGCGTATTGCTGACTGATTCTTCAAATCGGTAGCAAGTCTGGTACTGCCTCTGTCTAAATAGAGGACACCATGGTCAACTCAATGTCTTTAATCAGCATTATGTAAAACAAATCCGGGAAAATATAAATTATTTACTAAATTTTTCCTTTTCCTGTGTTTTCTGTTTTTTTAATGATGAAAGCTAGATGTATATACACCATTTACTTTCCTTTATAAAGGTTGCTTCCAGTTTGTTAGGCTAAACCACAAGCAGCCAGAATATGAGAGAATGGGGACTTCCCGATGATGACAGCTAAAAATTTAGTTAACAGAAAATTAGTTAAGTGAACTGTCACTCAGTCTGTCTCTTCATTCGTTAAGCTAAGACAGAACATACTGATAAGCAGCTTTTTTTCCTCTTATTAACTCATAGGATAGTGGTACATTATTTAACTTTTCATTAGCCCGATACTGTACTTTTGTGATAGAGTCTACAGTATAAACCAAATTTTCCACTCTACATGTTTAAGGGGTTAAATTCTATGGTGGAAAGATTCTAGACAGCAACCTTAATCCTAGAAAAAAAATATCTAAGCTTAAATTAAGCTCTGAAATTCACAGTTAAGGTACCTAAACAACATTTGAGCTTCGTAATAATGAGTATTAAGTCTACTATAGTAGCAGCTACTAAGAAGTTTCAAATGCTAGGCCAGGTACTTACCTGTCCAAAAAAGGTTGTTAGACAATTATTTTTAAAAATCTTTGTTTACATTGAATGCCATTAATTACCACCTTCTTCTGCAGATATACTTCATGAAACTAAAAAATGGATTAACCATTCCTGCTCAGCATTAGTCACTTGTCCAAAGGAAGATGAATACAAATTCCATGTTATAATCTTAATGAAGAAAAAAATTATATGGATTTATGGTCAACTGTCAATTCCCATCTTTATTAAAAGATATGAGAAGGAACAAACAGATAACATTTAAGATGTTATCAGTTGTAATCCCGTACACTCCATACAGCCCCTTGGGGTGGGGGATGGATGTGGGGGAACAAATGTTTTCCTCTAAGGTGCAATTTCAAAGAGGGAACAGCCCTTATTAACCATTAATCAGATGGCGTAAAACCAGCCTAGATAAAACAAACATTACTCACATCACCAGCCTAAAAATCAAGTTATAGAATCATAATATCTAAGGGGTATTAATTTTTATTAATGAGAATGTTCTGATAACAGGCCAGACTGACAGAAACCAACGCCTAGGCTGGCAGACACACGGTAATTCAGACATGCGCCCAGGCACCAAGCTACTCAAGGGGCTGTTCTTTTGTCTCAGTATTTTGACATGCTGTTGGAACTGAAAGTAGTCTTAAGTGGTGGTAATGGCCAATTTCTTAAGAATTTTTCTTTCATTATTACATCTCAGCATTTCCACCCTACCAGAATTAAAATGTACGATACGAGGCTGTTTCTGCAGGTACATACTTCTTCCATATCAAAAAAGTACTGCACAGATCATGTTTTTAAGGCATTACGATTATTGGAATGAAACTATCTTAAAGCCTTGTCCTCTCCCATATTTACTTTTCAATCCAGGCCTAACTCTTCTTTCCTTATCTCCAAGACACCATCGATATGCATTTCTATGCGTTTGGCATATTCCAAGCACAACACTCTCCAAGCTGCTTGTACCTCTCTACTGCACCGCCAGCAAGGGGATATATTATTACATGAGCTCCTATCCTCACCACTGCCAGGTGAAGCCGAACCACCCCATAATTCTGCCATAAACACCAACACCCCTGTTACTTTCCTGAAAATGCAAACTATTTATATCTAGTCACCTGTAACTTGCAAGGTACTTCTAAATGCTGCACTGCGTATTTACTTATATATTGTACCTATGAACATGTCTACCTTTACATGTAGCACTTCCAATTTATATTCACAAGGTTTTGTATTTCTTTCGTGTTAGGTCATTTCTCCCTGTAAATACCAAGAAAATGTTACATTCCAATACTACCTTCCTAAGTCTCCAATATTTCTCCCAAGATAATACCATGTACATCATTATTTCTTCACACACATTATTAATGAAATTACAAAATCAAAAGAAGGTGAAACTTTTCTGCTTCTTTAATTACCAATAACATATTTTTCATCACCATGTTGACTAGGCACAAAGAACGTGCCTCACCATGCTAAACACTATGCAACAAACAGGTAATCCCTGGAATAAAGCAATCAGTATACACCAAGATAACAAATGGATACAGACCAACACATACACACACACACACAAATCTTTGAAAAGTGTACTTTATATTTTTTTGTATATCAGCACATCACTAGTCTGAGATACCAAAATTCACACATACAGAAACAGAGACCCAAGAGCAACTATTATGTGAACTTGCAGCTTATCTGTTGCCACACTGCATTGGCCTACCTACATACACTCACTTTTTTTTGAAGAACAACTAAGGAAATCTGCCTCATATTTGTAAATGAAGAATTCAGCAATCAGACACCTTTGTTATGGCACTTGCCGACTATACAGGTGAAATAACTTCCCATCCACCTTCACACAAACTGTTTAACATTGACTTTTGTCTGATGTTAAAACCCAAAAGAAGCAAACAACCCTTACAGGCACTTACTGTGTTTACAGATGGATCAGGCAAATCACATAAATCTGTTCTCCTATGGTGGGATGATCAACGGAGACAATGGGACTCGGACATAGAGACAGTCTCCGGTTCACCTCAAATAGTACAACTGAATGCAGTTGTTCGCGTTTTTCGAAAATGGAACATACCACTCAACCTTGTTACTGATTCCGCTTATGTTGCAGTTGTTGTTAAACGAGCCGAAGCTTCTGTGCTGTGGAATGTTTCACATTCACAACTCTTTACCCTGTTACAGGAACTTATTTTCCTTTTGGACTCTCGATCTGCGCCTTATTTTGTTATGCATATTAGGTCTCACACCTCACTACCTGGTTTTCTTGCAGAAGGCAATTGACGAGCTGATCTATTGACGTTACCAGTTCAAGTACTGCCAGACCGTATTGCACAAGCTAAACTGAGTCACTCTTTTTTCCATCAAAATGCTGGAGCTCTTAAACAACAGCTTGACCTTCCTTCTCAACAAGCGTCAAATATTATTGCTGTCTGTCCTGATTGTCAAAAACATTCTTTCCCATCAATTGCTGCAGGAGTTAATCCTAGAGGATTACAAAGCCTACAGTTATGGCAAACAGACATCACACATTATTCTGAATTTGGTAACCTTAAATATATCCACTCTTCCACTGATACATTTTCAGGTGCCTTGTTTGCCTCTTGTCACGCAGGAGAAAAGGCACGAGATGTTCGTAGACATTTAATGCGTGCTTTTGCTACTTTGGGTATTCCCTCAAAGATAAAGAGAGATAATGGTCCAGCTTATGTTTCAACAACTATAAAAACCTTCTTTGCCCTATGGGGTATAACTCATATTACTGGCATTCCTCATTCCCCCACCGGTCAACCTCTCATTGAACGGTCTCATCAGTCTCTAAAACGTCTATTGCAACAACAAAAAGGGGGAATGGGAATGGCTATTCCAGAGGAATGGTTACAGAAAGCATTGTATGTTTTCAATTTTTTAAATTGTTCTTTAATAGATAACAACCTACCAACAGTTTGACATTTTACTGCAAATACCTCCTTCGAGGCACGGGTTAAAGCCCCAGTATTGGTTCGAGATCCAGAAACAGGTACAATTATGGGACCATATCCTCTTGTTACATGGGGAAAAGGTTATGCTTGTGTCTCCACAGAAAAAGGACCCAGATGGATCCCAGCAAAGAATGTACGACCTTTCCGTGAACCTTTACTGCAGACAACTGATACCGACACCGACCCTACAGAATGAAATAAAAACTGCGTGAGGATTTCTGTTTTGCATTAATGTCAGATACCCAAATTCAGGATATAGAATTTAGATTTCACTTTTTACAGCGCTTAGAACGAACACTATCACCCTGGATTAAACCACTTAACAAAGGTAACACATTTGGACCAGACCAGATCCCCAATGCACTGATGGCACCGCTAGCAGATATTATCTTCCATTACATCGACTTTCAACGACACTGTCATGAGCCAGATTGGACAGCGTCTCGATTTCTACAGTTATGTTGCTATGAACATGGACCATCTTGTCGACCGTGGATCAAGATTCATCGTGAACTCTGTGATCACGATCGCTGGTGAGTTGTAAGACTAAGGGACAGATGGGGTCATTGGATGTGTTCTGAGTGTAATAATCAAATATTAAGGTTTAATCATATACAGTGGGCTGAACGTTTTATGGGAAAACCTCTTTTGGAAATAGAGGGAGTTATAGGGTTAGGTTCTGAGATTTTGCCAAACTTAGTTTTTGCAGATTTTTTATCATTGATTGAAAGTCTAGAAGTACGGGCTATTGCACGGTTGTTGTTTCAATATATTGTATTAGCAAGCAGAATTTATATTATTAACAAGAACATTATTATAGGATTAGAGTGTGGACAATCAATTGCAGTGCCTCGGTCGTGGACAGTACGACCAGAAGAATGGCTGGTTGTAAAAAGACGATGGAAAAAGAAAAGGAGAAACAAGCGTTGTCAGTAATATGGATAAAGATGTTCACATCTGGACCTTGGCCTATTGAAGGTGGCTCTTATCCCCCTTTTCTACCAAAGGTAAATGTTTGGGTCACGTTGGCGAACTTGACTGGACAGCATACTCTGTGTCTTGCTATGGCCACTCCGGATCAGCCTTTTTCCACGTCTTGTGGGCTTACCATTAGATGAATGGCCTATACCTAGGGACCTTCAAAGTCTTTTTCCACCCAAAAACGTATCAAAAAATGTGACAGACAATTGGGATGTATGGACACCCCATCTCCCACTGGCCACTTTGGAACCACAAAAAATTGAACTCCTTGGTTCAGTAAAAATGGATTTTTGCATAAGATTTAACTACACGGGAAAGAATCAGTCTAGGGCATGGGACGTTTCCCCTACTCATCCTGTTTTTAGAAATGCAAGTATCTGGTGTAATTACACTGCTAGCGACTTGTCTAAATCTAGCAATGCTCCGCTCTCACTACCTGCTGGAGTATTTTTTATTTGTGGGGATCGAGCATGGCCTGTCATTCCTTCTCATATAAAAGGAGGTCCGTGTAGCTTAGGGCGACTTTCCGTCCTGACTCCTAACACATCTATGATTTTACAACATTGCTACTCTCGAAGGACAAAGCGTGGCATTCATACATTTGCCTCTGATTGTGATGATAACATGCAATTTTGGTCCTTTGGCCAATGCTTTACTGCATCTCTTTTGTTGCCTGGAGCTGCTGCAGGAAAGGCTCTGGCAACATTAGATAAGCTTGGCTGTTGGCTTGCCAAACAAACTAATGCCACAAGCAGTGCCCTGTCTGGTCTTTTATTAGATGTTGATAGTGTTCGCCACGCAACATTACAAAATAGAGCTGCAATAGATTTTTTGCTTCTGGCACAAGGTCACGGTTGTGAAGAGTTTGAAGGGATGTGTTGCATGAACCTTTCAGATCATTCGGAATCAATTCATGCTAGCATCCAAAGATTGAAGGATGGAGTTTGTCATCTTCAACAAAGTGATACTGGGGATTGGTTAGATAAACTGTTCAGTGGTTGGGGCATTTCAGGATGGTTAAGAAGTTTAGTGAAGATGATTATATATGCTTTAGTTGCTTTTTTGTTTGTTTTATTACTTATACCTTGTCTTTTACAATGCTTACGAAAATTAATAACTCGTTCAATTTCAAGAGTTCTTTTTGTGCAACAGGAAGGGGGAGATGCAGGACAAGGCCTCAAGGACAGGAGTCCAAGTACCGATAGCCTGATGAATAGAGACTTGTTAGAACTTGTAGGGCACAAGCCCTGGGAACCAAGGAGCAAGCTAACTGCAGACTCTTGAGCCGTTGCAGTTGAGATGGCAACCAGATGGACAAAGAGGAAGAAGTAGCCAGATAAGGGAACGGATAGTGCTGATAAGGAACTTTGTTAATTAAGAAAGTCACGTAGGAAGAAACCCCCTAATCTTGGAATAGAAATTGTTGCTATGACAAGGTAAACTAATGAGTTCCTATTGTTTAAACGGTGTGCCTTAAATGTCAACCAATCAGTGTTTTTTACGCTTAAGATTTAAGCAATCAGTGTGTAATATGTAGAAGGTAGAAACGTATATAACTGTAAGAAAATCACTAATTAACAGACAACTTGCTTGCATCAAGCTGTGTCCCGTCTCTTCATTCACCGCAGTTTGGATTTTTTTTTATTTTCTTTTTTCAGTTCAATAACTGAAGAATCGACGACTAATTCTACCTTCTGAGGACTAGACTAATCTATAACCTGGTATTATACAACTGGAAAAATGAAATGCGTGCGTCTGCCTTAAAGTGTCTTTCAGTTCATTTTATCGTATCATGGCAGCATATGAACTTAAACCAAAACAGTTAGTGCCTGACTTTTTTTCTTTTACAAAACAACATAGCACAATTCTTTAGCTATGATTCTAAACAGCGCTTCCTAGAATCACTGAAAAAAGGTACCACAGTTTAAAAAAAAATATTTGAAAGGCTATCTTGAAGTAAAGGGGTCTTCAAAGCTTTCACTGCATTAGCTTGAACCTTAAGAAACCGTTTCCTGAACTATCTTGACTAAAAAAATGAGATCAGTTTTAATTTCTATTCTCCTGAAGAGGCAGAAAGAAGACTAATGCAGGTCTCAGCTGTTACCACCAGACAAACTTCACCTTTTTTTTCTTTCATCAGCTTTTGAGTGCTTGAATCCTCGACATAGTCTTCACTGATCCAACTTAATTCTCTCAAGAACAATGTCCTCCACTCTCACATCTTGCTAACTCCTCTCCTTGGAGAGACAGGAAAAGGAATATAGTGCACTGAGGTAGCCTTTCAAATTATTTCATAATAAAAAAAATAATATTGGTGTGAGGCATTAAAAAAAACACGTTTTCATTAAGTACCCTCCTTCATTTACAAGAACGTAGCTTCCTTTTGATACTGGCTTTTTGGCCATTTGCAACTGAACACTTGGAAAGAGAAATCTGGACAATTGCATTCCTAAACAATATTCTTTTTCATTTTGCTTTCAAAAGGTGTCTCCGGATTGGAGAAGTTACAGTTCAAAGTTATAAGGAACGCTCCTGATAGTTTGTAAAAATTTCATTATTATCCCAAATCACATCAGCCACACTTACATTTAGGAATCCCATTTGAAGACCGCCACGTAAACTTAAGCATGTTTTCCTGAGGCATTGCCTAACTACATAACAAACACCGCTATCATATGCAGTTCAGTGTAATACCGTGTTTCTTGTGGTTTTGGCATTTCAGCACTTGTTCATTAGGAAATTCAAACCCCACTGCCATTAGATGCTACAAGATAGAAGAATGCAGTTTAGTTACACTGTGAGTGACAGACAATTTTTGATGTCTTGATTCTCTGTTACTAATCTGTCAAATGAAGCATAATGTAGAACTCCACAGTACATCACGGTACTTCAGTGATTTCGTTTATCATAAAACCCCCATTCATTGCTTTAAAACACATTCTATACATAGCTTTTTAGCAAACCTGTGGTTTGAAACATGACATTATGAGAAAAGAAAAAGCTAATTAGACTTCATGTTAAAGTAAGCATCTTTAATGAAGCCAGTTTAAAAGTTTTCCCTTGTGTGGATGTTGTGATCTGGTTCTATCTCAGTCAGCTCGTAAGGTAGAAGAGAGAAATCATAATTTATGATGCCAAATTACAGAAAAAGGCATAGTTTGGTCCTAAGACAAAAGTCCCACATATGAATAGTAAAGGTCACAAGTTTAATTCTTTTAATGAAAAAAATTAAAATTACGATAAAAGGAATAAAGATCATGCTAGACTGACAAGAAACTTTCAACCTCCAGAGATTCTTGAATGTTTTAAAATTTTCACTTCCACATAACCAAACCATGTGACCTCTTTCCCTCTCATCTCAGGAGCTACACAACCATCATTAAACACACCCTAACTCATTGCAGGGGACACTACTTCCACCTGAAGGGACAGAGTGCTTTTATACAAGTGGTTCTGTTAAGGACACACAAATCAGCATTCTCAGAAACTCCAACTACCCTTGCAGTCTGCATCCTGTGAAAGTAGTACCTGGAGTGTCATGTACCTCCAACAGTGCTGTGCAGAAACAACACTCCAGGAAACCTCAGTGTTGTACCAGCTGCCTCGTGGCTTCCTGCTAGCAGATATCCAACAGATTCTTTCTAGCATCAGCAGGCATAGGATTCATGGGAAGAAAAGCAGAGAAAGGTGTATTTCCATAAACCTGTTTCTCCTGCATACTCTTTTTATGCATTCATAAAGAAGTCAGATCATGCACAGGAACGACCACAGAATTCGGAGAAGAGGGTGGAATACATGAAAATAAAGATGCTTTACTATGTCTAATATTGCTTTCCTTTTCATTGAAGGCTTATAAATACTGTCCCTTCTACTCCAATAATACTCAGAACTAAAACACTACCTTTTAATATATTCAACATACATTTCATTATGCAGACATGATATATTCTAAATTAGTATTTCTGAGAAGCCAAAACAATTGTGACTGTGCATAGTTGGACTTCGTAGCTTGGCTCCATGAGAAATGAATGGCTAAGTGGTTTTGTTCCATCCGTATCAGGGAAAAGATTCATTACACCATCTCTGCTCCTACTGAGGTTTCAAGTACATACAGAAGCCATCCATGACAACAGCTAACTGCTTTCCAGAGCAACGAGAAATTTTATTTGCAATGAAACACCTCAATTCACAAGAGATAGCCAGATATTTAGGGATCATAGAGAATACTATGCTGGATCAGGCAAGGTCCCACATGTGATCAAGTGGATTACTGCAAAAGCTTCCCCAAATGCTCCAGCATATTCGGTCTGGGCCTGCACTTTGGCCTCCCTCCATGACTCTTCTTTACACATACATCATCTTTTCTCTAGGCAAGTACACTCGCATTTCATGCAGCTTTGCTGGACGTTTAGCTGTTTGACTACATTTTACATAGCACTTTAAAGGATTTCTCCATCATAATATAAAAAGATGACATCTGGAATAAAATATATAAGTCTCAAGTGGAAGTACTGACTGTAACAGAAACCGTCTAAATATTAGCAAGTTTCCTATTTATTTTATTAGCTTTCCCCATATTTAACAAATAGAAAGTTGACTTCCTTGAGCAAGAGAAACAAATGATACCATCTTTTGTAATCAGGCAACCTTCTGATTTCTAGAGTTCTCTGTAAACACAAGAACATTAAATTATCTATGGATCAAATTAAACTAATGACGTCCAAGAGGTCTCTGAAGTTTTTCTTGCCCAACAGACATGTATTTATTTACACTTCAACATTCAGTTTTAGAATTTCCTACACTATGACAAATTATCCTCATTGTTTAACTTCAAATATTACCCACTACAGAAGAAGAAATCCATTAACCAAACACTGAAACTTTATGAAGACTACTGACTTCATTGCATACTGTGTAGCTACAGAAATCCATCGGCTTGCAGACTTCCAAATGCAGCTCTGAAACTTGCACGACAACGTATATTTATTTCTTCTATACTATCGAAACAATTCCAAACATGCACACATAAAAATTACGTGCAGAAAGAAACCAGTGAACACACAAAAAATTCCCCAATTAATTCAATGGGCCAAAGGTTTCATTGTACTTCTTCAATAGACTTGTCCACTAATTAAGAAGCACAATAAAAAGACAGAAGACAAGGAAAGGGAATGGAGGGGAGGAGAGGAGGAGGAGGAGAAGAAGGAAAAGAAAAAAGGAAAAAGAAAGAGAAAAAAAGGCACGAAACCCCTCAACAACAAGGTACACAGTGCATGGGGTGAAAGGCTGGATGAATGGCTCAAGGAGTTAGTAGTGCACGGGGCAATACCTGACTGGTGACCAGTCCCCAGCGGTGTTTCTCGGGGCTCAGTTCTGGGGCCAGTTCTCTTCAATATTTCTATCAGTGACGTGGATGCAGGATTTGCAGAGGGCTCTGGATAGACCGGGGCAATGGGCAATCATCAGTGGCATGACATATAACCAGACCAAATGCTGGATCCTGCACCTGGGAGGGAGCAAAGCCGGCCACAAGTACAGCTTGGGAGAGGAGTGGCGGGAGAGCAGCCCTGCAGGAAGGGCTCTGGGGGTGCTGGCTGACAGGAGGCTCAGCAGCAGTCAGCAGTGTGCCCTGGCAGCCACGGGGGCAAACCCCACCTGGGGTGCACCAAGCACAGCATCACCGGCCCGTCCAAAGGGTGATCATCCCGCTGCGTTTAGTGCTGGGGTGGCCTCACCTTGAGCACTGTGTGCAGGGCCCCCCCATTTAGGAAGGCTGTTAAGGTCCTTGATTGTGCCCAAAGTAGGGCTGGAAGGCATGTCCCATGTCCTTTGTGGAGTGGCTGAGGACTCTGCGTTTGTCTAGTTTGGAGAGAAGGCAGCTGTGGGGTGACCTCGGTGATCTCTACGGCTGCCTGAGGAAGGGACATGGAGAAGGAGGTGCTGAGCTGTTCCCCCCGGTGCCCAGTGCCAGGATGCCTGGGAATGTCTCAAAGCTACATTGAGAACACAAAGAGGGTGGTTAAACCCTTGAACAGGCTTCCTGGCCAAGTGGACATTACCCCATTCCTTTCAGTGATTAGGAGATATTTGGATAACGCCCATTAATATATACTACCATTATATAACACCATGCTTTGCTTTTACTCATCCCTGAAGTCATCAGGCAGTTCAGTGAGATGGCTGTTGTAGGTACCTTGCAACACAACTAGTGCACTCCCATGCCACTCCATTCCTTGTTCTCACCACGAGTTCAATCACAACGAGACTGTTAGTTCCCTAAAATGCCAGGGGTTTCTTGGCTCCGTAAACACTTTCAAGGACACAAATCAGAAAGGTGACAAGTAGAAACAGGACTTTTTTCTTTTGAAGCTGCTTTGAAGCACGTGTTCACAAGCATTAAGACAATGCACATGTGTAGCCAGGAGCAGGCTGGTGCATCCCTCGGTTCAGCTGGAAAAGCCATCCCTTGCAGCCTGGCACAGGAAAGGCACAGAGCCACAGAGAGGAGCAGCAGGGACACAGGCCAGGAGGGATGCCAAAGATGGAATCCAGTTTTAGAAGCTCTTTTAATACGCACCCAGTACTTCTTCTATGCTCTAATTGTGTATGATAGCATTTGATGTTATATAAATCCTTAATGGTACTGAACAAAGACTGGGTTATAAGTGGAAACACAGAACACATTTTCATGGATGTGAAATGAGTTCATTGTGATGGGAGCAATTAAAATGCATTTCAGATGAAACTAATGGCTGGATGCTTACAGTCTTATATTTTAAACTGCTTTCCCTCATCAATTTATTTTGGTATATTTTCTTATGGTGCTATAGATAAGGATTCATTTGGCTTGCATGTGCACCTTATCCCTATTTCCATAAGCATTCCGTTAGTTAATAGATACTGTAATGCTTGTTTCAATGAAATGCCAGAGACTGGCCAGTCAGAAAATGTGATTTATTAAAGCAAGCGACAAGTAAGCAAAACAGCGCTGGGCGGCCGGGGAGTCTCCTGCTCCACCAACGGCGCGCAAATTCAAGCAAGCTGAGCAGCTCTTTTTCTCTTCCCCGAGGTCACTTCTGACACCCTCAGTAGCCCCTCTGCTGCTTCTGTTGTGGTGGTTTCTTGCCAGACAGGACGTTCCCATGTTTGGTGTAGCAAGATCACATTGTGGACATGTCTCTTCTTGTTAAATAGGAAGTTCTTAAGACCACCACAATGGGTTTGTTCCTCTTGCTTACCTTGGTTGATCGGCAAATTACCTTTAGTTACTTATTACAATTCCCCCCTTCTTTTATTTGTAAGTAATTTGCTGATCAAACCTAGACAATACCTCACAAGCTGCATCTAATTCAGGATTTTCATTTGGTATGATTTTCATCTCTAGTTCCGATTGCTTCATCACCATTAGCTGCGCTTTTTCCAACCTGTTTTTCACAAAAGTTACAAATTTATTAATGATACAGGGTCCGAAAGTCAGAACCAATAACAACATTATGAGGGGTCCCACCAAAGTAGAAATTAAAGTAGTCAGCCAGGGTGACTGTGGCTGTAAAATTCTTTACCTTTTGCTTTTTCTTGTTACCTTTTTTGTTCTTTAATAACTCTGTTGGGTCCCACTGCTTGTGGCGTTTTTAGTTCATGTTTCTGAATAAATATTAAGACCCCTCTATCAGCTCCAGGTTCCCAATATCTTATTCCCCAGGTTCGTCCTAATAGCCATCCGTGGTCATTAGGCTGCAGGATTTCTAGTACATAACAAGCTTACAGTTGCCAAGATGGGGGTCCTCTACGTGTCTATCCCAGCTAGGAGCTGGCGGATTGCATCCTCTGGGTCCCCATGTTATAGTTAAGAATCTATTTTTAATGGCTACGTCCCAGTTTGAAGCTATGGTTTCACATCCCCAATATGCACAGTAATAGTGATTAGGGAAATTGCAGTAGCTTTTCCCTGGATTCGAACTGGGGCAGAGATAAAAAGGTTTTATTGTTCTTTCTCGTCAACTGGGTGGGTCTAGTTCATAAAAGACTAAATCTTCCAATTTAACTTGGAATTTTGGGGATCTGGCTGTCACGTTATACCGAACTTCTATTGAATCTTCCCATCAACCTAAGGTCCAATTGAAGGGTAATGCTCATTTTCTTTTTTTTTTGAAGTCATGGTAATCAATACCATTAATAGGATACCAGCTTTCATTTCCCCACTGTTCAGTACGTCTCTGCCTTCCTCGTCTACTCTTTTGCAGAGAGCAACGGGATATCAATATCTTCTCAGCAGCAGCAGGTAGTCTTCAGGGGAATTTTGCTGTTATCCTGTCAATAATTTCCAAGGTCTAAAGAGTTAGTTATCTCTTAAATATATTTCCACCTGTTTGGTTGTTCTGTCCATTTCCAGGCGAATCTTATAGTACGCTGTCTTAAAACTCTGTACCAGTCTGTTTCATGTACTTCCCAAAGTTCAGGTACTGACAGTTCCCATCCACAAAATAATTTACAAATTTCCACTTGATCCTCTGGTCCCCTGGTACGTATTGAATCATTGTGACATTTCATACAGTAAGGTTGTCTCTTAAATGAAACACAGGACCAATCTCTATTACAATTTAGACATCGGCAAACAACCCAACATACATGTCTGGAAGTGGGGTGTTTTAAGCAGCGTATTCCCCGGAGATCTCCTATTCTGGGTGATTCGGGTATCTCCGTCTCTGTGTTGTTTTGCTGTCAGACAGCAATGGTGAGACAGATAACGATGTCCCAATAACATCCTTCACACCGCCCTGTGGCTCAACATTGCTGCTCCGTGGGTGGCATAGATAGAGAGAGAGAAAAGATTCTGCCAACTATACAAAGGAGGTTAACAATCTTTATCTAAGCATTAAACCCATTTACCATTATCAATAAACAATAACAGGCAATAACTACAAATGACTAACAAGAACTATAAATCCCTAACAAACGTTAGCTAACAACTCAAAACTCAAACATGTCATAAGCTAATTTCAAAACATTATCATAACAGGATGACATAACAAAACACAATAAAACATTTCTTAGCATATATAAGGTTTGTTTGTGGGGGTTAAGAATCAAGAGCCAAGAGGTGGGCATTTAAAGGGGTAAATTTTCATGCCCCTTTAAGGTTAGGCTGCGCATACATTTTCATTGTGCAGTTTTGGTGAGGGCATTAGCCTGGATCTTGACCAGGAGGGTCATGGACCAATTTGTTTGTCTCGCCACAAACAATCCTTATCATTTTGGAAAAGATGGGAGCAGGAGACGACACACTCTGTACGGTTTTGCTGTTCAGCCTTTGTCTCATCGTGACTACAGTACCCATCAGTATGTGCTTTTGTGAGTGTTTTTGGTCACGCCGGTACAGAAGAGTGCGATCTCTTCCTCGCAATCCGCCCCGAGAAGTGGAACCCATGGGATACCAAAGCAGAGTGCGAGAGACTGTTATATAAACAAAAGAAAACTGTTGATCTCCAGCAGTTACCACGTGACTTGTTATTTGTTTCTGTTCATTTTCGTTACCTCGTGAAGAAAAATACCAAGGACCAGAGACAGACTATCGTGGAGGGAACAGATGGAGTTACCACCCCGACATTATTCAGGACCGTGCTGGACTCACGAGTGAAGAAGCCTGTTTTCCACCTCACATGAGACTTTGCTGGACTGTTATTCTGTTATTCAACTTCTAGTTCATGTTTGTTAAGAAATTGTTATCTGTTGTTTACTGGTTGTCAAATGATTCATTGAATTTACTTTACATCTAACACACGGTTTTCAAAATAAATCAAAAGGGTTGGGTAATACATATAATAATAACCTACAAAAACAAAACCTAAAACCAACACTTAAAACTATACATTCCACTTAAGTAATAAATGAACTATAAATACTATAGTTTCTTTAAACATTTTTTTTTTTATCTATCTATCTATCTATCTATCTATCTATCTATCTATGTGTCACTACCATGGCTAGACTATAGGGATTTCGCATGCGCGGTCTTTCCAGATTGTTCCAGTACATTCTGTGGGGTTTAAAATTGCGCATGCGCATGTTCAAAGGCATACACGATAAAAGATGGCTGCTGAGTGTCCAGATGAAGTCCTGGACCCATTTCCCGAGCTTACCACTCCGGTAAGTTTGTTAATGGTGACATTTATGGCACTATGGCCAAATGACAGGTCCTTGCTTTCAATGCAATGTTTTCTCACCATCAGACCGCCACATCACCTGCCAGGGAGGAAGGGTCTGGAGTGCGCATTTCCCCCTCTGAACATCCCGTAAGGTGAGTGTTTTTTAAACGTCTAACCTGTATGGTTCATTATAAAGGGGAATCAAACCCCTTTTTTTTTTCTCGTTGTTTAGGCACAGGGTGTGTTTTTCTACTGTCACACGTCAAGAACTTATGGTGGAGGTGGAAAAGTATAAAAGACGTTACCACATCCCCGTCTGTGCGTTCCTGATGGTTGTTTTCTTTGCTATTCTATGTGTATTCTTAATCGGCCTACATTGTTGTATGAATTGTTAATAGTTACTTATTCCCAGATTCCTGTTTGCTATTAAATTGTTATTGTGTTAACTATATAATCTGTATTGTTGACTGTACAATTGGCGTACTACTCGAATTTGTTTAATGCCATTGGGTGAAATCATAGTAGCAAATTGCATGTTAGTTATAACGCGTTGAATTAATCTTATAAAACATGGAACAGCACATGGCAAAAACAATAAGGTGGCTAATCCACATAACAAATAAAATAGGATTCGTTTTACCCAGGGGCTCCCGAGAAGCCAGGAAAACAAGTCAATATTCTAGTCTTTCCAAGTTCGGACGGGAACATGGGCTAACTTCCCTATCTCTGATGTGATTTGTTTAACTCCCTCACCATTGCCATCAATTTTCAAATAACAATTGGAAACATTTCATTTACCACAAACACTTCCTTCTTCGGCTAGCAGGAAATCGAGAATCGTTAGAATAGTTTGGCTCCTGATCTGTACTTACAGTTTGGATTTTACCATCTGGTATTAAGGATGATTCCTCCTTTCCTACCTCCTCTGCTGCTGCGGAGTTTCATCTGCACATCCCCTAACAAGTCACTGTGATGGTAAAACACACAGATTTACATTAGTAGAACTGCTACAGAGTGTATTTTATTTCAGTTTTTCTGCCAATATCCCCCATAGCCCTGCTGACCAAGGGATATTGTTTTACTGAACTAGGCAGGCCTTCCCCTATCATTTTTACTGTAACAGGTAAAGCATTTTTTCCTTACCTGGAATTTATTTCCAGATATACCTGGTTAAAGATTTCTTTTACTTCAGGGAGGTCCTCTTTTCCACTTAAAGATTTTGGTGAATTTGGCATTCTTACTTGTTTTCTTAGTTTGTACTTTAAAGGTTTCAGGATGTTTTCCTGGTGGCCAGCAGCTCCCACAACTGTAACAAATTATTTTCACTGAAGTTTAACACCAAATAAGTTGGTTTTGTATTCACTAAAAATTCCACCTCATTTTTCCTAGTCCCTAGTTCACCAGAACCCCTTGCTGGTTCTTTAGCTCAGGGCAATCTCGCTTCCAGTGTCCACTTGCCCTACAATATGCTCATTCACCTCTGCCTGATATTCCTCCTCGGTCTCTGCTTCATCTCCTCTACCAGTTCAGCACGACCCAGCTCTTCTTCTCTTACCTTCTGTACACGTCCTCTGTTCCTTCTATCAACTTTTCTACATCACGATTACCTTGGTAAAAATGAACTCGAACCTTTATCCAGTCCTATTCACAACCAACTTTCCAACATCTAGATTTCCCCATCAGAGATTCACCTTTACTCTCCTCAGACCCGCTGCCTGCCCTAGAGGGGCCGTTACCGGTCCTGTTGTGCTGCAAATGCTGCAGCAATCGGGGTGACATTGTCAGGTCCTTCTGCTCAATCGTCAGCAACAGCAACCCCCTCCTCCTCACCATCGGAAGGGTTCGGGGCAGGAGATGCTGTTCCTGCTCTGCAGGTTACACAAGCCTGCCTCTGCTACAGCACTTCTGTTTTAACTCTTTCTTACCCTGAATGCAAATCTGCTCCTTGTTGCTTTAAGTCTGCGTTCTTACATACCATGCCTTCGCAGGCAAACAGCAAACACCCTGCCATGCGTCCCGCAGGACTCAGCCGCACCTTCGAGGGGCTACGGGGCTTTGTACAAACTCACCCCAATACCCTAACACTTTCACAGGGTCTAGATAGCAGCGGGAGGGGAGTGAGGGAGGTGGTAAGGGCTGGGGGGGGGGAGGGCGGTGGAGGTATATACGGAGGGGGAGAGGTAGGGATCTCATCCTCACTTCTATTCTTCTTCTTCTTTCCCCCCCTTTGTTTTCTTTTAACGGGAACAAAAGGGCCCTAGTTTCAGACCCTACCCATAAGGAAGCATACTCACTTTCCTCCAGGCAAAAGGGGTCTTTTGAATTCACATATATATTCAAAGCCTGGCATATCCAGTCTTCAGATGCCCCGAAGACCGGTCAGTAGAGGTGGTCGCCCCTAATTTGTTTCCCACCCCAAACTTCCATACAGTAGTGTATCAATCTTACTTTACTCTTACCCTGCCTAGAAGGGTACGCATCCCAAAATTTTATCATTAGTCCTAGCAGACTCTCCGGTGGTATCTGTGGGAGCCTAATCTGGACCCCAGAACCACCCATGGGATCACAGGGCTTTGCTTTTCCTCTGTCCCGTCTTCCGAGGCGCCTTCTTTCACTCACGCACTCGCTTCCCCTGGTTCGTGGCGCAGCCCCTCGCGGGGTCTGGAAAGCGCACTACTGAGGGTCCGCACTCACTTCGCCCTCCCTGGGCGTCTCACACAAGCACGCTTCAGGATACCCAACCCCAACCGAACGGTTAACCGGCCTATACTCACGCGTCCTGCGTCTTCATTCGGGCTTCGTGCACAAAGATTACGGGGTAACCGGTTTTATTTGCTCACTGTCACATTTGAGGTTCGTCGGTAAAGGATTTGGCGTAGAAGCACCCCGACAAGGGCCGCTTATCCAGCGGGGCGCCTCCCCTGCCACGGACCTCAGGCCAGATTGCCTTTATCCAAGTCACGGCACCAAAATTGTTATAGTTTACCTGTCCAATGAAATGACAGAGACTGGCCAATTAGAAAATGTGATTTATTAAAGCAAGTGACAAGTAAGCAAAACAGCGCTGGGCGGCCGGGGAGTCTCCTGCTCCACCAACGGCGCGCAAATTCAAGCAAGCTGAGCAGCTCTTTTTGTCTTCCCCGAGGTCACTTCTGACACCCTCAGTAGCCCCTCTGCTGCTTCTGTTGTGGTTTCTTGCCAGACAGGACGTTCCCATGTTTGGTGTAGCAAGATCACATTGTGGACATGTCTCTTCTTGTTAAACAGGAAGTTCTTAAGACCACCACAACGGGTTCGTTCCTCTTGCTTGCCTTGGTCGATCAGCAAATTACCTTGAGTTACTTATTACAGTACCAGCCCAGGAGAGAGGGGAGGCTGCTGCAGCCCCCGCCCCGGCTGCGGCCAAGGAAGTGTGTTCCAGTGGGCACACGCGTGCCGAGCGGGCATGCCCACCGCACACACGTGTGCATGCAGTTCGGGTCAGCGCTAGGTTATGCGGTGTGCATACCCGCACAGGCAGGCAGAGGCAGCCCCCAGGCCCCGGTGCCTGTAAGCACGCTGCAGGGGGCTGCGCTTTTCCAGCCCCGGGTGGGCAGCGGGGCCCGGGGGGCAGCGATCTCCCTCGGGCTCTCGGCAGAGGAGCTCGGCAGCAGCCCGGGCTGCGAGAGGGGGGCGGCTCGGGGGGCGGGGGGCCACCCGGGGCGGGGTGCCACCCCTCCCGGCCGGCGGGCGGTCCGGCAGGCGGTGCCGCGGGCTGGAGCGACCCCGCCCGCCCCTCCCTCGGGGACAGCCGGCGGCTGGAACCCGGTCGCCGGCCCCCGCCCCCCTTCGCCGCGGTGCGCTCGCTGCGGGGTGCGCCGGCGGGGCCGCTGTGCCCGGGCCGCAGACCCCGCACGGCAGCCGGGGAGGGCTCCGCCGTCCCCCCCCGCCCTGCCCGGGGGCGGCTGCGGGAGCGGCGCGGGCGAGCCGGGGGAGCTGCGGGTGACGGGCGCCCCCCGAGCGGTTGCGGAGGACGGGAACGGCCGCGGCAGAGGCCGCGAGTGCGGCGTGAAGGTGCCGGTCAGCCGGAGCCGCCTCCCGCGGGGGGCCCGGGCTCGCTGCCGGGTCTCCGCGCGGTCGGGGCTGTCGCTGCCGAGGTTCGAGACGTTTCGCCGCCGCCCCTCGCCCCGGCACGCTCCTGCGACGGCGGCGCTGGCCGTGCCCGGCTCGGGGCAGGCGTTTGCCAGCCGGAGACCGGACCCCTTTTCGGGGAGAGGCCGGAGCGAGGCGGCGAGCGCCGGGGAGCGCGCAGGGAAGGGAGCGGGCAGCCCTCCGCAGGGGGCGAGCCCGGGGGCTGCGCTGCGGCTCCGCACTCGCGGCTCCACCTCAGCCGCAGGCAGCCCCCGCAGAGCCGCCCCCGGCCCCGCACCGCGCCGCGCCGCAGGCAGCCCCCGGCGCCCCGGGAGGCGCTGCGGACCGACGGCTTGCACATCGGTGGTCAGCAGAAGGCAGCTCTGCGCCTTAAGTGGCGACGTAGAGAAAAGATGTGTCTGCAGCGAAGCACAGGAGAGGGTCCGGAGGACAGAGCGTGTTGCAGGCGCTTGGCAGCACACGGCCTCGGGAGGGGGAACAGACGCCATGGGTCAAGCTGGGGCATAAGGTAAGCTCAAGGAGAACCAGTTGGTTAATGGGACCAAACAGAAATGACTTGAACTGTGCGTGAACACTTCAGTGAAACTAAAGACCGCTGTGCCTTTAAATGGGGACGAGGCTCGTAAGACCCAGTGAGGATTAAGTGTGACTAAAGGTCATCGTAAACGGTTTTTCCAGGTGTATAAAGTATTTTCCTGTCGCGACGAGCTGTGCTAGCTTTGTGGGTTTGCCCCCCAGCTCCCGTCCCCGCAGAGACGCGTGCCTGGTCCCTCGGCCGTGCGGGTGCTCGATGCGTTGCACGGCGGGCGACGGGATCCGGCCGTTCGACGGGAGCATCGGGTCCCGAGGAGACGGTCGCTGCCAGCCCCGGCCGGGCTCGGCGCTCGGAGGGGCTGCGCGACGTCCCGGTGTGACATGTCCCTTCCCGGGGCTCGGCCCCCGTCTGGGTGCGAGGGGGGTGGCGGCTCGGCGGGTGGCGGGCCTGCCGGGGTGGGAGATGCGGCTCCAGGTGCTTTGCCCGCCGGCCCGGACGGTGCTTTCGCCTCTCGTTACGCGTTCGGGGGAGGCAGGAGGGTCGCCGTTACCGTCAGCGAGCCCGTGCTGCCGCCGCTGCCCGGCGTCGGGGCTGTGTGGCATCCCGGGGTGGCGGGGATCGGAGCGATGCGCCTCGTCTTTGCAGGGTGCTGAGCTGCCCTTCCCCGGGGCCAGGGCTCGCTGCCGCTTCCAGCTGCACAGGATTTGGTCCCGCAGCCTCAGTGTGAGGGCTGGATTTTCGCGAAACGAGGAGGAGCTGCTGGCACCTTCTGTACTGACGGGCGGCTTGATTTCTTGCTGTGCTTTTCGTACATCTTTAATAGCCCGGTGGAGTACAAATTGTAAAGGAAACTTCATACGCAGAGTTTTAGAGTTTGAAGAGAGATTATTCACCCTCTAGCTGTCCTGAGGTTTCACCTCTCTTCCTGGCAGGACTGATCTTCCAGTTAGAAGTGAAACAAGGTCAAATGGTTAAAAAAAAAGGCTTCCTTCTGTCAGGGCAAATCTAAATCAGTCATATTCCCAGGCACCAAAGTGTGTTGTGTAACAAATGGGAGTGCAAAGGTAAGCACGTAGCTTTGCGTGTGCGAGAGCAGTTGTGGGACTTCTCTGTAAGTTCTAACACCTTGCTCTTTGCGCTGTTCTTCTGCAAATTTGCCTGGATTTTAAGTATGGACAGAAGAGGGAGAGAACGAACATATGCCTTTGATTTGCTTAATAGAAAATATCTTGGCAGAAACACATGCTTGTGCTGTGTATTCTGTTAGAGTTTGGCTTTTTAAAATATTCATATGTTCTGTCTAATGAAAAGCTGATAGTATCTCCCATTCACCTAAGAATATGTTCAAACATAGCTTGAGATATGCTGCTAATCACGTTAAGAAAAATGTATAGCTTAATATCAAACTAGCTAAAGTGCTGTCACTGAGGAATATCTCGGTGCTTGTAAACTTTAATTTAAAGAGTGCTATGAGGCTGGATTACCCGATAACCAGTACAACTGGAACAGCAGTATACCCCCTCTTTTTTGAAGGAAGACTGTAGGTCGTTTTGAACAGCATGGAATCATAGAATCATTTAGGTTGGAAAAGTCCTTTAAGATCATTGAGTCCAGCCATTAACCTGACACTGCCAAGTCCATCACTAAACTGTGTCCTTGAGCACCACATCTACACATCTTTGAAATGCCTCCAGGGATGGTGAGGCCACCCTGAAACTTCCCTGGGCAGCTGGTTCCAGTCCTTGACAACCCTTTCAGTGAAGAATTTTCTCCTGAGGCCATTTCCTCTTGTCCTATCCCTTGTATCCTTGTTGGATCTGGTAGAAATGATCCCCTGATGGCAGTGTGTAAAGGATTAATTTAAGTTCCAGATTCTGGTTGCCTGGCATTAGCAAAAATAAAGCTTTTGTGTTATTTCTCTTAACAGTTAAAAATTAGATGCAGGAAAAATAAAGAGAAACACTAAGTACTGAATTCCCCCCCCCCCCCCCCCCCCCCCATTTACATTTTGGTAAGACAGAACTAATTTGCTCTCCTATCTGCTGTGCATCCTGGTGCTGAGCTAATCTTTTCTATGCCCTAGATTGTTATTAGCCTTGCTTGCTTATTACTGAAAGATTTACTTTCTAGGACTCCTTTTAATTCCATTTGCTCCTACGCTGCCTTTTGTCTTAAATGTTATTTTTTTGTAGTGTCCTTTGAAAGATTCTTGGCCTTTTCTAACCCGGGACAAATTTATAGTAGCCTGATGGAGTTTTCCTAATCATTAATGATCTTCCCAGCAGGATATGTTCTTTGTCTTCTTCCTAACATGATTCAGGACACATTCTGTTTTAAAGTGCCCTTACCCTTGAACCATTGTGCTGGGATTTAGTGTATTAACCCAAACTCTAGTAGATGTTTCTTGAGGCTTTCTGTGTCACTTTGCACAGCACTCATAAGATACCTGCTGTCAAAGTGCTTGCATTTTAGTAATAACACCTTGGCATTGTTAAAGTAAGTATGTTTAAATTTTCCTTTGGCCGACTCATCTGTTTTAATTCCTTCAGTATTCAGATTTCTTCTGAGACAGGTGGAGGAAAGGAGCACTTGTTCTTTACAGAGGATGAAATAGCAGAAATAAATGTGTAAATAGGCATGACCATTAGGCCATTAGGGGTGTTTCTATGGGTATGTCTGCTATGCCCAGAATGGTGTAAGAACAGTAATCCGCTTTGCAAATTTGGCTGTATGACCATATCACTATGTTTAGAGGTGCAGGCATCAATAGATGCAAGTGTTTTCACAGAATTAAGAAAACCATCTTGTCCATGCAGACCAGCCATAAATGATGCACAGACAGAACAAAAAATGATAGGAAAAAAAAAATGTCTTTTTTAGACCCATATGAGTAAATAGAGTATTCTGTGCTGTCCTGTACACACGTGTGTGTACATGTATTTGTAGCCAGTGAGTCATGGCTCCTAAGCCTGATTTAAAAACTGAATGGGTTCATTATAATCCCCCCCCCCCCCCCAATATATATATCTGAGGAATCAATCTAATGTGCTTTACTAAATGAACATGTGAAAGTGCTTACCAGGGGTAAACCTGGGGACTCTACATATTTCTCTCTTTTTCCTCCAACAGAATGAAAACACCTTTGAGACAATAAAGGAGTTAGAGGAGGAGCCAGTGTGTCCCTTTCAGTCTTCTCTGTGTATCTGCGTGCACCGCTTCCCCTGTTTGGTTCCTGATCTAGACGGGAAGGACAGGGAGGGTGTAAGGACACTGCAACTCTCAGGGAGAAGATCGGCTTTTGTGCCGGCTTCAGCCAGTTCTGAGCTCTTTGGGGCTTAAATCTCCCAGAATGGGTGTGATGTTGAGTTGTCTACTCCAGGGCAAATGGAGAGGAGGAGGGGCGCCTGGAGGGAGGACCACTGGCTCAGGGGACACCCTGAGCATCAGAAGTTGTTGGAACCACTGATGACTAGAGCTGTGACCAGGGGGGACCTCTCAGATTTCTCTGCATGTGGTACCCCAGTTGCTGGGACGTACATTAAGCAGAGATTGTGCGGTGTGGTGGGAGGGTGACTTGCTTTGCAAAGGGGGAGCTCAGGCCAAACCCCTGCCAGGCAGGTAGAACTACAGATCCTCCCTGTGCTTCGCGTTCACCTTGCCTATGACAACGTGCCACAGAAAAGCTGAGCACAGCCCTTTGCTGACGCCCAGCAGCTTGTGCTCCCTGCTGTGCCCCTCTGAAATGTTTTGGTTGATCGTCATTTCATGGAGAGCTTTATTGTCCCCACAGCCAGGGCTACTGCAGCAGTAGCAAACCAGGGCTTCTAGTTACTCCCCGACACCTGCCTTCCTCCCCCTCTGCATCTCCCCAGCTCTCACAGAGGAGGGGTTGCCAGTGGTGCCTTCTTCAGGCAGGGCACATCTGCAGTTTTCATTGAATACCCTCCTTTCCTTTGAAAGCCCTGCCTCCTTCTGGCGGGTGGGGTTTGCTCATTTCCATGGGCGCTTTTGCAGGTGGTGGTGACATGGGGAGGAAAGGGACATACAGTGCTGGAGGTAAAGAGCCGCTGCGCGTCTGTTTACACCGTGTTTGTACAGCTGAGGTGGATACAAATCGGGGGTGGCTTTGCTGGAGAACTTTGCCAGGGATATAACTGACCGCCTGTTTGGGAGTCCCAGAGCAGCACGTTCGGTACCAGGAGATCGCTGCACTGCCTGCCCTTGCCGTTGCTGTTGCGCATGCGGCAGTAAATACCTCCTCTGCACAAAACTGAGTCCGGGTAGAGTCCATGGAGACAGTTTTGGTAAGAGTCCCAGGTGCTGCAGAAAAGCAGTCTGAGGTCTCAGCTGAGCTGTACTGCTTCAGAAGGGAGATTAGCCATAGATAGGTACGTGCTTTCTTTCTCAAAGAGGGGAAGGATGGTGTGGGATAGTCCTTTGCTCGGTGGTCCTGTGGGCGTGTGCACTGGAGAGGAGCCATCACAGGCCACCTCTTCCTGAGCAAGCCACCACTGTGGGAGGCACTGAGATGCTCAGCAGAGGCAGTTTAGGAGCGACAGGGGTGGCTGGTGATCTGTCCCGCTGCTTGGAGGTAATCCCCTCCATACAACCCTGAGATGCAACGTACCCAGCTAGAAGGAATCCCAGAAGAGATGGACAAAAAGATGAACACGTGCAGGTATTGCTCCCCAGTAACATGCGAAAAAATTCATCAGCAGTACATATCCTGGCATGTATCCGTTCGTATGGAAGGTGAATATTTATGGGTTTTAGTGTAAGTCAAAACTTGTTGGGCAGTCTGTTTTGCCTTGGAACAAAACCATACAATTAAATGTTGCGAAGCAACCCGTGTTTCAAATCCGTGGACAAGGTGAAATGCCATGTGCATGAGAGCGTTTCTCATCAGCGCGGATCTTTGCTGTCTCTAAAGCAGTGCAGGCTGGGGCTGTGGGTGCTACTGGAGATACGCAGCCCGCCTGCACTGCAGGAAGGTCATTCTGGTCTGACTGTCAGATGGAGCTGTATGTTGTACAATATTGTACGTGTTGTGCCAAGCTTTCTGCAGGTAAAGAAAGAAGCAGTCATGTGTTTGACAACAGCAATCATAGGTAATGCTGTGAAGAAATTCAGGGAAAATCTGCGGCGCATGGGATTTTGACTACAACCAAGCTGTAGTTCTGACTTGTCTTGGTCACTTTAATTAGTAATGTGTCATTAATTTAAAAATAACCGGTGCAGTTAAAGAGCATGGGTGTTGGTCAGAAATGCCTGGTTTCTCATGTGTAAATTCACCAAGTCAGACGCACTGATGCAAGTGCCTGGATGAATGGGTAAAACAGGGCTGGGCTAGCCAGGGTTGGCACGGGCAGCGTGTGCAACATGTAGTTGTTTAGGCAATAGCTCTAATTCAGAGTTATGATGGAGGTGCTGAATGTGCTTGGTTTTGAAAGCACGCAGTGTTCGTTAGCTTCAATGGAAACTGCAGGATCCTGCTGTCCAAATCAATGAAACTGTGAGATACAATCCACTGTTCAGGAAAGTCAGAATATGTTTTTAAGGAAGTCTCTGTTGGGAGGTAAAACCGCTGCTGAAGCAATAGCAGCGATGGAGCGTGTGTAAAAGAGCCTAGGGAGACCTGCAGCCTTCTGGAGCCAGGCGGAATATTTAGGTTTGCATGACGCCGTCCAGCTTTCCCCTAGCACTGCTGTGAATTGTCGCGCCTCATCTGGAAGCAGCAGGCAGGGAAATAGGGAAGTGATTCTCCCTTCCCAGCCCTGAGGAGGAATGTGGCCTCTAGAAATGCTGAGGCACTTGGTACTTTATGCAGTAGGATTTGCACGTGTATTTTGCCAGAGATACCGAGGCTAGAAAAACGTGGCAAGCAATCATTCTGTGTTCAAGACACCCATCGTTATAAATTATACATATAAGCACTTTTCAGCTGCAACGCTAGGACTCCTGGAATAAAGAGGGTTTTAACACCAGCTGCTTCCCTTTGAACTGGTGGAAATTAAGTGTCAGGATTACCTGCTCCTCTGCTGTCAGACAAATGGCGTGTGAAGTGAGTTGGGAGGAGGTGTGAAGATGCACAAAAAGCTAGGTGAGCTGAAGACGACCAGATGTCAGGTTTACAATCTGCATTATCTGTGCTCCCGGGAGCTTGGGAGCCCAAGCCTGTGTGCCACCTCCTCCCGGGTGGGCTTCCTAGTGAGAGGATCCTTAGCCCGAGTGGGGCGGCTGTGGTTTGTCTGTGAACCTGTGGGCAAGGGTCAGGAGGCAGAGGAGAGCCTGATGGGCAAGAGCCCGTTTGTCATGTCAGAAACAGATGGTCCCTGTGTGAGGCCACGTGACACCAGCCCCCCGGTTCCCGTGAGAGTTGCCCCCCTGAACGCAAAGTGCCAGGGCCGGGAAGGCTGGGCTGGGGCTCGGGCTGGGGCTGTGTGGGAGTTTGTGTCAGTCCGTGAGTGACCTCTCCCTGCCCCTCGCCTTCCCAGCCCGGCCTGAAACGGGTTTTGCTCGCCTGTTGCGCGCTGTAAGAACCACTGGGTGCTGGGGGAGCAGGGAAGCAATGGCAGCCGCTCTCATGTAACCCACCCGCTGTCACCCTGGGATGTGCCATGTTATGTCAGCGTCACTTCAGTCTGTGAGCAGCAACTGAAATACCGACAGGGAAGGGAGAAGAAACCCAGGGTGTAACTTCTGGAGAGCAGCCGATAGCACTTGTGCTCTGTTTGTCTTGTTCCATGTCAGTAATACATTTATATAACTTTTCATAGTGATTTTTTTTCCTTTTCTACAAGATCTCTTCTACAGGATCTGTATCGCAATGTCTGGAAGTAAAATTCAGTTTCCCAGCAACGTCAGTGGGTCTTCTGGTCAGGCATATGTTGTCAGGGCAGCAGTTTGACTGAAATACTCTGTCTAGATCCATGTCTAGAGACATATTTGTGTCGTGCAAGGAATAAAGCTGGGGTCTTCAAGATTTCAAGCCTGTGACTTTGTTGTTCATGATTTTCTGTGCACAACACATAGGGAAACTGAAATTGCTGGAGGAATACTGTGTGGCGCACGGTGTGTCAGAGATACAGAGGTGTATATCTGCGTATGAGAGAGAGAGAGAGGTTGTGCATGTTTAAGAAACAGGAATGGCCTATTTGTGACCATATGTAGTGATTTCCAGCAAATTTCCCTTATACATTAAAAGGTATAATGCCCTGGAAGAAAGGAATTCACCCAGATGCATCTTAAATCTGCATTATGATAATTTTCTCTCTAGGAGTACACAAATTTGAGGGGATGTTTTATTTTGTGTTAAGATTTTTGTCACAAGTAGGATGATTCAAGATGCACTCTAGGTGTAAGTAAGTAGTATTAAGTCATGCTGGTTATAAAAATGTGTGGTTTTTCACTGCAGGTGAGAACTCAGGATCTACCCTTCATATGTCATCATCAGCTGAAAAAGAAGACATGAAGGACATGAAGGATGAATATTGTGGGGTGTGGGTATGTAAACCCAAATATTTTGGATTGCAGTCTGATTCAGTAAGCTGTATTGCACATTTGGCAGTCAGTGAATAATGCTGAAGGGAGAGTCCTGTAGGTGAAGGCTGTGTTTACAGTCTGAAGTAAAGTTGGATACAGTCTTCTTATGGTGGGGTTAAATCCTTGTCACTATGTCGGATGCTTGCTGTTACACTGATTTGTTTTCCGTTGGTTTGCTTACATTTTGAGGGGTGTTTTTCCTCTTGTGCACTGCTGAGAAACAGTGCGGCCAAATGCGGGTTTTTTGCCTGTGCAAAACGCACGTTCAAGTGAAGAGGGAGATTTGTCTATAATATGCTGATCTGTTTGATTAAACATGCCGGTCTTCCTCTTTTTAAGACAAAGGTCAAAGAGAACACCTTGAAATGTGGTGACCTTTCTGATGCTTCCCCAGCCTCTGCAAAGTATGCTCTTGTTTGGCCACGTGGAGTGTTTGAAAAGGGTTTTCTCAGAGGGTATCCTAGAGGGGAATAAGGCAGGCGTCCTGCTTGTGGCGGGCGTGCGGGGCAGGGCTGCACAGCGGGGTCTGGCGTCCTCTGGAACACCCGAAGGGACAGCGTAGCAAATGATTTCCACCCCAGAGCCGGGCATCACGAGAGAGGGACGTGCCTAATTCTAGCAGGCAAAGCGCAGGGCTTAAGCCCGTTGCAAGGTGGTAGTAGTTGGCCAGTGAGCTTGGGAAGGGGGAGGGTGAGACAGGTGGTGTCTGGCTGAGGTGCTCCTTCCCTCTTGTGAGCGGAGGGGTCTTTGCCGCGGGAGAACAGGGCCTGGCTGACAAGAGAGGAGCGTGACGGTCTCAGCCCGCTGGGACACCAAGGCTGCAGGCCCTCTTCAGGAGGCACCACGAGGGGAAGGGGCGTGTGGGCAGGACTGTGACACGGGGCAGAAGCCGTCGGAGCTGTTGAGAAACAGAGCGTGGGGACAGGGACTTGAGGGGGCTGGGTAGGGTTAAGGCGTGGTGCGGTTTTCCTGCGAACTTGGGTTCCTGATTCCTGGGATGAGGGCAGGAGCAGGCAGGTTTCCCTAATAAATCCTTTCCTTTGCACCTTGGAGCGGAATTTATTATTTCTGAAGCTTGGGTGAAGAAATAATCCTCCCTTAGCCAGTTCTCTGTGTGGTGAACGGTAAGAAGCTTGTCATGTTCGTTCCCGTTGGGTTAGCTTAGGTGGCCGGGGACTGTACAATGCCAGACGGTAGAACGTGATGGAGGGAGGAGGGTGGGTGAGAAAAATGTTGGCAGTTTAATGAAAAATGGTATTAAAGCAATAAGCCGTGAAAAATAAACATGCTCTGTGACAAATGCCAGCAGTTACAGCAAGCAAGCAGGCTAAAAGGTAAAAGCAACCCTAATGCCTAGGCAAACCTAACCCAAGAAACCGCTGTCTCTGAGTCCTTCTCTTGTTAAGAAGATGGTGTGCAGTGAACCTTTCATTTAGTGTCCCTTGATTGTTCTTATAAAAATGGCTTTCAAAATGCCTTATTTCTATTATATGATGAGTTTGCAACAGAAATTGCATAGATTAACTGTAATATTTTTTTTCTTGATAATCTTTCTGTCTGTACCTGTTTACTTAAGGATAAATGTATTGTAGAAACTATCAACTTGATAGAAAAAACAGCACATGAAAATCACACTGATAAGGCAGAAATTTCACAGCAGAAATTTCACAGCAGAAAATGAGGAATTGCACAGTGCTGACAAGCAGTTAAGTCCAAAACCTTGGGAAGAAAGATATGCAAGAATTTGGGTTGAAAATGAGAAGGGGGAATTGAAAACAAGTTTTAAAAATGTTACAGCAGAGCTAAAGCAGCTGCTTGGTGAAATTAATGAAACTGGGAAAACGACTTCCCTTGCGGAAGAAATGTCAGAAGATGGCTTCAGTGCTGAATTGAAGAGTTCTCATGTTGTTTCATCTCATGCAACAGAATCAAGTAACAACTTAGAAAGTAAAGGTGAATTTGGAGATACTAAACTTATGCTAGGTGGAAAAGTACCCAAAATGGAAACTGTAATCCGAGTCTTGGTTTCCTTTCTGATCAAGATAACTTGAAATGCAAATATGGAAGATACGTGGAGTACAGATGAAGAAGATTGCACAAACAATATCAGTGATACAAAGATGCCTCTAGCAAAAGGAGAGAGAGAGAGAAAAAAATTGCCTCCTATGGAAATGGAAGAGAATGAAACTGGAAGTAGTAGATATGCAGTGGGAGGTCCTGAATACTCCCTGAGATACAGCTTTAAAACAAGTCTTTTGGATGACATTTCTAATATTATTCCTAAAATAAGACCAGTTTCTACACGTGATGAAAATGCACTTTTTGTAACAGAGGAAACTTGGAAAAGACTCTGGATTTAGTGATGATTTTCCCAGGGACTGCTTTATTAACAACAAAATAGGAGAAACAGAAATGGAAAGTCTTTTTGCAAATGCTCAGCAATCATGTGTCATGCTGAAAAGGAATCTTGATGAAGAACTAAAACAAGATACGGGAAGATTTAAGGGTAAGGTAGGAATGCTGCAAATAGTATTCCTGGCTTTGGAGAAAGAGAAGGTACAGCTGCCAAAAGAGGTAGTTCACCTGCTACTCTTTATTCTTTAATCTCACTCCGGATCAATGGTCCTGTTCACTTTAGCTATTTGTCATGAAGGGGAAGATGCTTCCTACAAATTGGGTTTTGTTCTAATGGAAATAGGTGACTTGTGAATAAAGAGGGCAGTGGAGAGTTGTCTTTTCCCCATTTTTGGGAAACAGAATGCATTATTGTTCCAGTTTAACAGTAGGTGGCACTGGGTTCCAGTGCAAGTAGTTATCTCTTCATTGCCATAAAAAGAAATCCGTACAATTCTATCGGTTCTGATTCTGAATCAAAGAATGAAAATAGCTTCTGAACAGGGTCTTGACTAATAATTCATGTGCTGTGATATCTGCGTGGTGTGTCTTCATTGCCTTTCACTAAAATTCCTCTTTCCTGTGAAACCAGTTGTGCTTGTGTGTTTGGGATCTTTTTTTTTCTTTCCTCCCCTTGTTCAGGGAGCAGTAGCCCAGCACAGTTCCACTTGATTTTTTTCTGGTGGTGTTACAACGAACATTGTTCAGTCCTCCTAACTCTTTGTCCATCAGTAATGCTTTCCCTTTTTTGTTGTTCATGTTTTAAGAGACACTATTGTTTTCTTTCTAAGGGCTGTATTTTTGTTATGTCCTTCATGATGAGTGAAATCAAAGTACTTTCAATGGCATAATACACTTTGTAGTGTAATTTTGTGAAAATGCTTCTCTATGAATTACAAAAAAGATTTCATTTTATATTATTTCAGAGGTAAACCCTGAATTAATCAATCTTGGATGTGGTGTTTCTGTCTTCTAGAAATACGTGAAGCTTAACTTTGTTTTTATAGGTTGAGAAGGAAAAAAGCAGACAGAGATGTTCAAAAGTGCAGGCTGTGGCAAAACAGGAATGTGTTGATAAATTAAATAACATCACTAATTAGCAAATGAAACAAAAGATTACTGTAAGGAAGAATGACTGAAAATGGAGAATGAAAACACGGTAGAAGAAAAAGACAAAAAGAGTTTTTCATCTGGGGAGAGCTCAAAATGATTAAAATGCCAATGAAAGGGTAAGCTAAGGAAATAATCTCTAATTCTTATTTTAGTACTATGTAAGTGTCTTAGGTTTTCTAGTATTGTAGTAGTTGAAGTAGTTTCCTTAGTGGTGAAAGCCATAGTGAGTAGTCCACTGCTTCTCAAAAAGTGAAGAAAATTGTGGATAACTGGCTAGCTGAAAAGGGTCACATAGACATAGTCCAGCTGGCTGGACAAAAATGCACATCACTCTCAGCTTATCTGAAGTACAGCAAAATACACTGTCTTTGGCTGTTTTTGTTACACAATGACAGGAAGATTTTGGTGGGAAAAGAATGTTGCAGGTGGGAACAGAAAACTACGGAAGAGAAACTAGGGGCGGACTTGGTATTTAGGCAACTAACCAATAATGAGCTTAACTTTTGTAATATGTATGAGCTAATTATAACAAGGCATAAAAGGTGACTGTAAGGGACAATAAACGAAGTCTGCTGATCACTCATATTGAGTGACTGTGTCTTCCCTCCGTCGCGACAAATGGCGCCCGAACAGGGACCCTAGAGAGGTCTGAACCTGCGAGCCACGGTTCGACGGAGATTCGGGTACCGGTCCTGAAAGCAGCGCAGGAGGTGGCAGGGCACAGTCCCCGCGCCCGGGAGCACCTACAGAGGGTCCCGCCGGCCACGCGTCGCCGAAGTCTCGCAAAGGCTGCAGCAGCGCTGACGAAGGTGTGGAGAGACAAGCGACGTACGATTCGCTCATATGCTTTTTAGAAAAGCGGAGCGTGCAGGACATAGATTGTAAAAAGGAATTACCCGGGTTATTAGCGTATGGGATAGCATCCGGGACCCCACGGCAGCGGCGAGCGGCGGCGCAGCCCGGCAGGCCCCTTCCCGGCCGCGGTTTCTCTCCAAGGCGGCAGCCCCCCCCCCCCCCCCCCCCCCCCCTCCGATCGTCGCCATGGCGATGCAAGCGGCCAAGCGAGCTAACATCTGGCTGCCCCCAGAGGTCAATCGGATCCTCTATATTCGGAACCTGCCGTATAAAATCACAGCGGAGGAAATGTACGATATGTTTGGGAAATACGGACCTATTCGACAAATCAGAGTTGGAAACACTCCTGAAACAAGAGGAACAGCTTAAGCTTCTCAAGGAAAAATACGGAATTGATTACAAGCCCACAAAAAAAAAAAAAAAAGAAAAAAAAGAAAAAAAAAGTGCTTCAGATGTCACCTACAAGAAATGGGTTTCTGCTTTGAACTAGCAAACATCTCTGTGCTTAAAGAGAAGCCTTTTTGCCTTGATGGAGATAATCTATTCTGTATTCTGTATTTATGCTGTATTCTGAATGTGGAAATTGGTTGGGACTAGGAGGCTGGCTTAAAGGCATTTTGCAAACGGGATTATTATTTTTGATCATTATTGTAATAATAGTTTTTTAATCAAAACCAGCCAAAATTATTTGTAAGCATTAGGCATATCTGAAGAGAATGCCTTTATTTGAATCAGCAGTTAAGGTGTAGTTTAGTCTGATGCTGTGGTTTTATCTGCTCCTGGTGAATTTTTGAAGTGATGAAATCAGAGATAAAAGGTATACTAAGAGTTACAAGGTAATAAGGTAATAATCTAAGTAAGGGTGCTGTCTTTTATATCTACAAGTGCAATATGCTTTTATGTAGCAGAGAGAAACTTTAACAATAATGTTACTTGAGCGAGATGTGCATGTGACAACTTGGGAAAATGGATATCACAACTGGAGTGCAACAGTGTTTCTATGTCTGGCAGAGTGAAATCTTTCAAGACCTGAGTTTAGACAGTCTAAAATAAATTGTTAGTATTCAGAAAACCCATCTTAAACCTCTTTTGCTTACATAGTGTTATGGAAGTCAACTGCTATTGTAGAGAATTAATGATTTTTTAATACATATTAACAAATACTACTATTTTAACTTGAGGCAGTTAAGTGAGAAATACTCACGTGTAGCATTTGAGGGAATGTCAGCATAAATCGCACTTACAGTAAGACTGCATTTTTAATTACTGTACTCGTTAAGATTCGATGATGCCATAAGGCTAAGGCCTTTTATCACAGATTGGTTCTGAACTAAAAGGTGTGTGCACACGTAGATATGCACATTTGTGTTATTTTCCTTAATTGGCTACAAAATAATATAATTAGGTTGGGGACTAGATCTTGGGAATTTGTCTATTATACTGTTTGTTAAGGAACGTGCATAACACACAGTACCCATGTAGGCTTGGCTTGTGGCATAGTTGTCAAATTTAGCATAGACATTCAGACAGATAAGCATGGTACTCTTCTTGTGTGTATCACCTACAAGCCATTATGGCTTAGTGTGTAAATCTGTATGTAACTGTTGAAAAATCCACTTATGAATGTATATAGCTTAGAACTAATTTTTTTCCCTTTGTTAATTCTTTGATATCAATGAGGTATTCTTCAGAAAATGTATGGACTGGTTGGTTGCATAAGGGCAGTTGTTATTTGGACAGAAAATTGTTAATGGTCAGGGATTTTCCACTAAAATATTTGCAAATATTCCTAGTCAAACATCAGTTTGGTTTCTTTTTGGGTTTTGAGCTTGCATTAGTCCATGTTCAGAACTTCAAAATTACCTTTGAAGTTTTAAAACTTTTTATATCACTGGAACAGAAAGAGCATCTAAAGTAAAGCTTCAAGCTAACTTTATTTTTCAAGTATTTTGTGAATTATACTTCTGAACTGAGATTTTATAAGTTGGCTGTGTATTTTCCTGTGTTAAAACACTGTTATTGAAAATGGTCAACCAAGCCTATGTCGCCCAAAATAAAAATGGGGGAATTGTGGATAACTGGCTAGCTGAAAAAGTTCATAGACATAGTCCAGCTGGCTGGACAAAAATGCACATCGCTCTCAGCTTATCTGAAGTACAGCAAAATACACTGTCTTTGGCTGTCCTTGTTACACAATAACAGGAAGATTTTGGTGGGAAAAGAATGTTGCAGGTGGGAACAGAAAACTACAGAAGAGAAACTAGGGGCGGACTTGGTATTTAGGCAACTAACCAATAATGAGCTTAACTTTTGTAATATGTATGAGCTAATTATAACAAGGCATAAAAGGTGACTGTAAGGGACAATAAACAAAGTCTGCTGATCACTCATATTGAGTGACTGTGTCTTCCCTCCGTCCCAACAGAAAATTTCTTTTTAGAAAACACTAAGCTCATGATGGAGGTTCAAATTTATTGCCTGCTCTAAAAAAAAGAAAAAAAAAAAAAACATCCAAATTCCTGTGATTTCCTTGTCAATACTGAGGCAAAATGCATCTTCAAAACCAGAAAGAAAAGCAGACTGGAAAAAGCAGTTATTTTTGTAGGAAATGGCCACCTAGAAAAGAAAAGTAGGAACTTGCAGTTTGCTACTACTCCCTTTTCTAGGTGATTTTAGTGATCTCCATGCAGTTGGTGTTTTCCTTTTCATTAAGTTAATAAGCCCTTTGTCAGGAGAGGGTGAATTGAAGAATCAGTCAGCAATACGCAGGCGAGCGGAGGTTATCTTTATTCGGCAGCGCTGGGTGCATGGGGGATCGCTCCGCCAAAGTCATGCACCCCGAGGGGACTTTTCGGTCCCCCCTTTATACAAGCTACTCAGACTTATTCATTAGTTTTCCAAGAAATGGTTTACATATTCCTTACAGTTCTGAGAATTCATTTACATATCTCGTGCCTGCGCAATGTCCTTGAGGAGTTGTCTCTGGGCAGACTCTATTCCTCGGTGGCCATGTTTAAAGTCTTTGTCTTCGCCACGTTGCGTGTGCAACAGGAATCTAAGACAAAATGTCCCTTCTGAAGATAACCAACCCAAGGACTTAGCAGTCTGTGCATCCGTCATGTGGCAATAAGGGTCCTCGGACATCTCCCGACTTTTAACTAAACGTAGGTGCGTCACCCTTTAGATAAGTGGTACAGCATTCACTGTTCAGAGTTCCCGTTGTTTGTCAGGCAGCACCAGTCCCGCTGTGTCACCACATTTCCTTCTCGACCTGGACTTTGGACAGAGACCAGTCCTGCAGACACCTCGGCAAGGAGGAGCCCTTGATGAGGACGACGACGATGAGCCGCTTTTGGGTGAGCTCAGAGCTGACTGAAACACAAGCGAAAAGCCCCAGCTCAAACCAGGCTGCTTTGCTTTTCTCAAAAGTCACAAAGCTTCGCTCTGGTGGGTCTCTTTGCATCAGAAACCCTTGTGCTCCCAACGCTGTGACCTGTGTGGGTGCCAAGTCAGAGCAGTCCGTCACCGCCTGCCTTTGAATTCAAGGTTTGAACCGCACAGTGTGGCCAGAGTGGGCACATGCTGCGAGAGGTCACGGACCATCATTTCCCTGGCCCTGCGGCTAAGCCAGCGCAGCCCGCTGCTGTGCCGGGAGCGGTGGGGACAGTGCCGCTCTGTCCCCACACAGCTGCCCAGAGCTCAGGGGAGGGGGCGGCCTGGAAGCGCCTGGGCTCCAGCGGCCGGCCAGAGAAAGCCCCCCGCCCCGTTCTCACAGGGGAAGTGACTGACATGTGCAGGGTTTCTCCTGCTCGGACTGCAACAAGTTTCCCAGGAAGCTCCCCAAGGCGTGGACATTTGGGTCTGAAGCCCCCCGGGCCGAGAGCAGGCGCTGCCAGGGAGCTAGAGCCCGCGGCAGGCTGGCCGTCACTCAGCAGGCAGGTGAACCTGCTTCCCCGCGCCCCGCTCCATCCACCTCCACCAGCTCTTACTTCCAGCCTGCTCCCCCCACCCCGTACCCCCATCCTTTCTCCCGTGCGGCAGCTGCAGCAGGCACTTACCAGCCTCCCGAGCCCCCGGCTGACGCGGGGCACTGGCACGCTCAGCCGGCAGCGCTGGCCCCGCTGCAGGAGGGCTAATCCGCAGGCTGCAGAGGAATCACTCACTGACCCAGGGAAGGGAAAGCCCATTTATTTAGGCTACTTGAATTTGGCACGCACAGAACATATCCCAGTAACGCACGGGAGGCTAAGGGGTTTGTTTTGTTTTTTTCTTGTTTCTTCTTCTCTACAGACATACAGGAAAACTCTATGCAACTCCCATGTACACACTGCGCAAAGGAACAGCTTTAAGCAACCACCGGTGAAACGTGGAAGCCTTTTAAGATCTCTGGAGCTGGCACAGGAATGCTCTCTACCCCCCATACAAAAGGCATTTCAATTTCAGGTCAGACTGTCTAGGTGATATTTCCATGCATTTCTACAGAAGTAAAGAAGCTAACAGACAAAAAGCCCAGATTGAGCCATATTAGTCAGGCTGATTGGTTCTACCAAGTTAGATCAATAGTAATTATGAACAAACGGACCAAGTGACCAAAGCCTGGGGCTGAGAATACCACTTTTTGAGATGAGGTTTCTTTTCACTGTACTACCCATAGAACTGGAGAGCTCTGATAGAAGTATCTGCATTTGTAGAAGCCTCAGAAGCATCTGACCCGCTAGTAAGTGTGTATTAGAGAAACGAAGGTAGTTCTAAATTAAACTATGTCAACAGAAAAGTAGTTGATAGAATCCCTCAGGCTGAAGGAGAACTCAAGGCACTTCATAACAAGAACATTGAACCTCTAGGACAAGGGAACCTTTAAATATTATTACCGCACCGTGAGTTTACAAGAGTGGATTAGGACTATTTCTCCAGAAAAAATGTGTCTATTTTATGTCTGTTTCACTTCAGGATTAGCCTTTATTAGTACTGCTCTGCAACTGCTAGCACTAAGAATTTAAGCCAGTTTTTGTGCCAACAGGTTGTTTTAGCCTAACTTTCACTACAGGTTTTCAGTTTTGTATTAAGTGGTTACAGGGGAAACTGTTTCTGACTTTGGCCATTTGACCAGCAGCCTCAAAAAGACTGACTGAATTTTGCTTTTTACAACTCAGAAAATTAGAACAGGCACCAGTTTGTTCTCACACCCCCACCCCCACCCCCCTTTCACCCCATGATACATTGACACTTTGCAGTGTTGGACCAACATTTTTGGAGACCTTTAGCGTTAATCCATTGGGGACAGTACTGGGCTGCTGGACAACCAATGCAAATATTAATAAACCAAGAGAAATCCTTAGATTTGATTTGTTGAGGGTCATTTGTACGTACGAGCTACATCTCCAAAATGTACTTTATTCTACCAGACAGCTTCCCTGCAGTTAGTGAAACCCTTGCCTAGAGTGGTTGCTTTACATAACTGATCTATTAAAACATGGAATGCCTGTAGAGTTGTGGCACTGCATGACATTTACACGGGACTTGCTTCAAAAGCTACGACCAGGGAGCCTCCTGGCTTCTCAGCAATGCAAGCTCGGGTCAGGTCCTCTGGCCCATTTGCTTGGCATTCATGCTTTATGCCTAAAAAAAGAGGCAAAACACTCAATAATGCGGTATTCCAGCATGCTAGTAATCAATGAAATGTACTTGGTAGTAACATTAGAAGAGGCAATCGGGTCACCAAGCAGGTAAGCCCTGCCTTAGCTTAGGCATTTGGATGGTTTTCTCTGACGTGTGTCAGAGCAGACATCTGGCTACACGCCAAATAGCAATGCAGAAATACCGGGGAGAACGTTTTCACTACATCCGTGCTCAGACTGTTCCCCTTTTCACTGCAGGCTCTCTCAGGAGCGCATCTCTCCTTTCTAGGGCTACCCTGGGTATGGCGGGTGAGGAAGCTACACGCAGGCAGGCTCCAATGGCTGACTCAGCTCCTGCTGGCTCTGGAGAGGTGGGTGAAAGAATCAGAGTGAGAATCTGGGCTGTAGAGACCAGAAAGGCTTTGCTGCTCCAAGGGGTCAACAATGGATTCTTTTTTTGGAGATCAGGGAGCCCAAACCAAGCCTGTCTGATGTGGAGAAAAGCTGAATTTCTTCAGGATTTCTTTTTTTTTTTTAACTTCCACCTGTGCAGCGCAGCCTCCCTGGCTAGTTCCAGTCCACTGGCCAGCTGTCGTGTGAAGGCTGGCACTGCTGCACAACGATCCTGTCTGTCTGGCAGGCTGCAAGATTTTGGCCCAGTGCAGCAGGAGGAACTGAAGGGGGTCAGCGCTCCCTGGCTACAAGCCAGGCCGACTGAGCATGAAATCTCTGAATGCTGCAGCAAGATGTTTACTCCTTGGTTAACGGTGTCTGACAGGCTGAACAGAACTTTGCTTCTCCACGTGGAGATGCAATGCCTTTTGAAATGAGTAATCACAACCACATCCCTAAATCAAGCGCATTGTTAATTACTACTGTTGCACAGGGTGTTTGAGATCGTGTCTTTCAACAGACACAGGCTTGAACGTCCTCTGCCACAGCAGCAGCTCTAGAAGGAATCTAATGGTTTCTAGCCTGTATGGTGCAGATGTGCTGCTCTGCATGGTACAGCTATGGTGTCACAGACACTGCAAAACCTGCTCTTGTCCTGCGCACAGTTCTAGTGCCTCTAAAATTCAGTCAGACAGTGTAAGTTTTAGCCAGAGCTCGTTTGAGCTGCATCACAGGGCATTTCACTTGCGAAGTTCTCATCTCTCACTAGTATCTCAAAAACCCCAGCCATCCACAACCAAAAACCAAAGGCCAGTCCAGCATCCAGCTGCTTTGGAAGGTGGCGGGAGCAGCTGACGGGGCTGGAGAGCATTTTCCAGCAGTCAGTGATGCCCTTGCCCTAAGCTGGAGTGGCGAATTTTGATCTAAGTCTGACACGGAGGCAGTGTGAGGTCAGCAGCTCTGTTGGTACCAGCGCATTGTTGGGGTTGCTAGGTGAGGAATGCAGGGCGCTCAGCTCCGCCCCGGTCAGCTCCGGGGCACATTGGTCTGGCCCTAAAGCCAGCAGAAGGACGTGGGTACATGTTCTCTGGACCCTCGTTTCTGTTTCCTGCCAGGAAGAGGAAATCCATCCCTTTTCACCCTGCAGGTTAGGAATAATCCCTCTGTCCCGATGGGGACTATCCCAAAGTGATGCTGCGTTGTCAGGAGGGAGGGGGCTGGCACCAGCTGTGCTGGGATGGAGCCGGCTGAGGCCGCTGAAATCCCAAACGACCGGGACGGACCTGGGGTAGCGAAGCCTGTAGTATCAGCTGGGATCTCGCGCAGTGCCCTGGTGTAGAAAGTTGGTCCTGCCGGGGGAGGCTGGTTCCAGCTGGCGTTGGCAGCCTGCCTGCCTGCCGGCTCTCTGCTGCTTTGTCTGGGATGCTTGGCGAGGCGGGCAGGGAGAGCTGGGCTGCTGATTGAAACAGCCCTCAACAACCCCCCTGGGGGCTGGAGACGATGTTTCCATTGCACTGTCACCCCCTGGCTGCACCAGTGCAGATTCGGCTGTGAGTGAGTTTGCCGCTGTCGGCTGTGAGAAAGGGAAAGGCTCTGGGGTCTCTCCCTGTGAGCACTGAGGTTTTGAAAAGATGCTGATCTCCTTAGTTTTATTTTTGCCTCCTCCCTTTCCAGCCACTCCCTCCGTCCCCAGTCACAACCTCTTAAAGAAGAAATTCAATGATGTTTACAGTTAAGCACGGGGATGGGAACTTCTGATAGCCGAGGGCTTGATGCATTGATCACGAGAAAGCGCAGCCTGGCACCTCCTGGGGAGTGCCCCTGCGCAGATGAACTGCCTGACTGCAGCATCGGGGGGGTTGTGAGCCACGTGGAGGTGATGCCCATGGGGGAAATGCACGAGTGGGACAGCGGGGAAGAGACTGGCTTCCAGACTTGGGACGGGGTTCGGTTGGCGATTAAGAAGAGTGGAGGCAGCAGCATCTTCCTCCGCATGGGGCTGCACCCTGCCTGCCAGGTCTCAGAGCAGGCAGTACAGTCTCCGTTGCGGCTCCGTGTGTTATGGGTGGAGAACCTGAGCGTGGAGAGGAGGGTGGGAACGGATGCCCGCCAGTTAACAGCAGAGGTGGAAAGAGAAGCACCACATCCAGTGCTCCCTTTGCAAGTCTTGTTTCTTCCTGTGGGCATCTGCTGGGGAGATGAGATGGTTAATGACCATGCTTTTGCTTTTTTTTGGCTTGAACTTAGGCCTTTTCCTGGTGTTTGCATTGCGAGGAGATGGTAGCGTCTTGGTTCTCTGTGTGGCGTCTGTAGCATCATTGCTGGGATGGTTCTCATCACTGGAGGCTGGGAGCAGCGACCCAGTGGGATGTGGTCACTGTGTGTCCTCCCTGCCAGGCTGGGCAGTGGCCAGCAGTGCCGCAGGGTGCGGGTGGCAAAGGGAGGCGGCCAGGGCTGTTGCAAAGCTGGGGAAAGCTCTCCCGTGCATGCTTTCCCTTTCCAGGGAGGTGTCCTATTCCAAAGCTGAGACCCTGGATGCACTTCCACCTGCGCCTGGGTGCAGAGATAAGGCCAGGTGGCCCAGGGAGAGCCCAGGTCTTGGCCAAACTGCACCAGGCAGTCTGGAAACGGGCTCTCTTACTGCCGCAGGGCTGCAGGTATTGCCCAGGGTCGTGCAAAAGCGTCCCATTGGACATGTCATGGGCACTTTGCTCATGGCTGTCTCTGATTGCATCCCTGCTTTTTTCTTCCCCCTCTTTGGTTCTTCTGGAGCTTGCTGCAGCCAGCGCAAGCAGCCCCTGCGGTGTGGCTGGAGCACCGTGCGCAGGCAGCACAGCAGAAGAGCGCAAACCTGGGAGGGGGCGGGGGGTGTCAGCAGGTTGCCCACACCAGAGGTGTGTGAATCCTGAGCACTTTTTGGAGCGTAGTGCCATTTGGAAACACAGATGGACATAGGAAACTCGCTGCTCACAGAGAGGCCGTTGCGCCTCTTTGTTTTCCCCACTAACTGTTGTTCTGGTGTCTTGCAGGCACAGAAGAATAAGGCAGGATGGATGTCTATGACCCTCAGATGCTGAATGTTATGCTCTGTGGAGGTTTGATGGTGGTATCGGCCATCGGGATCTTCCTGGTGCTCACCTTCATGGAGAAGGTCCTCCGTCCTTGTGAGGAAGCCTTGGCCAAGCAAGGCAAAGGGCATAAGAAGACTCAGCAGAAGGAAAAAGAGAAAAAGAAGAAAGAGGAAGCTGTTGAGAAAAAAGGAAAAGGAAAGAAAAATCAAGAGAAACCTAATGGACGGGTCCCAGAGGCACACCAAAGTGCTCCAGTGGTCAGCTCTGTCACCATAAAGAAAAGCAATGTTCTTCCAGCCCATGAGGAGCAGAAGCATAATGGACCTGTCAAGAAGGCGGCTGCATCCAAGAAGAAGAGCGAGCCAGGTAAGGCCAAGTTCCTCTGCATATATCCCCGTCGGGTAAGCCAGCAGAGGGATCGGAGAAGGGCTGGAGTCATCTCGTTCCCTTAGCAAAGAGCTGGAACGAACCTGCCTGGTGAAAGGCAGGAGATGACCTTGCTGCTCTGCATCACTGGCACCGCTGCGTGGAGCGACAGTCCCCCAGCGAGGCTGTGTCACGATGGAGTCCAGCTTCTGATGCCCACCATGTCTCTGCTCCCTGGCTTTAGCAAAGCGTGCCCAGCTCCGTCTGGAATCGCTCAGTGTGATGGAGGGTGGTGGCAGGGTGGTGGGAGCAGTAGCAGAGCCAGGCAGAGGTGGCAGCTGGCTCAGGGAACGCTTGTCTGTGGTGGGCGCCGTCCCCAGCGCTCGTCACATTGCTTTCAGTTAGAGAGGTATCAAACTTGGCTGTGGACATCTGGGCGGTTGCTGGCGTGAAATGGCAGTTATGGGGTTGGAGTCAACTGAGGTGATGCTACTCAGCCCTGCCGTTGGCTCGAGCGGTCCCAACCCCTCCTCTCTCCTCCCCAGCACCTGCGGACTCGGATGGGCCCCTCTACCTGCCCTACAAGACGCTTGTGTCCACTGTCAGCAGCACGGTGTTCAGTGAGGGGGAGGCCCAGAGGCTCATCGAGATCCTGACGGAGAAAGCGGGCATCGTCCAGGACACCTGGCACACGGTAGGGCTGCCAGCAGCGTCGTGTCCACCAGGGCTGGGCCAAGCCTCCGGGGGTGCGGAGGGGCGAAGGCAGCCCGTTTTCGGGCAGGCTGTCCCCCGAGGGTCAGCCTTAGAGACGGGAGCTGAATTTTCCCCTGGAGCAGAGGGCAGGACCCTGTGCGTGTGGGGTGGAGGGGTTGGATGCGGAGGTGGTGGTCCCCGCTGATGTGCCACTCTGTGCCGGCAGGCCAAGCAGAAGGGTGACCCTGTCACTGTCCTGAAACGCCAGCTGGAGGAGAAGGAGAAGCAGCTCGCCACTGAGCAGGAGGCTGCAGCCGCTGCCAGAAACAAGGTGGAGGAGCTGAGTCAGGTAAGTGCCGCGCAGCCCTCCCAGCACCCCTGGCACAGGCTCTGCGCCTCACGGCTCGCCGTGTGCCTCCCTCTCCCCGCGTCTTACCCGCCCTTGGAGGTGAAGCCCAGGGGTTCTCTGGGCCCTTCATCCATTTGCTGTTTTCTCCCCGAAAAGGGGAGGAGATGCCCACCTGAGCTCCTCTCCTGGGCCTGATCCAGCCCGGGGAGGCACGTGCCCTGTTGGCAGCCGCAGCAGGAGCGGGCTAAAGCCGTGCCCGTAAGAGACTGCAGCTTTCTGCTGCTTTACGGAGGACAGTAAAGCCCTTCTCATCTCTTGCCAGAGCCCCTGAGCTGAGAAGGTGTTGAACAGTCCCTTTTTAAGGAGCCTGGTGCTATTTACAGCCCCCTTGCCTGACTCAGCCCCTTGCCTCCACCTCTTGTTGGGTGTTGAAGTCAGATCAGACCCCCGGCGCGTCGTGCTCAGCACCTCCTGCCCCGCAGCCGCCAGGACCCTACTGCAGCAGGTCCATCTGCCTGCAGGCAGGAGAGGAGAGGGCGAAGCCACCCTGTGCACTGAGTGCTGCGCTAAACCCCGGCCTGTGCAGGCAGCCCAGGGCAGCGGCACGGCATCACCCAGCCGGCCAAGAGAGCATCCCTGCCTTGGCAGGGGGCGGAGGGGGAGTCTGTGTTTCATTTGTGGGGGTGTTTTCTTTTTTTAGTTTTCCTGCTTTGCCGCAAACTTGATGTGATGATGTTGATCCTGGGGCCGGGGAGGGGAATAAAATTCCAGGCCATCACTCCTGTCTCTTAGCTGGCCCAATGTGGAACAACAGTGGCATCCAGTGGCCCCTGAGCCCAAAGCTTAATGCAGGAGGAAATGTAAGTGCGGACGGTGTAGCTGGGCCTGGGGGCAGCGCCGAAAGGGTTACACTTCTTAAAGTCTTCTGAGCTGGGAGGCCACTTGTTTCGAGTCCCCTTAAAGCAGGGAAGTTCCTAGGCTGAGGACTGACCGGGTGGCTTCTCTCCTCGAAGGAGCTGGCGGCCGAGCGGGCCAAGGCGACAACCCTGGAGGGCAAGCTGAAGGAGCAGCTGCTGGCCCGCGAGCAGGAGATGGCAGCGGTGCAGGCACGCATGCAGGCCAGCTACCAGGACCATGTCAGCGAAACGCAGCAGCTGCAGGGCAAGGTGAGCCCCACGCGGTGCTCTGCAGCTTCCTCCGCTGGCTGCCGGCTGGCCCTCGGTGGCAGCTGCCTGGTCTTTTGGAGAAGACCAAGGTGGACGAGGGGGCCAGAGCCTTGGGGAGGGGCGAGAGCCCCGCAGTGCTCCTGAGCCGTGGTGCTCACGCTAGAAGAGGGATGTGGGAGCATCCTCACGGGATGCAGCAGCCGCAGGGGCTGTCAGCATCAGCAGACACCTCGCTGTGGCTTCCTTGCCAGTCCCTCTTGCCCATGGAGTGGGCTCCTCAGGGGAGAGCTGAGGGGCTGGCAGCGGCGGCATTAACCCCTGTTGGTCTCTCCCTAGATCCGCACCCTGCAGGAGCAGCTGGAGAATGGCCCCGACACGCAGCTGGCTCTCCTGCAGCAGGAGAACTCCATCCTGAGTGATGCCTTCTGCCAGATCAGAAGTCAGATGGAGAGCAAGTAAGACTAGGGGTGGGGGTGGGGGTGAGAGCCTGGGGCCGCCCTCTGGCAAGCCCTGGCCCTAAGTTTCCCAGCCATGAGAAGAGACCCCCAAACAGCCCTGACTGATTCCCGTTCTTCACCCTTTCCATCTTTTGTAGCTCTTTTCCCATGCACAGTTGATTCTCCTTACCACCCTTGTATTCTCCCATGCCAGCAGCCTGCTGCTTCTCCTTGGACATTGTCTGTCTTCCTTTGGGGATTCTGAGCTGTTCACCTTGGGAATGCCTGCCAAGGTCAGCAATACCATTGAAGCACTGACTCCCTTTGTTATCTGTAGTGTCCTGCAGTTCCTTATGCTGTTACCTTGCCAGAGGCACCACACGGCAGGGTGAGCCATGTCCATGCACATATCAAAAGCTGGCGAAGGAGCACCTTCCAAAACACTGGGAATTGGGACCTCAGAGGTTTTCCAAGTAGACGTGGTCAGCCCTTTAGCGGGGGCAGAATAACCGCACCTTTGAGGGCACCTGAGTGGCTGAGGTACAAACCCAAGGAGGAGAAGGACCTGAGTATTATGGGGGATGCTTAGGAGCTACTGGTGCATGCTCAGCACATCTAAGGCCATCTGCATGTGGGGCTGAATTAGGGGGTGCGTGGCCACTCAGACAAGGGATTTATCATCCCCCTTAACTCAGCATCATCACCCCTGACACAGCACTGTTGTGGCCACATCGGGATTACCTGTGTCTGGGCTTTGAGTTTTCTCATTCTGGAGGAGTGGGGAAAAACTGGAGAGGCTGTGGAGGATACCTGCCTGGATGGAGTTTGGAGTCTGTGGAGAGAGACTGAAGGTGCTGGGCTTCTTGAGACCGACCAAATGGATCCTCAGGCACTACAGTAGTAGCATGCAGCTGCTTGAAGGGGGCTGTCAGAGATGTCAGAGATAAGGGAGTGATTCCTGATAGCGGCAGGAAGACAGAACCTCCACAAAGTGCTGCTTGGAAGGATAAGATTGGATGTGAGAAAAAAGAAATGTCCCTCGGAGGGTTGCCCTCTGATGCCAGACTTCACCCAGAGGGAGCCTGGATCAGCCCATGGCTTTGAGTTTCAAGGAACAAGCAGGGATGAGGGGAGAAACTTCAGAAAAGGCAGAGAAATGTGGGTGTGAGTGCTGGGTAGGAAAGCAAGGAAGAGTCCAACCACCAGAGTGGAAAGAGGTGCCACATGGACAGTGTAGGGCAACTTGCAGTGGGGATGGCCCAGGGCTGCAGCAAGGCTGAATGGCCCAACTGGGGGCTGAGGGATTTGTCCACTTGGCAATGGCAGTTGCCTCTGCCACCAAGGCCTGTGACATGGAACTTGATTTGGAGGGTCTTCTGTTCTGCCCTCCAAGAGCTTCCAAGGGTTGGGGCTTGGTCTTTCTGCTTCATTAAAAAAATCCAAATGGGTTTTGCAGCATTACAGCCATCGACACAGTGCCTTTGCCTACCTGCAGTTCTGGCCTCTAATTAGCTACTCGAACGAGTCCATGGGGACGCTTTGTCAGCAATGGCCCTCAGCGGGACCCATCAATGTTTGAAGGTATTTTCAGTGTTGCTTCTGACTTACATTCCTTCAGTGGCTGGTTCAGTCTGCTCTCAGTAGCTCAGGTTCATGGCAGGAGCCCCCAATGCCCTAACGAGGTATTTGCCTTTTTGTCATTTCCTTCAAGTCTTCAAGACATGTGCAGCTAATTGGAGCTGTTTCATTCATGTAGATAAGGGAGAAGATTTCAAAGTGCACCTGAAAATAATTAATTTATATTTCATAGGTTATATTTTGCTATTTTTATGTTAGAGGAGAGGCTCTAGCAGCAATGTCCAAGTGATAATGATGCAGAGGGTCTGCTCAGGGTGTCTGGACTGGTAGGAAACGCAGTTCCTCGAGGTCTGACACAGGATGGACAATCTTGTTCTGAATGTCCCCAAGACCACCCTTTTTCTCATTGTCCCCTGGGACTCACATTCCTTCTCCTTACATCAGACTTCACCCCTCAATTCTGCAGGTGGGTGCTGCAGCCCCTTTGCACCCTCACCCACCTGTTTGCCTTAGAGGACTGGCTGCACACAGGCACAGAAGAATTATTCAAATCTCCAAGCAATGTGAAGCATGATCAAGTGTCATAAATAAAAAACCCCTCACTTCACACTTCTGGCACCTGAGCTGATAACTGTCCAGGTGGATTTACCAAGGGTAAATCACACCTCACAGACCTGACAGCCTACAGATGTGCGTGAGGAGCTCCAAAGTGGATGTCATTTCCCTCGGCTTCAGAAAAACTCTGTCCATGGTCTTCATCAGTGTTCTTCTGCCCAAGTGAGACCATGACATTCTGGGTGCGTACAGAAAGAGATGGGTAAAACACCAGTGGGATGGTCAGGCTGAGAGAGCAGTGGGGAAGGGCTCACACCCCACCTGGAGGCCACTGGGACATACTGGGCCATTGTGGGCAGCACAGGGGTGTCTTCTGTACCCTACACTGTGACTTTTAGGAGCTGTACACATGACCCAGTGGAGGCAACTCTCACAATGTCTGTCGGTGGCACCAAACTGAGGACCATCCCTGTGCCCTAGGGATGCCATGGAGGGGAACCCTGGCAGGTGGGGTGGCCGCCCTGTCAGGAGCTGCACAGGTGCAGGACGGACCAAGGGCAGAGCCTGCACCTCCCTCGAATGGACTAACACCCTGCAGCTGCAGGGCCTGGGACCTGCCTGGCTGGGGAGTGTCTGTGCAGAAAAGGCCCTGGTGGTGCTGGGGGACAGAAGGCAAAACACAATCCCAGCCCGTGACCTGGTAGCAGAGGCAGCCAGCAGTGCCCTGGAGCGTATGAAGAGGTGCCTTGCCAAGAGAGTGCGGGAAGTGATTGTGTCCCCATGCTCATCGCCCATTAGACCAGCTGTCTGTGACTGTGTTCATTTTTGATCCCTGACTGGGGAGGGAGCGGGGGAAAGGGCGGCTGGGTGGCTGCTGGGCTTTTGGCCAGAGACAAGCCACTACAGCAAGGAAGCTGTGTATAATTGCGAAGGAGTTGAGGAAGGAAGGGAGGCAACAGAAAGTCCCTAGGACTTTGAGGGCCATGGTTTCATATCATTTGCCACCCCATTCAGAATGAAGCTGGGAAGTGATGCTGACATTCCGAACCAACAAGGTCCATGGGCAGGCAAAGCTGTGCCTGTTGTTGTGACCCTAAGAAGACCAAAACACTTCTCTAAGGTGACCTCCAGAATAGATCATGCTGGGGCTGAATCTCCTGCCTGCCTTCAGTGGCCTCCTGGAGCCATGGACAAAGCTTTGCGTGGAGGCCCCACGTGAGGCTGGTCGGGGCCAGGAAGGCCTAGGGATGCTCTCAGGGCCCTGCCCCCATGGGATCCCACCTGCCAGTGCCCTCAGCAGGCCAGGTTCTCCTTCCCTCCTGCCCCAGGGCTGTGCTCTGCTGCTCTCCTTCCCCAACGTGCCTGGGCATCAGGGACACCACAACCGCACACTACTACAACCAAGGTGGCACTGGTCTTCAAATCCCTGAGCAGATTGTCGTCTTTGGGGAGTCCCAGGTACAGGTGAACATCAGACTGGGCAACCTGTTTAGTCTGGGGAACTTGCCAAAAAGCCCCTGGACTTCTGGCATCCTTGCTTACATATCCAGTGGACATCAAGGAGACTGATTCCCCCAGAAAAGTCAGGCTTTCTCTCCCATTGTTTCTCCTGCCATATAATCTCACAATTCAAACATTTTTTTAATTGGCAATACATTAATTTTTGCAAGACCACACATCTGTGGCCATGAAAAGAATCATTAAGAGATCTCTTTGTCTTTATCTTGACCCACGAGTATTGCTGCTTTATTTTCTCCCTTTGTCCTGTTGAGTCAGTGCAGTGAAAGAGCAGCTGAATGGTTGTCTCACCACCGGCCAAGGTTAACCCACCACAGGACCACATGAGGACTGCTGAGCCCAGAATGGGTCTCCCCAGCACATGAAAGACCCTGACACATCAGAGCAAGTCCTGCAGAGGCCAGAAGGATGGTTGGGACGTGGAGCACATTATGAACAGAGAGGCTGAGAGAGCAAGAGTATTTGAGAAATGGTTCCGAGTGAAAGACTGGAGTGCTGGACCCAGGCCAGCTGGTGGGATCTCAATCAATATTTGTTCGAACACAGCCATGAGAACGTGATCTTGTTGGAGGTGTCTGACAATGGCCTTCACTGAGAGACCAACTGCAGCAAGAGCTATGGGACTTGTGTGTAACAAGCGTCAGTAGGGAAGTGGCTCCATTTATATTTAGAAACGGTGATGGAGTTGGGTATCACTGGGCAATGGAGGAGGACAGAGGTAACCATGCAGCAATGGTCCCTAATAAGGGCTGGGGTATATGACCAGACATGGAAAGGACCATTGTCTGGGAATTTGTGGGGAAAATTTCCCTTCTGCAGCTTTCCCCCATGGTGTGCAGGGAACACAGCATAGATCTTGCCCCTCAGTCCCGCTCCTTTGGTGCCTTGCTTGCTTCACCGTGACCCCTGGGTCTGCACCAGGACCACCCTGCTGTGTGCCCCCACCCTGCACACCCACACAGCTGAGCTCTCACTGGTGTTTCCCTCTCCCGGGCCCTTCCCAGCCCAGCCCCCGCCCAGCTCTGCCCACCTCCCCTGCCCTCTCTCTCCCCAGCCCAGGCAGACACAGCAGTCCACGCTGGGCTGGCCCCATGCAATTGCCCACCCAAAGGGGGCTGCAGAGCTCTGGACACTCACCCCATGGCCGCAGACCCTCACAAGGGCACAGCATATGCTGGTGGGCAGAGAGGGGACTCATCCTGTCATCCTGCCAGTCAGCTCCAGGGCTGGCACCAGCCACGGCACGAGGGGACAGAGGCCAGTGTCTCCCTCTGTCTGCTGCTCTTCTCTCACAGGGACCCTGATTGCCCACTCCTGGCAGCCCCTCGGGGCCAGTCCCTGTCCCCAGCACCAGGCTGCTGGCCTGGGGGCTCCCCAGGCACCTCCTGCTGCACCAGGGTCACAGCAGCCTGCCCCAGCTGGGGCATACACAGAGACACCTGCTCTCGCCCAGGGATGTGGTCTCAGGCATGGCCCTGAGCAGGCGGTGCTGCTGTGCAGGGCAGCGGTGCCTGAAAGCCCAGGGAGATGGTCCCAGGCACATCCCTCTTGGTCACCCACCATTCCCATGGGCACTGGGCACCCACACGCCAAGGCTCAACACAGGCCCATGCCCTAACGCGTTGCCCCATGCCCTCCTCCCCTGAGCCATGGGGAACCCAAGCCCAGCAGCATGGTCTTCTGGGGGCAATTCCTGCATTCTGTTCCTGAGCTCAGCTTTGGACGGAGAGCCGAACCTCCAGACATGGGGACTGAGAGAAAACCCTTTTGTTTTTCTTAGACTGCAAAGGCAAAACCAACCATTCAAGTACATGCAGTGGATCTTCCCAAGCCTGGTTCCACAGGGCCAACATAGCATAAGGAGAAGACTGGTTCTTTGAAAGAAAACCACTTAATGGAAGCGTGATAGCTATATGCCACACGCCGTGTAGAGATCAAGTGTTTGACTTCTTTCACAAGTGCCAAGGCTGCAGGCGTTAAAGGACTTGGGGCTAAAAGATCTGTGTTTTTCTTTTAAAAGTTGCAACAGAGGTGGCATTTGTTCATTAGTAAGGCCTAAATAAGGCCGTAACCAATTCAGCATTCCTGCAAGCTTTTGGACATCATTCAAGGTCTTTACGTCCAGTTTCAATTTTATAGCTTGTGGAGACATCATTATCACTTGGAGACTGCTGCTAGAACCTCCCCTCTAACCTAAAAAGTAGAAAAATATAACCTATGAAATATAAATTAATTATTTTCAGGTGCACTTTGAAATCTTCTCCCTTGTTTATATGAATGAAACAGCTCCAATTAGCTGCACATGTCTTGAAGACTTGAAGGAAATGACAAAAAGGCAAATACCTCGTTAGGGCATTGGGGGCTCCTGCCATGAACCTGAGCTACTGAGAGCAGACTGAACCAGCCACTGAAGGAATGTAAGTCAGAAGCAACACTGAAAATACCTTCAAACATTGATGGGTCCCGCTGAGGGCCATTGCTGACAAAGCATCCCCATGGACTCGTTCGAGTAGCTAATTAGAGGCCAGAACTGCAGGTAGGCAAAGGCACTGTGTCGATGGCTGTAATGCTGCAAAACCCATTTGGATTTTTTTAATGAAGCAGAAAGACCAAGCCCCAACCCTTGGAAGCTCTTGGAGGGCAGAACAGAAGACCCTCCAAATCAAGTTCCATGTCACAGGCCTTGGTGGCAGAGGCAACTGCCATTGCCAAGTGGACAAATCCCTCAGCCCCCAGTTGGGCCATTCAGCCTTGCTGCAGCCCTGGGCCATCCCCACTGCAAGTTGCCCTACACTGTCCATGTGGCACCTCTTTCCACTCTGGTGGTTGGACTCTTCCTTGCTTTCCTACCCAGCACTCACACCCACATTTCTCTGCCTTTTCTGAAGTTTCTCCCCTCATCCCTGCTTGTTCCTTGAAACTCAAAGCCATGGGCTGATCCAGGCTCCCTCTGGGTGAAGTCTGGCATCAGAGGGCAACCCTCCGAGGGACATTTCTTTTTCCTCACATCCAATCTTATCCTTCCAAGCAGCACTTTGTGGAGGTTCTGTCTTCCTGCCGCTATCAGGAATCACTCCCTTATCTCTGACATCTCTGACAGCCCCCTTCAAGCAGCTGCATGCTACTACTGTAGTGCCTGAGGATCCATTTGGTCGGTCTCAAGAAGCCCAGCACCTTCAGTCTCTCTCCACAGACTCCAAACTCCATCCAGGCAAGTATCCTCCACAGCCTCTCCAGTTTTTCCCTATTCCTCCAGAATGGGAAACCTCAAAGCCCAGGCACAGATAACCCAGATGTGGCCACAGCAGTGCTCTGTCAAGGGGGATGATGCTGAGTCAAGGGGGATGATCAATCCCTTGTCTGAGTGGCCACCTATGGTGAAAACCTCCAAAGAATCACCAAAGGAGGACAGACAATGGCCAGGGAGGAAAGGGAAAGGAGGGGTGGGCTGCTTGCGTGGGAGGATACAAGGGTAGTCAAGGAGAAGCAACTGTGCGTGGGAAAGGTGGGGAAAAGGTAGGAAAGGGTGAAGAACAGGAATCAATAGGAACCAGCCAAGCAGCCCTGCATCTGAGCAGCAAAGCTTGGAGTGGGAAAGGAACGTCACAGGTCATCCGACCAACTTTCTGTTAGGCTTCAACAGCCGCTGGAAACCTGAGCGATTTCCCTGCCATCATGAAGGCAACATCCATAGTGGATGAAGATCCAAAATCATTCATGCTGGAAGGGACCTCCCGAGGTGTCCAGGCCTACATGCTGCTCAGAGAACTATCAGTTATGGGTTTGAAGCAAGTAGCTCAGGCTTTCCTTCAAGTGGGGCTTGAAAAGCTCCAAGGATGGACATGGCACAAGCGCTGAGGGACATCTGATCCTCTGCTTGACTGTCTTCTTGGGGAAGGACATTGTCTTCCCTTGCTTCAGCTGATGCCCATTGGCCTTCATCCTCCCATCATGCACAACAGGCAAGAACCTGGCTGCCTTTTCTTGCTGATATGACCCAAGAAGATATGGGAAGGCTGTTATTAGGTGTCCCCAAACCTCCTCTTCTGATTTCCACTTTCAAACAAATAAGGCCCACGGCATCCTGGGCTGCATTAGGAAGAGCACTGCCCAAGGGTTCGTGGAGGTGGTCTTTCCTCTCTACTCAGCCCTGCTACAATTTGTCTTGCTGACTTGCCCTTGATTTCTACTTTACCAGCGTCACCCATACTTGACTGAAAGGTGCCGTCCACATTTTTCACCATTCCTGCCTTGTCTTTTTGTTCAAAACAAGTCCAGCAAAGCATTTCTGCCATGTTGGTGGGGGATCATCTTCCACTTTCCAATCAATCTAACCCTTGAATTAAACCTATTTCTCTAGCGGTCTAAAGGAGATATCATTCTCCTTCTAACCTTCATCAGGAGGTTGAGAGAATCTGAGCAGAAGACCTTTGCACACGGAGGAGTTAGTGATGAGTGTCACAGAAAATCTGAGCAGGCCTGTGCTGTGCTCCACGTACCTCTTGGCCTTCAGGCTGTGCTGTGCTGAGTGTGTCCCTGGGTTGCAGAACAAGCCATATTGGAAGAAGAAATCTGCAGGAAGCTGCTGGTGAATGGCCAACCACACGCCCTTACCTTTGTCTGGGACTGCAGTTACCAACTCCCAAGTGAACATCTCCTCTTAGAACATGAGAAGTGATGACTAGAATGGGTTTCCCTGGCACAAAACACTTCAAGAGCTCACAGGAGACAATGTGGGATAACCCTTCTGCAGGCAGGATCTGCACAACTTGCTGCACCACTCTCCCAACGCTGTAAACTCCGTGTTCCCGGCCTCGGAAGGGACGGCATACAGCTGACACGATTGTCTCTGTGTGTAGAGAGTTTGCTCTAACCAAGGCCATTTGAAATGACACTTTGTCTCAGAGTCCAAGTGCCTTTCTTACTGCAGCCATAACCAGCTGGGCTGCTGATGGCCAGTCCCCCAAGGGAACTGGACACTCCAGGGACCTCAAACTCACCTTCATGGCCACGTGCCTCCTACTGGCCTATGAGCTTCTCAGATGTAATGGGTGTCATAATGACAGCCCAGATCATCAGCCTTCTTGTGGCCTTGGTTACTCCTTGGTCAGCGGTTCCTGAACTGGAGAAGGCAGCGATAAAGAGATGCACAGCAATGGAAGAGATGGCCAAGGACCCTGCAGGTGCCATGAAGGCTTTGCAGGAAGAAGTGTGAGAAATAGCCCCTATAGCTGTGCAAAATGGAATGGCATTAGATATGAAGCTGGCGTCTGAAGGCAGAGTCTGTGCTGTTGTTAATAGCAGTTGTTGCATATACGTAGATCAAAGTGGGAGAACTTCTACAGATACAAAAAAAGATTTGGAAACATCCTAATATTTGTCATGAGTCCCAGAAAGTTCACAACTTCTCTGGAATTCAAGACATTGGGAATACGCTGACTTCCTGGTTTCCTGATTTACAGCTATGGGTTAAGAAGTTCATCCCCAGATGCCTTTCTCCTCTTCCTCTGTGATCACTCCAATCCATTCTACCTATGTAGCCTCTGCTTTAAGGTTCAGAGAGGAAAAGTTGGACTGTCTTTCAGTAGTGTCTGTAATTTTCCCTATGGGCAACTCTTCAGTTGTGGCAATAGACCTCATGGGGATTTGCTTGAACTAACAATTATCTGAGAAATGTATTTTTTATTTATTAATTTCTATAACACTCCCCCCCCACACATACGCACACGATATGTAATCCCTCTTTTATTCCTGTTTAAACCCCGTTCTCTAAGGAAAGCAGCCAATAATTACTGCCAAGAACTTGTTATATTCAGCTGCAGAGTTGGTTGAAGAAGTCTGATGTAAAGTGATGTAAGTCTCATGGGGCTGAGGAAAAAAACAGTGGGGCTGGAGAGCTGAGGAGCAAGGCTGTCCATGCAGTGTTTAGCTCCAGGGACTGCTTTTCCTACCTGTCCGCATCTCCTCAGGAGACACTGTGCATCAAGAGCAATTGGAAAAGCCTTCTATCATTTCTCCAAAGTGCTCATTACCTGCCTTCCTCTTTCACTGTACTGCTGAAACTTATCTCATTAAGTGTAGGAGCCAAACTTGAAGACCAGGTGTCCCTGATGGAAGAGATACGGCTCGTAAGGGCGTTCTGCCTCTTAATGAGCCTAGGGTATCTGTGGTGCTGTGAACTGCAGGTGTTCAGAGGACACTGAAGAAACCTCTCAAGAACACCAAGTCAGGAGCAAAGCCCACAGCCCCTGGAAGCGTTAACGGGCCCCGCTGAGGGCCATGGCTGAGAAAGCCTCCCCATGGCCTTGTTAGAGCCCATCCTTGGAGGCTGTGAGTGCAGGAAGGCAAAGGCGCTGTGCAGGCAGCTCTGCTGCTGAGCAAAGCCTTGGCTTGCTTGATGAAGCAGAAAGGCCAAGCCGTGACCTGCAGCCTGTGGGAAGGTCAGTGCTGTCCCTCACACAGAGCTCAGGGCCCTTCCTGGGGACCATGGAAGGTGGGCATCCAATGCCCAGTGAAGGACAGCAATGGCACAGCAACTTCCAGCTTCCCCATGGGGCTGCAAGGAGGCAACGATGCCCCCGTGCCGTGAGGACATCATGTCTTCTCATAGCCTTCCCTGGTAGAGACAGCTGCCTCAGCCAAGGGGACACAGACCTGGGTTCTGGTGGTGCGTTCCAGCCTTGCCAGTGCCCTCTGCCATCCCCACCATAGGCTGTCCTGCATGGTTGGAGCCCTGCCCCTGTTGCCCTGCAGGCTGTAGGCACCATCTCGCTGCCCTGCCTTGCTCTCACCCCAACATTGCCATACCTTCGCTGAGGTACCTCCACTCTCACCAGCTGTTCCTTGAAACACAAACCATGGGCTGATCCAGGCTCCCTCAGGCTGAGCCCTTGTACCGCAGCAGGACCCCTGAAGTGACAGATCTTCCTGCTGAGGTCCAGTCTCTGCTTTCCAAGTTGAAACTTTGTGACATTTTTTCCTCTCTCCTGCTGTTTTCCCCTGCCCAGGAAAGGTTTACCATCTCAGAAAATACCCTTCCAGCAGGGAACGCAGCCAGGAAGCCTTTTCTTATGCTCTGCTCTCTCACCAGAGAGAAGGAATACTCACATGGTCTCCCAAACCACGTAACTGCTGCTGGCCTTTCACCTTCTCCCAGGGACATGGCCAAGCCCTGTGCCTGCTGCTGTCCCATCATGTCCCCAGGTGCAATGGACGTGACAACCCCTATCCCAGCCCTTCTCCTGGATGAGGCCTATGGGGTCCCTTGGCAGAGGGACTGTCCCAGCCACGTTCCTGATGCTGGCCTGTCACCTCCAGAGGCAGAACTGACCTCACAGGCCCCTCGCAGCCAGGCACGTCCTCCTGCATGAGGAGTTCCTGAGACCGTTTTTCCCTCCCAATACCACCCCCCTCCATCACCCTCATTCTGGCCCAGGTCCTGACCACAGAAGAGCATGCTTGTTTCATCAGATTTGTCAAATATCTTTCCCGCAAGCCATTTCCCACAAGCTCATCTTCAGCTGAGCCCCTCTATTTGTGTTGACACATTTTATATATGCCTTTATAGCTCTATGGTGTTTTTTCAGGTTGGACTGACCTTTGGAGGTCATCGAGTCCACCCCTCCACCCTGAGGCAGGGTCAGCTAAATCAACATTCTCAGCAACTCGTCTAGGTAGGCTTGCGATATCATAGAAGCACAGAAACAGAGAATCATTTAGCTTGGAAAAGACCTTAAAGATCATCAAATCCAAATGTAAACTCAGGACGGCCAATTCCATCACTAAATCATGCCATGAAGAACTGCATCTACCTCTTTTTGAAACACCTCCAGGGCTGATGATTCCACCAGCTCCCTGGTTCCAATGCTTGAGCACCTTTGCAGTGAAGATGTTTTTCCTCATATCCAATCTGAACCTCTCCTGGTGTAACTTGAGGCTGTTGCCTCTTGTCCTGTCACTTGTTATCTGGGAGAACAGTCCTACCCACCCCATCTACAACCTCCTTTCAGGTACTTCTAGAGAGCAGTAAGGTCCCCCCTGAGCCTCCTACTATCCACACTAAACAACTCAAGTCCCCTCAGCCACTCTTCATCCAAGCAGGGATCCAGACCCTTCACCAGCTTTGTTGCCCTTCTCTGGACACGCTCCTGGACCTCAAAGTTTCTCTTGAAGTGAGGGGCCCAAAACAGAAACACGTTGGTCGAGGTTTGACTTCAGCAGTGCCGAGTACATGGGGTCAATCACTGCCCTGGTCCTGCTGGCCACGCTCTTTCTGATACAAGCCAGGATGCTATTGGCCTTCTTGGCCACCCGGGCACACTGCTGGCTCATGCTCAACCATCTGTCAACCTGCACCCTCAGGGTACTTTCCCAGCAGGCAGCCTTCCAGCCACTCTGCCCCAAGCCTGTAGCGTTGTGGGGGGCTGTTGTGACCCAAGTGCAGAACTGGCACTTCTCCTGGTTGAACTTCATACAGTTGGACTCACTCGAATGGTCCAACCTGTGCAGACCCCTCTGCAGAGCCTTCCAGCCCTCAAGGACATCAGCACTGCCACCCCACTTGATGTTGTATGCAAACTCACTGAGGGTGCACTCAGTCCCCTTGTCTGGGTCATTGATGAGGTTCTGAAGCAGGACTGGCCCCAACACTGAGCCCTGGGGAACACCACTCCTTATGGGCTGTCACCTGGATGTCACTCCATTTACTCCCCCTCTTGGGGCTTGGCTGTCCAGCCAGCTCTAACCCAGCGTGGAGAACACCCACCGAAGCCATGAGCAGCCAGTTTCTCCAGGAGAATGCAGAGGGAGATGGAGCCAAAAGGCTTTCCTAAGGTCCAGGTAGACAGCATCTACAGCCTTTCCCTCATCCACTAGGCAGGTCACCTTGTCCCAGAAGGAGATCAGCTTCATCAGGCAAGACCTGCCTTTCATAAACCCATGCAGGCTGGTCCTGACCTCCTGGTTTTCCTGCACCTCCTGTGTGATGGTGCTCAGGTTGATCTGCTCCACAACCTTCCCTGGCACTAAGATCAGGTTGACAGGCCTGTAGTTATCCCGATCCTCCCTCCTACCCTTCTTGTAGGTGGGCACCACTTGACTAACATTCAGCCTTCTTGGGCCTCCCCAGTTAGCCAGCACTGTTGAAAGTCATCGCTGTGGTGAGGCAATAGAGAAACAGACCAGTGATTTTCAAAGTGTTCCTGCATCACGGGATGTCCATGGTCATGGACACAATCAAAAGCACCTTGTCCTTTCTGGGTATAAGGTTCACCAGAACCACATGTACTCTGGGGCTGCAGAGACATCACTGGCAGCAATGCCTTCTCCTGCAGCACTGCACAGTCCAGCCCTGCATGTCTCTGGTCCCAAGGACAGCATGGATTGCTCTCCTTAGGGACATCTCATATCACCATCACAGTGACCTCTGTCCACCACCCCAGCATGCGCTGCAGCAAAACATTTTGCTTGCGTGTGACCTTGGACACTTGGTACCCATTATTATTTTTGTTGTTACATATCTGAGCTTGGCCCAGGTGACACAGGTGTGGTTCAGGGTAAATGCTCTGAAATAACCTAAATCAGGGAGGGGAAGGGGAAAAGTCTTATTTAAGCAGCGTGAGGAAGCCTTAGGATCAATAACCTCACATCTTATTGGGGAATTTGGAGATCCTGTGGGTTTACATGGCCAGGGTTTGGGAGCGGTTTGGAGGTGTTTGTAGGTCTGGCAAAGGTGAGAAGAGATCAAAAGCTGACTCCATGGCCATAACAGCCACTTTCATTTGACTCCAAAATGGACCAGCCCCTGCCCAAACCTGAGCCAGTAAGCAATTCTAGTGGCACCTCTGTGATACCCTATGGCAGAAAGGACCAAACACAAAGGGAGAGGGGTGAGAATTATGTGAGAGAACAACCCTATAGACATCAAGGTGAGTGAAGAAGGTGGGAGCAGCTTGGTGGGATCCTGCCAGTGGTCAAGTAGCCACCCACTGACAGTCACAGGGCAGTGCAGTGACAATGCTGCTTTAGGTGTCTGCAGGTTCTTTGCATCGGCATTCTAGCACAGTTGACAGATAGGCCAACAGCTGTGATGCTCACCTGGATCTGAAACCCTGCATCATTCGTGTCCACCTTGGTTCTAGGAGCAAAGAAATGGTGGAGTCTCATCTCCCAGGGGGAGTGAGGCAGGAGAGCAGCAGAGTGCAGGCCCCAGGTCACACACTGGCAGGCTGTGGCCTGTGCAGAAGGAGGGAACGCTCCTTAGGGTTCCCTGGAATTGCCTCAGAAGTATAAACTCCATTTTCAATGTTGGACCTGTTGGAGGCTGCTGTCCTTGCCGAGCAGGTGATCTGAGCTCTGCCACCTGCCTTGGCACTTGGTTCCCTCAGTGTCACAGCTGTGTCTGCAACAGGACGGGCTCCAGCTGCCTCTGCGTGGGCCCCTGGCTGAGGGCACTGCTGCACATCTGGGCTGAAGCCCCCCAGCTGTGGCACCAGCCCAGCTCTGCCTGGACATAAGGCAACCTGGTACCAAGTGTCCCCGAGCCCGTGGGTGCAAAGGCTTTGCTTCAGAGCAGAGACGTGGCCTGGGCAAAGGAGAGCTGAGTCTTTAGCTCTGAGACTACAAACCCAGAGTTACATGCCTGCATTGTGTGAGAGTAGCTGGAGACATCACACCCCAAACCCCTACACTGGAGATCTGAGCTGCTTTCATGTGAGCTTCCTTCTGTACTGTCTACTGAAGGGTTAACAAAAGGTGACACTCATGCTGAAAGCTTTTTTTTTTAGTAGGAGAAATTCCACTGCTGGAAATAAGTGTCTGCAGAGCTGAGAGACAAACATCAGTGATTGCACCATCCTGCTGCCCAGCAGGTTCCCCTGCAGCCCCAGGGACACCTGGAGGGAGCCCAGAGGGGCAGAGGAGGGAGGCAGGGAGAGCTCAAAAGCAGACCTTGGTGGGAGGCTGCTGAGAGCTCCCTGCTGGAGAAATGTGCAGAGCCCTTGAGCCGGTAAGTGTGTGGCTGCAGGGCAATGCCTCTGCAGTTGCTAGCCGGGTCTGCAGCAGCTGGGCCCCCCCCAGCCTGTGGGACCGTGTGGGAGCCTTTTGCTGTGGAGGAGGCCAGTGTGCTGCAGAGCAGGGCTTCCCTGCTGCAGCGTGGGAGGGCCAGGGCATGTGGGCTGCCTTGTGCCAGGGCCGGCTGCAGGGCTGCGAAGGTGGCTGTGCAGGCAGGGGTGCCCAGGGCTGTCCTTGCCAGCAGGGTCCCTGCAGCCGCGGGGGCTGTGTGCTGGGGCAGGGGCTCTGCCGCCTGCCAGGGGCAGCTCTCAGCCTGCCGGGGGGCTCCCCACAGCTCTGGGGGCGTATGGACTGAGCCCCGAGAGGGAAGGATCTCTCTGCTGTTGAGAGTGTGCTGCATGGGGGAGCGCCGCTTAGAAGTATAGGTTACCCTCAGAATATGTCTGGATGAGACTTCTCGTATCGAAGGTCAGCGCAGGGATTGCTATGATAAATCCAGGGCTCTCCTCAATCTGTGTTTTCAGTTTTCTGTTGTTGGGGGCAGGAGAGCGAAGGCAGAAATGTTAATGGAGATCTCGAGTTTGAAGATGTCCCTGAGACTGCCAGCTGTAACTGTGAGTGATGAGGAGGTCTGCCAGGAGCCTCCTGAAGTGCCCTCAGCCACTCCTCCGCCTATGAACAGCAGCAGCAGCACCTTTGCTGGAGCCATCAGGGTCGTGCTGAGCTGCCCTTTTCCCCCTGCAGACAGGACCCTGCGCCCAGCCAGTGCCCTGCAGAGAGGCACGTTTGTGCGGGGCCAGTGCACAGAGGCAGAGATGTGGTCTGTGAGCACTGACAGGGAAAGACCTGGCACAGGGAGATACCTCCCACAAGGAAAATCTCCTGACATCCAGGATATTGCAAGGACTGATAGAAAACTTCAGACAGAATTGTTGTTGAAAGCAGAATCAGAAAGCTCTCTCTGACCATGTGCAGTGCAGACCCCTTTCTCTGAGGCATCCCCCTGGCTGCTCTGCCCCCAGCAAAGCCTCTGCCCTCAGGGCTGGGGGTCCCGAGGCGTGAGCCACCCCCTCTGCAGCCAGAACTCCAGCAGAGCCGCGGTGCAGCTCTGCAGCCACGTGCCCCGGTCCCTCTGCAGAGCACAGGGGCTGAGAGCAGCTGCCCAGCAATGTTGGTGTGTGGGAGGTGGCGAGCAGAGCTGGGCAAGGGCAGCGCTGCCCTCAGTGCCTGGCACGCTCGCCCTGGACACTCATACCTAGACCATCAGTGCAATTTTACTTCTTTCTCTGCCTTTTGGTGTTAGTTTTATTCTCTTGCTCTTGCTGCCAGGCTCTCTGGGGATGGGTGTTTCAGCTGCAGAGTCACACTCTGACCTTGTGGGTCCTCTCCTGCAGGTGTGTCCATGGGAACAAGTGTCCCAGCTTTCCTCTCACCTGTGGGGCTGTGGGCAATGCCCTCTGTGGGGCTGGGCAAGGGGCTGGCTCTCCCTCAATCTGATGCTCTTGTTAGGGCACTTGGCTACCTCCTTGAAGTTCCCTTCCAAGCAGTGAGTTGCCCTCCAGAATGGAAACCTGTCCCCTCGCACCCATTAGTGAGCTGAAAGCCCCACGTAGAAGCGTAGAGTTTCTGTGATGGAGAAAACGCTGTTGGGGTGGGTGAAATGAGCTGTGTATCCTTTGCTGTGGGTGGGATGCTGAGTTCTGATGAACGTCTACAACCTTTACTGGTCTGTGGTGGGTCAGTCTGTTCTCAGCAGTGCCTTGTGGTATTTCAGGGTAACATGGGAGTGTGGCCACCATTCATCTCAGGAAGGTGCAAGCCCACAGAAACTGGGAACCAGCAGGACAGACCACCTCCCCTCACTGTGCACTCACCCACAGGCAATCCTCTTGCCTCACAGACCTCACTCTGTTCCACCGGAGGGCAGCCAAAATGCTCTGCTTTTCTGACATCCGAGAATACGCAACAGGGGAGATGGGGGGGAGCTGTGAAAAAAACTAAAACTCTCTTAAAATGCCTTCACCCTTCCCGTTCCTTAGCACTGGCGCTGCAGATGCTGACCAGCCCTTCTGCGTTGGCACTGGTTTCACAGGACAAAGTTAAACACCAGGACTGGTCCCTGCCCCCACCCACTGCTGCAGAGTGGGGCTGGCTGGTCAAGAGCCCGTGGGCAGATGCCCTGCTCTTCATCGCCCACACGGCCAGCACCAAGCAGGGCTGCAGCCACACAGCTGCAGGAAGGTCTCCGAGAAAAGAGAGGGATGTCTGTGTGTGACGGGGGGGTGGTCTGTGGGAAATGGCTTTGATTTTGCTTGCAGAAGTCTCCCATAAATTACCACTGTCTTTTTCTCCTGTGACAGGACCATATGCCCAGAGGCAGCAGATGTCCAACAGCAGCTCCATCACCCAGTTCCTCCTCCTGGCTTTTGCAGACACACGGGAGCTGCAGCTCTTGCACTTCTGGCTCTCCCTGGGCATCTACCTGGCTGCCCTCATGGCCAATGGCCTCATCATCACTGCTGTAGTGTGCGACCACCACCTGCACACCCCCATGTACGTCTTCCTCCTCAACCTCTCCCTCATCGACCTGGGCTCCATCTCCACCACTCTCCCCAAAGCCATGGCCAGCTCCCTCTAGGACACCAGGGACATCTCCTACTCAGGATGTGCTGCACAGCTCTTCTTGATTGTCTTTTTCCTTTCAGCAGAGTGTTCTCTCCTCACCGTCATGGCCTACAACCGCTACGTGGCCATCTGCCAGCCCCTGCGCTACGGGACCCTGCTGGGCAGCAGAGCTTGTGTCCACATGGCAGCAGCTGCCTGGGCCAGTGGGTTTCTCTGTGCTGCGCTGCACACGGCCAATACAGTCACTGCCGCTCTGCCAAGGCAATGCCCTGGGACAGTTCTTCTGTGAAATCCCACAGATCCTCAAGCTCTCCTGCTCACACACCTACCTCAGGGAAGTGGGGCTTATTGTGGCTGGTGCCTTTTTATTCTTTGGGTGTTTTGTTTTCATTGTTCTGTCCTACATGCAGATCTTCAGGGCTGTGCTGAGGATCCCCTCTGAGCAGGGACGGCACAAAGCCTTTTCCACATGCCTCCCCCATCTGGCCGTGATCTCCCTATTTGTCAGCACCTCGTATTTTGCCTACCTGAAGCCCCCCTCCATCTCCTCCCCATTGCTGGACCTGGTGGTGTCAGTTCTGTACTCGGTGGTGCCTCCAGCAGTGAACCCCCTCATCTACAGCATGAGGAACCAGGAGCTCAAGGGTGCAATGTGCAAACTGATAGCTGGATGTTCTTCTGAAGCATTAACATTATGAATAGCATTTATAATGTAATTCATCACAGACCCAGACTGTCTTCTGAATTTTTTGCATTTGCTTGTGGTATTTAATTTCTGATAAAGTGGTCATTCCCATTCTAATTTCTTCTATGATTTTCCTTTCTGAAGGTGCCCTGCTCTCTCTTTGTCTAACAAAGCCAAAGGGCCATTAAGCAACTTTAATTTTCCTGGGATTCTTCCTTCCAAGGCCTTTCTGGAGCTGCAGGGACAGTTCCTGAGTCCACAGACGGAGAGGAAAAGTTCCTGGCATGGCAGCACTGCCAGGGAACAGCAGCCCTTGGCTCTCCAATACTGTCCTCCTTCTACCTACACACTCCCCTTCTGACCCCCTGCCTTGGTGTAAGGCCTGAGTGCTCTGGCAGCTTGGTCACCGCCGTGCTGCGTGGCAGTCCTGTGAGCGCAGGCAGGGGCAGGCAACGGGCACTCTGTGACGGTGCTGGCCTCCATAAAATGTTCTGGATTTGTGGAGACCACCTGAATGCAGCACTGCAACGTGCTTCCTTGAACCGAGGTCCCCGTGCCCATTGCTCATGACGAGGGCCATCTCCGCGAGGTGCCGAGCAGGGCGCGACACCCCCGGGCTGAGGTGCTGCCAGCCTCTGGCAGGGGCAGCAGGAGGCCAGGCAGTCACTGTGCCTGCTGCAGTGCTCTGCCTCCGCCTTGCCAGGGACGGGCTCGTGCCTCTGAGCACCCCTGTGTGCGTGAGGCTGGGGTTCAACCACGGCAGCAGTGCATGAGGCCAGCTGATGATGGGGACACCTCCCAGGGCCCGGCTGTTCCTGTGTGTGACTGCAGGAACAAAGGCCACTGTCCCAGGGAGATTCATCTCACCTGCCTTGGGCAGGGTCATTGCAAGTGCCTCTGTCTGATCACGGCACACTTTCTGGATGGTGCCCTCAAATATGTCCGAGCAATCAGGGAGGTTCTGGGGTCCTGGCAAAAGGCAGACATCCAGCCTTTTGGGATTTCTGCACCCATACGTATTGAGGAAAGAAGGGGATGGTTTGTACCTGGACCTTTGCAAGGGTTTTGACTTTTTCTCCTGCAGTTTCTTCATAGGCAGATGGGTGACTTCTGGAGTGAAGAAATGGAGGATGCTGTGGGTGAGAAGTTGGCTGGGGACTTGTGGCTATGTCTCGAGCTAGCTCAACGGTGTCAGGGAGCAAAAACCGACCTTGGGAGAGAGACACAGTTATGCTTGTTGGAAGGAAGCCATGGGAGCAGGAAGAGGAACTTCAAGATAGGGAGTGGTCTGCAGAGCTCGTGGCCTTGTAGATAAAGGGAGTTGCTGAGCTGCTGTGTCTGTAATAAAAAAAGAGCCAAGAGTGGAAAACTGCTGAGCACAGTCCCAGGCTGACACGTCAGCCCCCTGCAAAGGTATAAAAGGCTTGCTTGAGTTTAATAAAGTGTCTCCGAGGTGTCTTCAAGTGTCTTCGTGCCTTCAATCCGCTCCCAGAGTCGGTGCATCATACGCCACAGGGGCTCAAGACCAAATGTCAGCAGTGGTCAAGTCCTCCTGGTGGCCACTGACTAGTGGCATCTTCCAGTGCAAGCAGTTGGGCCAACTGTGTTGAATGTCTTGATTGTCTCCCAGTACAAGTTGACAAAGTGGCTTTTCAGACCCTTCTGTGGATGATGCCAAAGTGGGCAGAGCCCTTGAGAGATGCCATCCAGTTCACCCTGCCCTGAGCAGGACAGCTGGACAAGGGCCTTTACAGGGGCCTCTCCCAACCTGAGATATTCTAGGACTCATCGACTCACTTCCCTGGAGAGCTCAGTTGGGATGGGATAGCAGGGGGAAGAAGGGAAAACAGAGGCGCAGAAGCAGAGACAAAGCATGGTCCGGCAGAAACAGAGCAGTTCCCCTGAGGAATGTTTCTCCACCCAAACTGTGGGTAGGAAATCCATGAGATAAATTGGCTGAGAGAAGCTTCCCTTCATCTGCTGGGTGCTGGGCCACGGGGAGGGTGACGGCTGAGGACGGTATCTCGTGGTCAGTTGTGTCTCAGGGACTCACATTCCAGCAGGAAGCCAATGGCTGTGACGGGGGCAGTGAGGCCAGTTCTGCCTGCGGAGGGGACAGCCCAACAGCAGCAATGTGCCTGGGAAAGGGGCGGTGAGGTCACCTCTGCCTGAAACAGCGCGTAGGGCAGCCCCTGACTCATGGCTGGGACACGTGCTGTTAAGCTCCATCTGCCCGTGTCTCGGGCAGGCCAGCAGAAGGCCCCTGGGTGGCACGTGGGCTGTGAGATCCCCTCTGCCTAAGGACCTGGGCTCACCCCACCAAGGGGCTTATTTCTTGCTTGTCACGTCGCTGCTGCCTGAGAACATGGCAGCACAGCAGCAGGCACACCACTTGCTCGTGTCTATGCGAGAAGCTGAAAGGCTCGCAGCCTTGGAAGAGTCTGAGATCAGTCCATGTCTGTGTGTTTGCAGGAACAGCGTGTGAGGGTGGGCAGACATCGGTGCATGTGTGGCAAGGGCAGGGTGAGAGCAAGGTGGGGAAGCCAGATGGGTGCCTGCAGCCTGCCGGGGAAAAGCAGCAGCCGTGGGACAGCGTAGGACAGCGTGAGATGGAAGGCAAAGGGCACGGGCAAGGCTGGAAGTCACCAAGAGAACCCAAGGGTTGTCCCCTTGCGTACAGCCATTGTCTCTGCCACCAAGGCCTATGAGAAGGCGAGTTGTCCTGTGGCCCTGGGCCTCATGGCCTCCTTGCGACCACTTGCACTGAATTCTTCTCCCTTGAGTGATACTGCCCAGTGAAAGTTCCCAGCATTGGCCACAGCCTGCCACCCTGAGGCCCGGCACCTGCACTCTGCTGCTCTCCTGCCTCACTGCCCCTGGGAGATGAGACTCCACCATTTCTTTGTTGCTGGAGCCAAGGTAGACAGGGGTGATGCAGGGTTTCAGATCCAGCTGAGCGTCACAGCTGTTGGCCCATCTGGCAGCGGTGCTAAAATGCTGATGTAAAGAACCTACAGACACCTAAAGGAACATTGTCACTGTGCTGACCTGTGAACATCGGGGTCAGTGGGTTGACCGTTGGCCTCCATGAGCCCACCAAGCCTCTCCCTCACTGCCCCCCCTCCTTCTTCACTCACTTGGTGTTTGTAGGGCTGTTCCTGTGCCCTGTTTCTCACGCTTCTCTCTTACAAATGCTGCACACTGTGTTATGTCCTTTCTTCCATTGGTTTTTCACAGAGGTGCCACTAGAATTTCTTATGAGCTCAGGGAAGTAGCAGGTCCATTTCAGAGCCAGCTGAATGTGGCTTTCTTGGCCATGGGGCCAACTCTTGACCTCACCTTTGGCAGCCCTACAATCCCCATGGCCACTCCCAAACCCTTGCCATGTAAACCCACGGGGTCATTAAAGTCCCCAGTAAGATGTGAGGTCATTGATCCCAAGGCTTCCGCAGGCTGGTTAAATAAGAGTTTGGCCCCTTGCTCTCCCTGATTGAGGTTCTTTATGTCAGAGAAGAGACGCACTGGACCTCAGCTGTGGCACCAGGGCCAAGATCAAACATGTAACAAAAACAGCGGGTACCAAGTACCCAAAGTCCAATGCATGCTAAATTTTGCTGCAGAGCATACTGGGGTGGTTGGCAGGTGACACTGTAACGGTGAAATGAAATGTCCCTAAGGAGAGCAAACCCAGCTGTCCTGAAGACCAGAGGGACAAAGGGCTGGACTGTGCAGTGCTGGCAGGAGAGGACATGCCTGTCTGTGTTGTCTCTGCAGCCCCAGAGGACCTGTGGTGCAGGTGAACCTCATGTCCAGGGAGGACAAAGTGCTTTGGGAAGTGTCCTTGGCTATGGACATCTCGTGACCCAGGAACACTGTGAAAATCGTTGGTCTGTTTCTCTAATGCATCACCACAGGGGTGACTGTCAAGAGTCCTGGCTAAGTGGGGAGGCACCAGAAGCCTGGGGGTTAGTCAAAGTGGTGCCCACCTGCAAGAAACGTAGAAAAGAGGATCCTTCCTAGGACTATCAACCTGATCTTAGTGCCAGAGAAGGTTGTGGGGCTGATCATCCTGAGCAACATCCAACAGTAAGCACAGGACAACCAGGAGGTCAAGACCAGCCAGCATGGGTTTGTGAAAGGCAGGTCCTGCTTGACGAATCTGATCTCCTTCTGGGACAAGGTGACCTGCCACACCTTGAACACTGTGTTTCTGTTTTGGACCCCTCACTTCAAGAGAAATGTTGAGGTGCTGGAGCATGTCCAGAGAAGGGCAACAAGGCTGGTGAAGGGTCTGGAGCCCCGGTCTGTTGTAGAGTATCAGAGGGGACTTGGCTTGTTCAGTCTGGAGAGGAGGAGGCTCAGGGGGGACCTTACTGCTCTCTAGAAGTACCTGAAAGGAGGTTGTAGATGGGGTGGATAGGACTGTTCTCCCAGATAACAAGTGACAGGACAAGAGGCAACAGCCTCAAGTTAGACCAGGAGAGGTTCAGATTGGATATGAGGAAAAACATCTTCACTGCAAGGGTGGTTCAAGCATTGGAACAGGCTGCCCAGGGAGATGGTGGAATCACCAGCCCTGGAGCTGTTTCAAAAATACACAGATGCAGATGGTTCAGTGATGATTTACTGATTCTCAGGTTATGGTTGGATGTGATGATCTTTAAGGTCCTTTCCAACCTCAATGATTCTCTGTTTCTGTGCTTCTATGGTATTGGAAGCCTACCTAGACGAGTTGCTGAGCAGGCTGCTCTAGCTGACCCTGCCTCAGCTGCGCAGTTAACGGTCAGTCCAACCTGAAAAACAGACCACAGAGGTGTAAGAGCATATATAGAATGTGTCAACACAAATAGAGGCGTTCATCTGAAAAATGTTTCTCCACTCAAATGGATTGCAGGAAAGGTATTTGATAAATCTGAGAAAAACAAGCCTGCTTTTCTGTGGTCGGGTTGTGGGCCATGAGGAGGGTGATGGAAGAGTATAGTATCAGGAGGGCAACTGGGTCTCAGGAACTCCTCATGCAGGAGGACGTGCCTGGCTGTGAGGGGCCTGTGAGGTCAGTTCTGCCTCTGGAGGTGACAGGCCAGCATCAGGAACGTGGCTGGGACAGTCCCTCTGCCAAGGGACCCCATAGGCCTCATCCAGGAGAAGGGCTGGGATAGGGGTTGTCACGTCCATTGCACCTGGGGACATGATGGGACAGCAGCAGGCACAGGGCTTGGCCATGTCCCTGGGAGAAGGTGAAAGGCCAGCAGCAGTTACGTGGTTTGGGAGACCATGTGAGTATTCCTTCTCTCTGGTGAGAGAGCAGAGCATAAGAAAAGGCTTCCTGGCTGCGTTCCCTGCGGGAAGGGTATTTTCTGAGATGGTAAACCTTTCCTGGGCAGGGGAAAACAGCAGGAGAGAGGAAAAAATGTCACAAAGTTTCAACTTGGAAAGCAGAGACTGGACCTCAGCAGGAAGATCTGTCACTTCAGGGGTCCTGCTGCAGTGCCAGAGCTCAGCCAGAGGGAGCCTGGATCAGCCCATGGTTTGTGTTTCAAGGAACAGCCGGTGAGAGTGGAGGTACCTCAGCGAAGGTATGGCAATGTTGGGGTGAGAGCAAGGCAGGGCAGCGAGATGGTGCCTACAGCCTGCAGGGCAACAGGGGCAGGGCTCCAACCATGCAGGACAGCCTATGGTGGGGATGGCAGAGGGCACTGGCAAGGCTGGAAGGCACCAGTAGAACCCAGGTCTGTGTCCCCTTGGCTGAGGCAGCTGTCTCTACCAGGGAAGGCTATGAGAAGACATGATGTCCTCACGGCACGGGGGCATCGTTGCCTCCTTGCAGCCCCATGGGGAAGCTGGAAGTTGCTGTGCCATTGCTGTCCTTCACTGGGCATTGGATGCCCACCTTCCATGGTCCCCAGGAAGAGCCCTGAGCCCTGTGTGAGGGACAGCACTGACCTTCCACAGGCTGCAGGTCACGGCTTGGCCTTTCTGCTTCATCAAGCAAGCCAAGGCTTTGCTCAGCAGCAGAGCTGCCTGCACAGCGCCTTTGCCTTCCTGCACTCACAGCCTCCAAGGATGGGCTCTAACAAGGCCATGGGGAGGCTTTCTCAGCCATGGCCCTCAGCGGGGCCCGTTAACGCTTCCAGGGGCTGTGGGCTTTGCTCCTGACTTGGTGTTCTTGAGAGGTTTCTTCAGTGTCCTCTGAACACCTGCAGTTCACAGCACCACAGATACCCTAGGCTCATTAAGAGGCAGAACGCCCTGACAAGCCCTGTCTCTTCCATCAGGGACACCTGGTCTTCAAGTTTGGCTCCTACACTTAATGAGATAAGTTTCAGCAGTACAGTGAAAGAGAAAGGCAGGTAATGAGCACTTTGGAGAAATGATAGAAGGCTTTTCCAATTGCTCTTGATGCACAGTGTCTCCCGAGGAAGTGCGGCCAGGTAGGAAAAGCAGTCCCTGGAGCTAAACACTGCATGGACAGCCTTGCTCCTCAGCAATCCAGTCCCACTATTTTTGTCCTCAGCCCCATGAGACTTACATCACTTGACATCAGACTTCTTCAACCAACTCTGCAGCTGAACATAGCAAATTCTTGACAGTAATTTGCGGCGAATGCAGAGACGGGACGCAGCTTGATGCAAGCAAATGTCAATTTATTGTACAGAAGCACGAGTTTCTATACAGTTTCAGAAGCTGCGCGTTTTAAACAGATTGGTTCTTGAAGCTAAGCACTGCATACTAGGCAATCCCCGATTGGTGGTTAACTGCCATCAATTAACCGCAAGGTGTTACCTTTCCTTGGCGCCATCCTTGGCTCCATCCGTCTCCCACTCCCCTGTGCTCTGCAAACATGTCTCATCATGTTAATTGTTGTCTAGACAAGCTCGAGCACATTCCCCTCAGCTAACTGATTGCCACGCGTGGTCCTAGTTTCCAGCCCGCTCCTGCATCTCCCCCTTCCTGTTGCACAAAAAGAACCTTTGAAACCGAACGAGTAAAAACAAGGTATAAGTAATAGAACAAATAAAAAAGCAACTAAGACATCTTATCAGTGTCAAAATAACCCACTGTCTCTGATCCGTAAAATTTTACAATTTCCCCTTTTTGTTTTTGAACAGCTAGTACCAGGCTTGCCATGTTCTGCAGGGCCCTTGCAAACATGACAGCAACCAAGGTAATAGCAAACAAACAATACTGCCAATTGAGTGAATGGATGCCAAAAAGGCTGACATTTTCAAAGATTTTCATAACATGTTAATGCAGTGGGGCACCTAAAATCCACGCAGCACATACCATCAAAATCCTCACAGCCATGTCCTTGAACCAACAACAAAAAGCAGTGGCAATTTTGACTCACATTCTTAACTGCCTACCAAACAAGGTGATTTAACTCTTTAATGCTTTCCCTGCTGTTACTCTGGATAAGAGAAGAACCGCTGCGACACGTTCCCATCATAGCCTCCTACTACATTAGCATCTACAGAAAGACAATGATCGACATTCAAAGTGTAAACAGTATCATCTTCTTTTGGATTAACATTATACATAGGTGGAAGGGCACACCAAACAAGAACTGGTTCAGTCAAAAAATTCGAAACATAGTGTGCCTTCTCTGAACATACCTCTGGGGTCATTCCCTTCGTTCCCTCTTTTTTTATGCAAAGAGAAACACTTTTACCATAACAGAGAAGCCCCTATTTACATCTCTGAGCCCGGACACAGACCGCAGCTGTATGCTCCACCAGGCTCAGGGCAGAAATCATTCATGTAGTTACATAGCTATATATCTCTACAAGCATGCAGACACCTATTAAACACTAGATAATCATGTTTATCTTTCCTCTTCTCCTTCATAATACCTAGCTGTTCTCTCATCTCTTGTTAGGTCACATATTCTCCAGCTTCCTCTCCTATCTCTCTCTTCAGACATTCTCTATCCTCTTTTTTGCTTGTTAATTGCGACGAGGCAAAGAGGGTGTGTAGCTGGGTGACCATGACCTGCTTTATGTTACAATCAACTAAACACTGAATACAGGAAAAAAAAGGCATGGGAGACATAAGGCAAACATCAATAAGGTGGTTAAAGATAATTATAATAAATCCTGTAATACTTTTGAGTCATGGCCCAAAGTTTCCCAGCCGTGAGAAGAGACCAAAGGCATCCCACCCCTGGCTCTGTTGCAGATCTTTGTTTTAAGGCTTTTGAGTTTTGTATACTTTTGTAAATTAATTCACAGTGGTCACTCAGATTCACGTAATACATCCTATCAAAGTCTTCACACTTGTGTCCCTGTGCTAATAATAAAAATCAATAGCAACTCGGTTCTGAAGCAACATATGATGGACAGAATCAACATCTGTTAATAAGCCAGAAAAAAAATAGTATTTGTAGTATTACTTTGTTTAGCAAGCTAGCAGCCTAATTTGCTAAGCAAGTTAAGAGTGTATACTATTCTTACAGAAGAGATTAGAGAAGCAAAAATCTGTTATGCTGCATTCCAGAACTCAGCCTGAGAATTGCAGTCTGCTGTGAGTTCTGCGTTACAATCATTTGACACATGTTGGGGTTGCGATTGTGAAAGTTGCCCATTTACAATTTTCATTGGCATTATCACAGCTAGTTGTTTTAAAAGCAACCCTTGAGCTTCCTGATGTTTGACTTGTTGCAAAATATTCTGAAGCCAATCAATCAAGTTAGTATTAAAGTTAGTGACTCTCTAGGACCCTGCAAGACTGTGGCAAGACTCCCGCATCCCGACTGCCTTAATAGCCATTCCTTCATTTGCAAACAGTTGTCCCTGGGATACCTTGCCTGAGTCACAGAATCGGCACAATTAATTTCTCCAGCCAACTGCTCATAGTTAACAGCAATTCCCCGATTAAGGTTTTCAGTCAAGGCCACTACACGTAGCTCACAAAAATCAAATAACCACATCATATACTGTATCAGTTAGTACCATACAAAGCAATGACTTCCAATCATGCAGTGTGAGCGTATAAGGCTCTGCCATCACTTCAAGAAGGGACACAGCAAATGTATTATGAATCCTTCCTTCCCGCTTGCATTCCTGCCACCAATCCCTCAGACTCCCTTTCACCCTCCCCAGAAATACAATCAATGCATCAGGAGAGACAAGGGGGGGTGGGGGAAAGGTCTGGCTCCTTTTCCAGATCTATAGGACCTGGATCAAAAGGTTTATCAGTGTCAATGGAATCATTGTCCAAGTTGTCCTGTTCCCGTGCTTGCTCCTGTGTTGTGAGGGTCGCTGCAGTCAGTGACAGAAGCTTTGGGGGCAGAGGAGATGTGGACAGAATTGCCATTGCTGACGGTGTCTTGAGAAGAGTCGCGCTGTCGGTGGAATTTACAGCTTCCTCTGGTTTAGCACCATTAGTAGAATCAGTCCACACTTGGCAAAGAGTAGTTAGAATTTGCCACCAAGGTGCTAAATGCATTCCTGACACGGAGTTCCCCTCCGCGGCAGCATCATACAATTGGCTGCTGTATGTACAAACTTTCATTCTTTCAAAGTCTCTAAAGTTTCTTGGCTGCTCACCTGTCTCGATGCATACAGGTGTTATCCTCGGGGTTTAGGTTGTCCGCCTGGTCCAGACAGCAAGACGATCGTACAGCCAAGCCGTCTCCTCCGGAACGCAGCCCTCTTCCACGAGCTGTCTTTTTTATTGACCAGTTCCGTCCTTATTCTTCTAAGGCTTTGGAACACCACCATATGGGTCACCATTTGAGGAGACTGAGGCATGGACTCCTGGATCTGACTAGAAGACCCTTCATGAGTCCATATACGTCTCTTTCTGGGGACGAAGCCTGATTCCGCATTACGGATTTCCCACAGCTCACCTCTCAACTCCGGAGGGATTTCTGGCCGGCTCCTGCTTCCTTTCAGCAGATCATTCAAAGTTCTGTGGGATTTGCTGCATGTCGCTCAGTCAGGCGATTCGAGAGCCCTTCACGTCAGATCCTTAAACGGATCACGTCGGGGTCACCAATTTGCGGCAAATGAAGAGACGGGACGCAGCTTGATGCAAGCAAATGTCAATTTATTGTACAGAAGCACGAGTTTCTATACACTTTCAGAAGCTGCGCGTTTGAAACAGATTGGTTTTGAAGCTAAGCCTTGCATACTAGGCAATCCCCGATTGGTGGTTAGCTGCCATCAATTAACCGCAAGGTGTTACCTTTCCTTGGCGCCATCCTTGGCGCCATCTGTCCCCCACTCCCCTGTGCTCTGTAAACATGTCTCATCATGTTAATTGTTGTCTAGACAAGCTCGAGCACATTCCCCTCAGCTAACTGATTGCCATGCATGGTCCTAGTTTCCAGCCCACTCCTGCAGAGAATGCTGCTAGAACCTCCCCTCTAACCTAAAAAGTAGAAAAATATAACCTATGAAATATAAATTAATTATTTTCAGGTGCACTTTGAAATCTTCTCCCTTGTTTATATGAATGAAACAGCTCCAATTAGCTGCACATGTCTTGAAGACTTGAAGGAAATGACAAAAAGGCAAATACCTCGTTAGGGCATTGGGGGCTCCTGCCATGAACCTGAGCTACTGAGAGCAGACTGAACCAACCACTCTAGGAATGTAAGTCAGAAGCAACACTGAAAATACCTTCAAACATTGATGGGTCCCGCTGAGGGCCATTGCTGACAAAGCGTCCCCATGGACTCGTTCGAGTAGCTAATTAGAGGCCAGAACTGCAGGTAGGCAAAGGCACTGTGTCAGTGTGCAGCTGTAATGCTGCAAAACACATTTGGATTTTTTTTGTGAAGCAGAAAGACCAAGCCCTGACCCCCAAGCTCTTGGAGGGCAGAACAGAAGACCCTCCAAATCAATTTTCATGTCACAGGCCTAGATGACATGGGCAACTGCCATTGCCCAGGGGACAGAGGCCTCAGCCCCCAGTTGGGCCATTCAGCCTTGCTGCAGCCCTGGGCCATCTCCACTGCAAGTTGCGCTACACTGTCCATGTGGCACCTCTTTCCACTCTGGTGGTTGGACTCTTCCTTGCTTTCCTACCCAGCACTCACACCCACATTTCTCTGCCTTTTCTGAAGTTTCTCCCCTCATCCCTGCTTGTTCCTTGAAACTCAAAGCCATGGGCTGATCCAGGCTCCCTCTGGGTGAAGTCTGGCATCAGAGGGCAACCCTCCGAGGGACATTTCTTTTTCCTCACATCCAATCTTATCCTTCCAAGCAGCACTTTGTGGAGGTTCTGTCTTCCTGCCGCTATCAGGAATCACTCCCTTATCTCTGACATCTCTGACAGCCCCCTTCAAGCAGCTGCATGCTACTACTGTAGTGCCTGAGGATCCATTTGGTCGGTCTCAAGAAGCCCAGCACCTTCAGTCTCTCTCCACAGACTCCAAACTCCATCCAGGCAAGTATCCTCCACAGCCTCTCCAGTTTTTCCCTATTCCTCCAGAATGGGAAACCTCAAAGCCCAGGCACAGATAACCCAGATGTGGCCACAGCAGTGCTCTGTCAAGGGGGATGATGCTGAGTCAAGGGGGATGATCAATCCCTTGTCTGAGTGGCCACCTATGGTGAAAACCTCCAAAGAATCACCAAAGGAGGACAGACAATGGCCAGGGAGGAAAGGGAAAGGAGGGGTGGGCTGCTTGCGTGGGAGGATACAAGGGTAGTCAAGGAGAAGCAACTGTGCGTGGGAAAGGTGGGGAAAAGGTAGGAAAGGGTGAAGAACAGGAATCAATAGGAACCAGCCAAGCAGCCCTGCATCTGAGCAGCAAAGCTTGGAGTGGGAAAGGAACGTCACAGGTCATCCGACCAACTTTCTGTTAGGCTTCAACAGCCGCTGGAAACCTGAGCGATTTCCCTGCCATCATGAAGGCAACATCCATAGTGGATGAAGATCCAAAATCATTCATGCTGGAAGGGACCTCCCGAGGTGTCCAGGCCTACATGCTGCTCAGAGAACTATCAGTTATGGGTTTGAAGCAAGTAGCTCAGGCTTTCCTTCAAGTGGGGCTTGAAAAGCTCCAAGGATGGACATGGCACAAGCTCGCTAGACATCTACTCCAGTGCTTGACCGTCTTCATGGGGAGAAAGATTGTCCTCCCTTGCTTCAGCTGATTCCCATTGGCCCCCACACTCCCATTGACGTGCGGAAAACAGACTCTACAATCAGTAAGATTGTGAAGTAGGTATGTTTATGTAGTGCTGGGCAGCACGGGGGGTAGTCCCGCCAAAACCGTGCGCGCCTGACACGAAAACTTGCTCTGTTTTTATAAGGCATCTCATTACATATTCATAATGTGTTGCAATACGCCTATACATATGCATTATCTATCCCTGCTTCGTATTAAAATTAGTTCTGCGAGCCATTTCCATATTTTTTTCTCGACTGAGTTTGCGCAGTGTCCCCTGGTGGTGGTCGTCAGGGATCCTGAGGATGAAGGCAGGTGAGTCTTGCTAGTTACCCCCACATCTGGCGCAGGCTCAGTAGCGTCCTGGTTTTTGTCCAAACCGCAGAATCAGCTTTGGCTTGTTCTTGCAAGGTTGTAATTGTTCTTTTGACTTATATGGTCATAAAGCTGGACTTACATGGTCATAAGGCTCTTTACTCCCGTATACCTTATCACAACACCCAAGCAAACCATGTAAGATCTGGCAAACAGCTAAGCAGACTATTATAATCGTTAAACTTTACCCTATCTCTTAACTCCCCTCTCTCTCAGTCCCCCCTTTTCAAAGAAATTAGTAAATTCTTTTACTCAGACTCAAAGTATTGATTAGATTCTAATTTTTGTCGCAGTTGATTTCTCTTCCATTCACTATAGGAATTTCCAGTTCCCTTAAGCCACCAAAATCCACAACGGATAGCTATACCAATAATTAAAAGTAGAAAGACAATCACAATGATCATTACAAATAATTGTTTTAACCATGTTAGATTGGGCAACCAGGATGTCAATTTCTCCCATAATTCAGAAAAGCCCCAAGAAGTGTTATCTTGTGTCACTTTATGTAGAATATTTACTTGTTTCCTAATTTCTTGGAGGTCCTCTGTAATTCGCCCGCTTTGATCTGCATACATGCAACAATCTACATTGATCACAGTGCATACCCCCCCTTGGAAGGCTAATAGCAAATCTAAAGCCATACGATTCTGTGACACTATTTTTGATAAGTCAGTAACTTCCTTCTGAAGTGCCAGGAGAGCATCAACTGTCCTATTTTCCACTGTTTCTATTATAGCTGAGATGTTTATTATTGCCTTTTCCAACTCACTAACCCCTAAAAACGGAATGAACCATCGCGCAAAACTGTGGAAACTCGTTGGTCTGTTTATGAGGGGGTTATTTACAATGTTCCGTTTTTTCTTATGGGGGGTCGCGTTGTCCCGTCAATGATAGTAATATTGGGGACCAGACCTCCCAGAGTGCATGCTCCTCGCCATCCTATGGGCAAGACTTTACGAGCCATTGTGCCGCACAACCAATACCACCCTGTCCCTCGTGGGGTCGGGAGACCGGTATAGTTCAATTTCAAAAATCCCAAATCTCTACCTGTCATATTTAATGTATGACTTCGGTTACAATTTGGGTGTTCTCCCACGAACAGTCCTTTTCCCGAACTTACCAGGCAGTTATCCCCCAGTGTGCTGGTCTCTTTGACAGTGATTTTTAATTCTCGTCCCCACTTAACCTGAGGGTCTGTGCTCCAGATTGTATTTCCCCAAAAGGAGCCGTCTTGGCGGTTCGTCAGGGGAACTGGCAGTGGGATGCCTATTAACGGTATCTCATAACCAGAATGTCTTGGCATTTGGGTACAGATCCAACAATCTGTCTTATTTAAAATTTTGGTGATGTTTTGAATCGCCTGAACATACCAGTTCTCTCGCCAGGCCGCTGTGTCTATCACCTGTGAAATTATCAGAATCATATTAAATTTAACCCACATCCTATCTTTTTAGCTTGAGCTTTAACGGCCCTTGAATTTCTGATGTCCAAAGCTTTTGTGGCGACTTCTTCACACGGGTATGATGAATCCAGGCATTCTGTTCTTTAATTTTGACTGCTGTGAAGGAGGTGAGGAGTACTTGGTATGGTCCTTCCCACTGTGGTTTCAAGGTTTTTTCTGCAAGAGACTTTACATATACATAATCTCCAGGTTGGATATCATGTACAGGCCCATCCAGGCCCCTTCCTCGGGTCCCAGTTACATGTTTTCCAGTTTTATTGAGCTGCTTGCTCAATGCCACCATATAGGAAGTCATAATTTCATCCCCAATTTGCATTGATGTCCCCTTTTGTATTCCATAGGGGCGTCCATACAGAATTTCAAAAGGGCTCAGTCCTTCCCTCGCCCTCGGTCTTGTCCGTATACGCAAAAGGGCTAAAGGGAGAGACTGAGGCCATGGCGAGTTTGCTTCTTGTCCCAACTTTACAATTTGCTGTTTGATTAAGTGGTTCATTTTCTCCACTTGGCCACTTGACTGAGGGCGGTATGGGGTGTGAAGTTGCCAATCTATACCTAAATGGTGGGTGGTTTGTTGCACTATTTTTGAAACAAAGTGTGGTCCTCTGTCAGAGGATATGGTTGCTGGAACCCAAAACGCGGTATTATTTCTTGTATTAGTATTTTAGTTACCTCCCGAGCCTTGGCAGTTCTGGTTGGGAATGCTTCTGGCCAACCTGAAAAGGTATCAGTTAATACCAGCAAATATCGGTACCCCCCTTTTCTTGGAAGTTCTGTGAAATCAACCTGCCATTGTTGTCCAGGCCCATTACCCTTTCCAATCTGGCCCATTTCTAATTTGGGAGTATTCTTTGGATTAGTCTGGAGGCAAAGGTCACACTGTTGAGTCACCTGTCTCACTGTGGTATGTAAGTTTCTAGCTACAATATCTTTTATCAGATGTTTATACAGAGCCTCCATTCCCCAATGTCTCTTCCTATGTTCTTCCCGTATTAAGTGCCACAGTAAATATGAGGGGACAATTAACTTTCCCTGTGGGGTATAAGCCCATCCCTCTTTATTATATGATCCTTCTAAGTCTGAAATAAGTTTCTGATCTTCCCTAGTGTATTTTGGTTTATCTTGTAGGGAAATATGCCTATCGGGGATTAAAGACCCTGCTACTTTTATTTTTGTTTTGGCTACTTGTTTTGCCTCTCTGTCCGCCAGTTCATTCCCTTTTTCCAAATCTGAGCTCACTTTCTGGTGTGCCTTAATATGCATAATTGCCACTTTCTCAGGGAGTTGGACAGCTTCTAGTAACTTCAGAATTTCTTCTGCATGTTTGATATTCTTTCCTTGGGAGTTCAATAAACGTCTTTCTTTTCAAATTGCTCCATGTGCGTGTACAACTCCAAAGGCATATTTTGTGTCTGTGTAAATGTTTACAGTTTTGCTCTGAGCCAACTCCAGGGCTCGAGTTAGGGCAATTATTTCTGCCTTTTGTGCGGAGGTGTTCATGGGCAAAGGTCCTGACTCTATTACCTCTTGACTGGTGGTGATGGCGTATCCTGCGTGTCGATTGCCATTCAGGACATAGCTGCTCCCGTCTGTGAACCAGTTTTCTCCGTTTTCTATGGGGCTATCCTTTAAGTCTGGGCGACTTGCGTATGTCGCTTCAATAGTTTCCAAGCAGTCATGATGCACTGGTTCTCCTGTGTTTCCGCTGAGAAAAGAAGCTGGGTTGACAATGTTAGTAACCACGATTTCCACATCATCCTGTTCCACTATTACAGCTTGATATCGCAGGAATCTTTGTGGAGATAGCCAGTGTCCACCCTTTGCTTCCAATACTGCCGACACTGCATGGGACACAAAAACAGTCATTTTCTGGCCCAGGGTGAATTTTCGGGCTTCCTGTATATTTAGTATCACAGCCGCAACTGCCCTTAGGCATCCAGGCCAGCCCTTTGCAGTCGCGTCTAACTGTTTAGAGAGGTAGCCAACTGCCCGACGATACAGACCTAGCTCCTGTGCCAATATTCCTAGGGCAATGCCCTGTTTCTCGTGAGAAAAAAGGAGGAACGGCTTACCCACATCTGGGAGTCCTAAAGCCGGGGCTGACATCAGAGCCTTCTTTAGTTGTTCAAAAGCTTGTTCAGCCTCTTTATTCCATTCGAGGTGTTTCTGCTCAGTCGCTGTCAGCGCATATAATGGTTTAACAAGCCGTCCATAATTGTAGATCCACAATCGACACCACCCTGTCATTCCCAGAAAGGTTCGCAATTCCTTTACCATCTGGGGTTTTTTAGTTTGGCATATCACCTCTTTGCGGGCCTGCCCCAAAGTTCTCTGTCCCGCACTGATCTCATAGCCCAAATAATTCACTTTACGCTGCATTACCTGGGCCTTCTTCTTGGACACCCTGTATCCTTGAAGCCCTAAGAAATTCAACAGACTCACCGTCCACGCCATACAATCTTCCTCTGTGTTGGTAGCGATCAGAATGTCATCCACATACTGTAACGATTTTCCTTTCTCGGACGGGGCTTCCCAGGATTCCAGGTCTCTCGCAAGCTGATTGCCGAAGATGGTAGGACTATTCTTAAATCCTTGCGGCAACACCGTCCAAGTGAGCTGGGTCTTTCGACCACTTTTAGGATTTTCCCACTCGAATGCAAACAACTTTTGACTGGCTTCGTGGAGAGGGAGGCAAAAGAAAGCATCCCTTAAATCTAGAACAGTAAACCAGATTAATTCAGGTGCCAATACAGTCAGTAGGGTATACGGGTTTGCCACGACTGGGTAGAGATCCTCAGTAATCCTGTTCACTGCGCGCAAGTCTTGAACCACCCTATATGACCCATCGGACTTCTGAATAGGTAATATAGGGGTATTGAATTCAGACTCACATTCCTTTAATAGTCCTAGCTGCAAAAATTTTTCTATCACCGGCCGGATTCCCTCCCTGTCCTCTTTCTTTAGAGGATATTGTTTAATCCTTACCGGTCGTTGACCTTCCTTTATCTTAACTTCAACAGGTGGAGCATTTTTCGCTCTTCCAGGCACATCAGTAGCCCAGACTCCTGGATACACTTGGTTCAGAATTTCCTCATCAATTTTCCCTTCCGAGGGGAGACTAGTTAGGACTAGACTTAATGCCTGTGTATATTGTCGATCCTTTACCTCCAGAGTAATTTCCCCTTTTTCAAACGTGATCTTTGCTCCTAATTGTTCCAACAAATCTCTCCCCAAAAGTGCCTTTGGGGAGTTGGGCATGTATAAGAACTTGTGGATACCCCATTGTTTTCCCAATTTATACTTTAAAGGTTCGCAAAAATACGCCTTTTCACTTTGACCAGTTGCTCCCTGTACTACAACGTAATCATCTCCTAAAGGCATTAAGGCTTGATTCAAAACCGAATATGTCGCTCCTGTATCTATCAAAAACTCCACTTGTTGCTGCTTTTCCCCTAGCTTAATTATAACCAGTGGATCCGCTAGAGTAGATTCCCCAGGTTCCCGTCAGTCTTCTATTACATTGGCTATCTTCACGTTCGCCGAGGTTTTCCGACCCCCTTCCCTGTTTCTAGGACATTCCCTTTTCCAATGACCAAAGCCCCTGCATATAGCGCACTGATCCTTTTCTAATCGAGACGAATCTCGCCTACCACCTCTCCGTTCCCCTTTTTCTTGAATGGCAGCTATCAATTTCCTTTGTCCCCGCCGATATTCTTCTTCTCTATTACTAAACACCCTCCATGCTTCATCCAACAATATTTCCAAATTTCTACCTTCTGTAGAACGCAGCTTTTGAAGTTTTCGCCTTATGTCCCCTGCAGATTGACCCAGGAATAAAGAAACTAATTGCTGGATCCCTACCTCAGACCCAGGGTCCAGCGGCGTGTTACGGCGCATCACATCCCTCAGCCGATCCAGGAACTCAGACGGGGACTCAGAAGGAGTTTGCTTAACTGCATATAAAGCTGACCAGTTTATAGTTTTGGGAATTGCTCTCTCCATTCCCTTCGAAATCCATTCCTGATATTCCTGTAATCTTTGCATATGTGCCGATCTATTAGCATCCCACTTTGGGTCTTGGAGGGGGAAATGTTCCTTAACATCCCCTCCTGTAATTTTATAATGGTCTTCGGCCAAATTTCCTGCTGTTTTCAAAACTAGCTGCTTTTCAGTTTCAGTCAAATATTCCAATACTAATTGTATATCATTCCAATCGGGATTGTGTTGTTTTACGATAAATTGGAAATGCCTGGCTACACTTATCAGGTCACTTCTATAATCCTTTGCAATCTTTCTCCACTCTCCCAAATCAGCAGTGGAGAAAGGCACTTTAATTAGCATTGTTCCACCATCTGGCCCCACCGCCTCTCGGAGGGGTGCTTGTAAAATAGTCAGGGCAGACTTCTGCCGAGTGTGGGAAGATACAGGGCTATCAGGAGGATTTGAAGCTCCTTCCGAGTCCGCATCCTGGTCCCGTGCCCGGGGGGGAGGTTTAAACAAGTCATTTAAGTCTTGTTCTGGGGCTTGGTGAACTTTGTCTGCCTTTGTACACCTCTGCCCAATGCTGCAGGAAGAACAGCATCTTTTTAGTTTACTTCTACCCCCTTTATTTTCTCGCTCCAATGCGAGTACCATAGGGTCCTGTGGGGGTGTTATCCCACAGTCCCTTTGCCACTCCGGATGGTTTCGCAGCGTGAAAAACATATCTGCATATGACACTTCATCCCATTTCCCTTCTCTTCTCAAGAACAGCATAAGCTGTAACTGCGGCGAATGAAGAGACGGGACGCAGCTTGATGCAAGCAAATGTCAATTTATTGTACAGAAGCACGAGGTTTTATAGACTTTCAGAAGCTGCGCTTTTAAACTAATTGGTTTTGAAGCTAAGCCTTGCATACTAGGCAATCCCTGATTGGTGGTTAGCTGCCAGCAATTAACAGCAAGGTGTTATCTTTCCTTGGCGCCATCCATCTCCCACTCCCCTGTGCTCTGCAAACATGCCTCATCATGTTAATTGTTGTCTAGACAAGCTCGAGCACATTCCCCTCAGCTAACTGATTGCCACGCGTGGTCCTGGTTTCGAGACCGCTCCTGCATCTCCCCCTTCCTGTTGCATAAAAAGAACCTTTGAAACCGAATGAGTAAAAACAAGGTATAAGTAATAGAACAAATAAAAAAGCAACTAAGACATATTATCAATGTCAAAATAACCCGCTGTCTCTGTTCCGTACAATTTTACAATTTCCCCTTTTTGTTTTTGAACAGCTAGGACCAGGTTTGCCATGTTCTGCAGGGCCCTTGCAAACATGACAGCAACCAAGGTAATAGCAAACAAACAATACTGCCAATTGAGTGAATGGATGCCAAAAAGGCTGACATTTTCAAAGATTTTCATAACATGTTAATGCAGTGGGGCACCTAAAATCCACGCAGCACATACCATCAAAATCCTCACAGCCATGTCCTTGAACCAACAACAAAAAGCAGTGGCAATTTTGACTCACATTCTTAACTGCCTACCAAACAAGGTGATTTAACTCTTTAATGCTTTCCCTGCTGTTACTCTGGATAAGAGAAGAACCGCTGCGACACGTTCCCATCATAGCCTCCTACTACATTAGCATCTACAGAAAGACAATGATCGACATTCAAAGTGTAAACAGTATCATCTTCTTTTGGATTAACATTATACATAGGTGGAAGGGTACACCAAACAAGAACTGGTTCAGTCAAAAAATTCGAAACATAGTGTGCCTTCTCTGAACATACCTCTGGGGTCATTCCCTTCGTTCCCTCTTTTTTTATGCAAAGAGAAACACTTTTACCATAACAGAGAAGCCCCTATTTACATCTCTGAGCCCGGACACAGACCGCAGCTGTATGCTCCACCAGGCTCAGGGCAGAAATCATTCATGTAGTTACATAGCTATATATCTCTACAAGCATGCAGACACCTATTAAACACTAGATAATCATGTTTATCTTTCCTCTTCTCCTTCATAATACCTAGCTGTTCTCTCATCTCTTGTTAGGTCACATATTCTCCAGCTTCCTCTCCTATCTCTCTCTTCAGACATTCTCTATCCTCTTTTTTGCTTGTTAATTGCGACGAGGCAAAGAGGGTGTGTAGCTGGGTGACCATGACCTGCTTTATGTTACAATCAACTAAACACTGAATACAGGAAAAAAAAGGCATGGGAGACATAAGGCAAACATCAATAAGGTGGTTAAAGATAATTATAATAAATCCTGTAATACTTTTGAGTCATGGCCCAAAGTTTCCCAGCCGTGAGAAGAGACCAAAGGCATCCCACCCCTGGCTCTGTTGCAGATCTTTGTTTTAAGGCTTTTGAGTTTTGTATACTTTTGTAAATTAATTCACAGTGGTCACTCAGATTCACGTAATACATCCTATCAAAGTCTTCACACTTGTGTCCCTGTGCTAATAATAAAAATCAATAGCAACTCGGTTCTGAAGCAACATATGATGGACAGAATCAACATCTGTTAATAAGCCAGAAAAAAAATAGTATTTGTAGTATTACTTTGTTTAGCAAGCTAGCAGCCTAATTTGCTAAGCAAGTTAAAAGCGTGTACTATTCTTACAGAAGAGATTAGAGAAGCAAAAATCTGTTATGCTGCATTCCAGAACTCAGCCTGAGAATTGCAGTCTGCTGTGAGTTCTGCGTTACAATCATTTGACACATGTTGGGGTTGCGATTGTGAAAGTTGCCGGTTTACAATTTTCATTGACATTATCACAGCTAGTTGTTTTAAAAGCAACCCTTGAGCTTCCTGATGTTCGACTTGTTGCAAAATATTCTGAAGCCAATCAATCAAGTTAGTATTAAAGTTAGTGACTCTCTAGGACCCTGCAAGACTGTGGCAAGACTCCCGCATCCCGACTGCCTTAATAGCCATTCCTTCATTTGCAAACAGTTGTCCCTGGGATACCTTGCCTGAGTCACAGAATCGGCACAATTAATTTCTCCAGCCAACTGCTCATAGTTAACAGCAATTCCCCGATTAAGGTTTTCAGTCAAGGCCACTACACGTAGCTCACAAAAATCAAATAACCACATCATATACTGTATCAGTTAGTACCATACAAAGCAATGACTTCCAATCATGCAGTGTGAGCGTATAAGGCTCTGCCATCACTTCAAGAAGGGACATAGCAAATGTATTATGAATCCTCCCTTCCCGCACTGCTTTGCTTAACTCTTTAACAGCCTCGTATTGCACAGGCTGCCACTCTGCAGGTTGATTTGTCTGACAAAATACTGAACATGCCATAGCGACTCCCAAAACCCATCACTGAAGTGTTTCCCGCTTGCATTCCTGTCACCAATCCCTCAGACTCCCTTTCACCCTCCCCAAAAATACAATCAATGCATCAGGAGAGACAAGGGGGTGGGGGAAAGGTCTAGCTCCTTTTCCAGATCTATAGGACCTGGATCAAAAGGTTTATCAGTGTCAATGGAATCATTGTCCAAGTTGTCCTGTTCCCGTGCTTGCTCCTGTGTTGTGAGGGTCGCTGCAGTCAGTGACAGAAGCTTTGGGGGCAGAGGAGATGTGGACAGAATCGCCATCGCTGACGGTGTCTTGAGAAGAGTCGCGCTGTCGGTGGAATTTACAGCTTCCTCTGGTTTAGCACCGTTAGTAGAATTAGTCCACACTTGGCAAAGAGTAGTTAGAATTTGCCACCAAGGTGCTAAATGCATTCCTGACACGGAGTTCCCCTCCGCGGCAGCATCATACAATTGGCTGCTGTATGTACAAACTTTCATTCTTTCAAAGTCTCTAAAGTTTCTTGGCTGCTCACCTGTCTCGATGAATACAGGTGTTATCCTCGGGGTTTAGGTTGTCCGCCTGGTCCAGACAGCAAGACGATCGTTCAGCCAAGCCGTCTCCTCTGGAACGCAGCCCTCTTCCACGAGCTGTCTTTTTTATTGACCAGCTCCGTCCTTATTCTTCTAAGGCTTTGGAACACCACCATATGGGTCACCATTTGAGGAGACTGAGGCATGGACTCCTGGATCTGACTAGAAGACCCTTCATGAGTCCATATACGTCTCTTTCTGGGGACGAAGCCTGATTCCCCGTTACGGATTTCCCACAGCTCACCTCTCAACTCCGGAGGGATTTCAGGCCGGCTCCTGCTTCCTTTCAGCAGATCATTCAAAGTTCTGTGGGATTTGCTGCATGTCGCTCAGATAGGCGATTCGAGAGCCCTTCACGTCAGATCCTTAAACGGATCACGTCGGGGTCACCAATTTGCGGCAAATGAAGAGACGGGACGCAGCTTGATGCAAGCAAATGTCAATTTATTGTACAGAAGCACGAGTTTATAAACACTTTCAGAAGCTGCGCGTTTGAAACAGATTGGTTCTTGAAGCTAAGCCTTGCAGACTAGGCAATCCCCGATTGGTGGTTAGCTGCCATCAATTAACCGCAAGGTGTTACCTTTCCTTGGCGCCATCCATCTCCCACTCCCCTGTGCTCTGCAAACATGCCTCATCATGTTAATTGTTGTCTAGACAAGCTCGAGCACATTCCCCTCAGCTAACTGATTGCCATGCATGGTCCTAGTTTCCAGCCCACTCCTGCAGAGAATGCTGCTAGAACCTCCCCTCTAACCTAAAAAGTAGAAAAATATAACCTATGAAATATAAATTAATTATTTTCAGGTGCACTTTGAAATCTTCTCCCTTGTTTATATGAATGAAACAGCTCCAATTAGCTGCACATGTCTTGAAGACTTGAAGGAAATGACAAAAAGGCAAATACCTCGTTAGGGCATTGGGGGCTCCTGCCATGAACCTGAGCTACTGAGAGCAGACTGAACCAGCCACTGAAGGAATGTAAGTCAGAAGCAACACTGAAAATACCTTCAAACATTGATGGGTCCCGCTGAGGGCCATTGCTGACAAAGCGTCCCCATGGACTCGTTCGAGTAGCTAATTAGAGGCCAGAACTGCAGGTAGGCAAAGGCACTGTGTCGGTGTGCAGCTGTAATGCTGCAAAACACATTTGGATTTTTTTTGTGAAGCAGAAAGACCAAGCCCTGACCCCCAAGCTCTTGGAGGGCAGAACAGAAGACCCTCCAAATCAATTTTCATGTCACAGGCCTAGATGACATGGGCAACTGCCATTGCCCAGGGGACAGAGGCCTCAGCCCCCAGTTGGGCCATTCAGCCTTGCTGCAGCCCTGGGCCATCTCCACTGCAAGTTGCCCTACACTGTCCATGTGGCACCTCTTTCCACTCTGGTGGTTGGACTCTTCCTTGCTTTCCTACCCAGCACTCACACCCACATTTCTCTGCCTTTTCTGAAGTTTCTCCCCTCATCCCTGCTTGTTCCTTGAAACTCAAAGCCATGGGCTGATCCAGGCTCCCTCTGGGTGAAGTCTGGCATCAGAGGGCAACCCTCCGAGGGACATTTCTTTTTCCTCACATCCAATCTTATCCTTCCAAGCAGCACTTTGTGGAGGTTCTGTCTTCCTGCCGCTATCAGGAATCACTCCCTTATCTCTGACATCTCTGACAGCCCCCTTCAAGCAGCTGCATGCTACTACTGTAGTGCCTGAGGATCCATTTGGTCGGTCTCAAGAAGCCCAGCACCTTCAGTCTCTCTCCACAGACTCCAAACTCCATCCAGGCAGGTATCCTCCACAGCCTCTCCAGTTTTTCCCCACTCCTCCAGAATGGGAAACCTCAAAGCCCAGGCACAGATAACCCAGATGTGGCCACAACAGTGCTCTGTCAAGGGGGATGATGCTGAGTCAAGGGGGATGATCAATCCCTTGTCTGAGTGGCCACCTATGGTGAAAACCTCCAAAGAATCACCAAAGGAGGACAGACAATGGCCAGGGAGGAAAGGGAAAGGAGGGGTGGGCTGCTTGCGTGGGAGGATACAAGGGTAGTCAAGGAGAAGCAACTGTGCGTGGGAAAGGTGGGGAAAAGGTAGGAAAGGGTGAAGAACAGGAATCAATAGGAACCAGCCAAGCAGCCCTGCATCTGAGCAGCAAAGCTTGGAGTGGGAAAGGAACGTCACAGGTCATCCGACCAACTTTCTGTTAGGCTTCAACAGCCGCTGGAAACCTGAGCGATTTCCCTGCCATCATGAAGGCAACATCCATAGTGGATGAAGATCCAAAATCATTCATGCTGGAAGGGACCTCCCGAGGTGTCCAGGCCTACATGCTGCTCAGAGAACTATCAGTTATGGGTTTGAAGCAAGTAGCTCAGGCTTTCCTTCAAGTGGGGCTTGAAAAGCTCCAAGGATGGACATGGCACAAGCTCGCTAGACATCTACTCCAGTGCTTGACCGTCTTCATGGGGAGAAAGATTGTCCTCCCTTGCTTCAGCTGATTCCCATTGGCCCCCACACTCCCATTGACGTGCGGAAAGCAGACTCCACAATCAGTAAGATTGTGAAGTAGGTATGTTTATGTAGTGCTGGGCAGCACGGGGGGTAGTCCCGCCAAAACCGTGCGCGCCTGACACGAAAACTTGCTCTGTTTTTATAAGGCATCTCATTACATATTCATAATGTGTTGCAATACGCCTATACATATGCATTATCTATCCCCGCTTCGTATTAAAATTAGTTCTGCGAGCCATTTCCGTATTTTTTTCTCGACTGAGTTTGCGCAGTGTCCCCTGGTGGTGGTCGTCAGGGGTCCTGAGGATGAAGGCAGGTGAGTCTTGCTAGTTACCCCCACATCTGGCGCAGGCTCAGTAGCGTCCTGGTTTTTGTCCAAACCGCAGAACCAGCTTTGGCTTGTTCTTGCAAGGTTGTAATTGTTCTTTTGACTTATATGGTCATAAAGCTGGACTTACATGGTCATAAGGCTCTTTACTCCCGTATACCTTATCACAACACCCAAGCAAACCATGTAAGATCTGGCAAACAGCTAAGCAGACTATTATAATCATTAAACTTTACCCTGTCTCTTAACCCCCCTCTCCCTCACTGGTAGCTACTACAAAGTGCTAGAGCACTTTCCAGGAGATCTGAGAGAGACAAAGCTCTACAAGAGGCTCCCAACCCATGCACCAGGTATTTGCTGCACCTTTGGCCTGTGCGCCCATTGGCATTCTGCTTTGGGGCTAAAGTGCAGTTTTGAAGCTGCTGCCAGCTCATCTCCAATTAAGAGCTAATTCTAATGAAGAATATTGGATCCCAGGGACCAGATCAAACCTACTGGAAAACCAGGTTCTGGACCCCACAGGGTTTTTGTCAGGGTCTCAATACCAATTGCTTTGATCTATCATCTCTGATTGCACTTGCTACTCGAGACAAACTGCTGATAAAGCTGCTGATAAATTCTTAAATGCCTCTTCCACCAGCTCAGAGCTTGCCCATTTCTTAACACTGCCCTTGGTCTGCAGGAACTGAGCTCCTAGAGCTGTCGTCTGCCCCGCAGGATCTTCCAGAGCCCAAGGGCAGTCCAGCTGCCTTCTTACAATTTCTCTTTCAGTCTAGCAGAATCAGCCTTGCACGACTGTGCACTGAAGACACCGTTGCACTATAAAACTCCACTCTGCAGCTTGCAGAGTTTAAGCAGAGGTTGCGCCATGCTTCAAACACTATAATCAACAGCAAAACCCACGTGCCCTGCCCATCTCCAGCCACGGCAGCAGTACAGCAGCTCACATGCTCTGGTTCCTTTTTGTCGCTGTTTCCCAACTATATTATCACACCACAGTGTTTTGCACAAAAAGAGATGAGCTCCCTACCTCTGTGTGCTGATGCAGTAGCGGGCCACCCGGTTACCAATGTTGCAAACCAGCAGCGTTTTCTGGGTGCTGTACTTGACGGGACAGGCTGAGAAGTTCACCTGGTCGGGGAAGTCCAGGATAGCTCGGGCACCTATAGCTCGGATAGGCACAACAAACTTCTCCCTTTCTGTGATGCAGATGAGCTCGTGGAAATAATCCTGCAGGGAAAGAAACAATCTCAGCACAATGCTTTTAGCACCATTCCCACGGCAGAAGGAAAACTGCTGTTTTCTAGGACTGTAGCAGTATCGTTCAGTAACGCAATAGTACTTCTTACCTTCATGAGCTTTCATTCCAGTAGCATGACTTGCACAGGGTCGTTAACTTGCAAAGAAACAAGCTCACTGATTCACCCGCTTTCGCAGCAAGCTGACAGCACCACAATTATCTGATGCTTTGATTCTGAGACACCAGAACAGTCTCTTCGTGCAAGGGATCACAGCACTAATGGAACCTGCTTCAATCCCCACCGCAGACTATTGGAAGCACCACTGAGAACCCAGCTGTGCCACAGCACTAACTCCAATGCCAGCAACGTGGCGACCTCATTGAAGTTTGGCAGGGGATGCTCAGGTACACTTTCAAAAGGACTTCACCACATACGTGATCAACGGTCAGTCTTTGGTGAAATACTTCACAAGCTGGTGACGTACGGAATTAGACAATTGCGGCAGCGTCAGGGCAGTGTAGGGTACGGGTGTATTTCCTGCCCCTTCTCACAGCGTTATAGGGCCAAGGCTGGGGACACGCACCCTTCAAAAGCCACCTGGTCCATCTCCCCACACCAGAGCTGGCTCAGCTCCAGACCCAAACTGTTTTTGCAAGAGGTTTCACAAGTACTTAAAAGCACTAACAGTTCCACCCCTGCCCTCAGCAGCCTACGCCAGCTCTGCGCTAGAGTTAAAGGGTGTTAGTTCTTCCTGTGTCTGAACTCCGTTTCCCTTTACATCTCACCCCAGCCCCAGGGGACACAGAGACAGCTCTGGCTGATGCCTTAATCACACCCCTCTGTAAGGTCTGTTCTAGAGGAGTAAGTGACGGGGTGCCTGGTTAGCACACCCACCCCAGGCAGGCGGCATCGGGAGCTGCACACGGGGGACACTCAGACACCCCACCAGAGCAAAGCCGGCTGTGCAGTCCCAGCCACTGCCTTCTGCAGAACAGAGCCAGGCAATCCCCCCCCATCCCGGCTGTCTGGCGTTTAGCAGCAGGAAGGCAAATCAAATTACCAAAATCATGTTACTGTAGAGATGAGCAGAGCAGTCTCCAGATGTATGGCGTGGCGTCGCTGCGCTGGAACTATCACCTTGCCCCCACTGAAATCAGTGGTAAAACTGCTGCCATAGGGCCAGGAGCCATTACCCCCAGCAGCGCTTTTGTTGATGAGCTGATAAAAGCTCTGCTTCTCATCACTCACTGGCTGCCCTGATGTTTTCCTCAGTGCTTTTAATTAATTTGATATTTTTATCATTGTTGAAGCAGCAAGCACTTTGATTTAGGAATTGCATACAGCAGCAAACTCCCTTCAGCAGAACTGATCCAGACTCCCCCACAGCTGGGATTTCTGCTCCCATCCCCATCCCCTCCTGGAAGGGCCCTAAGGCAGCCAGCCCAGGCACAGACACGTACCTATTGCTCTAACACAGGCGCTGACAGCCAGCGCCTCACCCACCACCCAGCACCTCACCTACCACCTGCTCAGCTGGGGTTTAAGGTTGTCAACACAGATGCTGCCCCATCCAAGACAAAAAGAATAATCTCTTTTTCTAGACATCTCAAATATTCACCCTAGAAACTGCAGAAGGGCTTTTGCTTTTCCTATTTGGAAGGTAAAATACTAGGAAGGGAACTGCAGCAAGCAACCTGCATGATTTAATACCGCATTTCAGGAAAGCGTTTCACCTTCAGCAAGCCATTCTGAATTGGCAATTTTGTACTCAATCTTGCAGCTAAGCCCTCTAAAATAAAAGCTATGGGCAGCCCATATGAATTTAAAGCACCTGTTATCTGGGTACTTCACGTCCTGCACTGTTTCGATCCTCAGAAACTCATTAGCAAATGAAGAATGTTATTTGCTTTTGTTGTTGTTGTTCTTTTGGCCACACTACTGTAACAAAGGTATTGCAAAGCCAATTGAAAGCTACCTGCCTTATTAAGTCTTGGCATGCCATATTTACTTAGCTCCCTCTTTCAGGTGCCGGGTAGGCAGGGGAGGATGCAAGTTCAGATCAGCAGGAGGATAAAGAAAAAAGGAACTTCAACAACTGGAGCTACTTGAAGGAAGTAAAAGGAAGTAATTGTCAAGGCGTTGTCATTGCTAAGGAGCAAATGGATCAACAGCAATGCAATTAAGAGCCCAAGAAATAAATCCCCCCCAAAAGCAAGCACTGGCAGCCTTCCCAGCTCCCTTGCTGGTGAGGGGCACTGGGACCACCTGCACAGCAATGCACACGGGATTTCTCCAGGGACCTGAGGGCAAGACTAAAGCAGCAAGGATTTGGTTTCACAGAGACAACCACGACCTTGAGAGAGAAAGATGCCTCTCGCCATTCACGCAGATGCACATTATGCTCCAAGCCCCCTCTCCAGGGACACCGTGGGACATGGCATCCCGTGCAAGGCTTGACTCAGCACTTCAGAGCGGGCTGACCCTTCAGCCACGCTCTACCACCCCACCAAAGTGGGACCTTGTGATATGGAGAAATAGTGTGAAATGGGGACAATGGACATCGATCGTGATTGTATATGTCTGCTCAAGGAATGTGGGTATGGTGACTAGTCATGGGTGCGGTGTCTGGTCATATAGGCACACAGCTTTGAGGAGACAACTACAGTTTTGAGGAGACGCCTGCCCTTCTTCCTCTAACAAAGGGGCTATTTAAAAAAGAATGAGAAAAGGATGAGAGACATTCCAAGGCTATCTAGAGGGAGGGATTGCTAAGTCTCCTTGCTGGAGAAGATCGGAGGGTCACAAGAACATGAATCACCTACAAACCTGCAAGACCACCACATTCCAGGAAACGGACTGATAAGCTAATTAACATACGAAGCGGGGTTTAGGTAACGAATATGTATAGGCGTTAATTGAATATTCATTTGTTTCATTGTATAAATGTGGGATGGTTCGTCACTTCGGGTATGCACGCTTGTGGAGGAGCGATCCCCCGTGCATCTGCGCGCAATAAACATACCTACTTTATAACTTTCGAGTTATAGAGTCTAATTCCGCACGTCACTTGCACCAGGCTGAATGCAGCGTCAGCCCAAACAGGGGGAAAGCCAAGGCAGGAGGGGTGCTAGGCAGAAGCTGGCTGCTTGTGTCGCTGTGGACCCATGGTCCCTTAAGCTTTTGAAAGCTGAATTGCCCTCCCTTGGGGGTAAGAGGTTGCAAAGTCTCTACTGCAGCACTGCCTCGTGTTACCAGGGCGCTAACTCTGCTACGCACTTGCTTGTAGCCTAGGGGTGTTATCGATTTGTTAATAAGTTAAGATTGATTGATTATATTAGATTGATTAATTGATTTTATACAATCATTTAATAGAATTAAAATATAGAAGAATAAGAAAAACATTTGTAATGAAACTTATAGTTGCACAGTAAAAGCTGCTATGAGATCTTTTGTACGTCCTGTACCAAGGCTAGAAGAAGGGGCTGGAACCATTGTTAAAACTTAGGTAATAACTTTAGGGTTGAAAGGTTCCTTTGTACTTAACCAGTCTTCTGTATGTAGAGGTGCATTGAAATGTCAGAGGATGAGATTAATGGGAACTGGGGAGAGTCGACTGGAACAGCTTGTAGGTGCCTGCCAAGAAACCGTGAACTTTAGTAAAAGGTAATTCCGGCAGGGGGAGATCGCGACCACCGACTCATATACCACCTACCCAAATCGTACCCTAGACCCATTTCTAGACCTTTCTAAGCTTTACTGCGCAGAATCGGATATAGGAGGAGAGTATGTAAATGATTTACGGGAAATGTTATGATTATGCATGAATAACTAATGAATATGTATGAATAAGTTCTATATATGGAATCTGATTTTGGGACCTGGTGTGCGTTGATCGTGAGAGGACTCGCTCACGCACCCGGCCGTTAATAAAGAAGTGTCTGCTTATCTACATCACATTGGTGTCGATAAGTTCTTCATTCCGAGATTTCGGTAACAGTTTTGGCGACCCAGATGGGACCTCGCTGAAGGAGACCGGAGGAGTCGGGGACCTGATCGGTTCCAGCCGGCACCGAGGATTTCTCGGGGATACCCATCGATCCCCGATCCGTAAGGCTCTTCGCGACGTTCCCTGGATTTTTTTGGGTAAGACACTTCTTCTTTTTAATTGTAGTAAGTAAGTGCACTAGAGGAAGTGGGCAGGAGTCCCACTATAATAAGTGTATGGGAAAGAGTGGGATGGAGTCCCACCAGTGGGTTGGAGTCCCACTGAGCAAGTCTACCTGTCAGACGCAGTGAAAGACCTGCGCAGGGTAGGACTAGGAGTCTGCCCGTAAGACATAACGAAAGCTATTGCAGGGTTGGACTAAAAGGATCCTTGTGGAAGTGGAAGCCTAGGCGTCTGCCCGTAAGACATAACGAAAGCTATTGCAGGGTTGGACAAAAGTGTAGACAAGAGAAACTATATGCTATAGTGTTCTCTAAGGTAGTGCCTCTAACAAGAAGTTAGAAGTTTTAGTGCTTTTTGTTGTTTTGTGAGCCTGTGTATTAAGAAGAAAATTAAGAGGTATAATATTGTGTTATATGTTTGTCTTTTTTGTTGTTTTGTGAGTTTGTGTATTAAGAAGAAAATTAAGAGGTATAAAATTGTGTTATATGCTTGTTTAAAGCAACTGTGGGAAAGTGTGAGTGTGGTTGTAAGGGTGAGACGTATAATTGAAAACGAAAGCGAGTGTGGAGTGTGGATCCGCGGATTGGAGTGACAGAGTTGAATAATTGTGTATTGTACTGTGGGTAATTATGCCATGGCAACTAAGTTAACTCGGTTGTTTAAAAGTAAAAGCATGGGTAATCTTGCTGTAAATGACAAAATCCCGAAAAATTCTTTCTTGGGATGTTTATTGGCACATTGGGGAAATTACAGGATGATCTGCAAAAGAGCCAGATGATTGAGTATTGTAATAATTTCAGTATGGTAATAATTGGTGACCTTTGTATATATTGGATGATCAGGAAAAGTGGCCCACGAATGGGACACTGAATTATAACACTATTCTGCAGTTAATGCTGTATTGTAAAAGAGAAGGGAAATGGAATAAAATGCCAGATGTGGATTTGGTTTTTTTTTACTTAAGACAAAGAAAGGATTGGCAGGATGAATGTAAGCTAACTATTAGAGATAATTTGGTAATGGCTATAACTTCTGATAATAAGAAAGTGGAAAAAAAATGTTGTTTAAAGTGTGAGGTTGGGAGTGGATACAGGAGCGACATTTTTTTATTAAATACCTGTAAAGGAAAAACTGGAACAAAAACAGGCCATTCCTGCAACCCCTGGATTTGAAATTTGGAAATAAGATAATTACACATGAATTTTTGTATGTACCAGAATGTCCGATACCCTTCTTAGGAAGAGATTTGTTATCCAAATTAAACGCACAGATTGTTTTTGACGAAGGAGAACTTTTCTTGAAAATACCTGAGTCAAAAACGGGAGAAATCTTGATGATACAAGAAAAGGTAAAGGAACAAGAAATTCCACCAGAGGTGGATTTGGCAGTGATCCCTACTGTATGGGAAACAAATATTACTGGTAAATCGAAACTAGCAGAACCAGTTAAAATAGATTTGAAGGAAGGTGCAGGAACAGTGAGAATTAAACAATATCTAATCAAATCAGAAGTGAGACAGGAATTGAAGAAATTGATTGATAAATTTTTGGAGTATAAAATTTTGGAAGAATGTGAATCTGAGTATAATACTCCTATTTTACCAGCCAGAAAACCCTCGGGTGAATATAGGCTGGTGCAAGACTTGAGAGCAGTATATCAAATAGTTAAGGATATTTATCCTGTGGTAGCAAACCCTTATACACTGTTAACAGCATTGAGGGAGAATTATCAGTGGTTTACAGTGCTTGATTTAAAAGATGCTTTCTTTTGTATACCTTTGGAAAAGGAAAGCAGAAAACTGTTTGCTTTTGAATGGGAAAATCCTCAAACCAAAAGATGCAGCTGACATGGACTAGATTACCCCAAGGATTTAAAAACAGTCCAACTATTTTTGGAAATCATTTAGCAAAGGAATTTGAAATCCGGAAACAGGATAAACCAAGACCTGGACATTTATTTTTACAATATGTGGATGATATATTGATTGTTACAAAAGAAAGATTTATTTGTATACAGGTGACTATTGACCTTTTGAATTTCCTGGGACTAAATGGGTATAAGGTATCTAGGAAGAAAGCCCAAATAGCCTGCCAGACTGTGATATATCTCGGCTTTGAGATTTTAAAAGGGCAACGACAATTAGGAAAAATCAGAAAGAAGCTATTTGTGGTATACCTGAGCCGAGAAATATTCATGAACTCAGAGCATTTTTGGGAATGACTGGGTGTTGTCGCCTTTGGATCATGAACTATGGGCTAATAGCTAAACCGCTGTACGAGGCCCAGAAGAACTCTCCCTTAGTATGGGGCCCACAACAACAAAAGGCTTTTGTAGAGTTGAAACGTGCCTTAATGTCTGCACCTGCTTTGGGACTGCCGGATCTAACCAAAGATTTCCAGCTGTTCGTACATGAAAGACAACACCTTGCACTGGGCGTGTTAACCCAGAGGATAGGAAGCTGGAAACGACCAGTCAGATATTTCTCTAAACAACTGGATACAGTGAGTAAAGGGTGGCCAAACTGCCTTCGAGCAGTGACAGCAACAGTGATGCTCGGAAATTGACTTTGGGAAGAACAATAACAGTCTATGTTCCACACATGGTGATAGCTGTCCTAGAACAGAAGGGGGGACATTGGCTGACCCCCAGCCGAATGATGAAATACCAGGTGGTATTGACTGAACAAGATGATGTGATTCTAAAAACAACTAACCTGGTAAATCCTGCAGTGTTTTTAAGTTCCATACAGGAAGAAGGACGACTGGAACATGATTGCTTGGCTACCATCGAGTATGTTTATTCCAGTCGTGAAGATCTGAAGGATGTGCCGTTGGAGAGACCAGACTGGGAACTGTGTACTGATGGAAGCAGTTTTATGGAACAAGGAGTTCGATATGCCGGATATGCGGTAACAACAGAGACTACAGTTATAGAAGCAGGAGCATCGGCGAGTACCACATCAGCCCAAAAGGCAGAGCTCATCGCTTTAATTCGAGCCTTAGAATTAAGCAAAGACAAGAGAGTAAATATCTGGACTGATTCAAAATATGCCTTTGGGGTAGTGCATGTCCATGGAGCTTTGTGGAAAGAGAGGGGGTTATTGTCCTCTCAAGGATCAAACATTAAGCATCAAACAGAAATTTTACGATGATTGCAAGCAGTTCAAAAGCCAGATCAAGTAGTAATCATGCACTGTAAGGCACACCAGATTTGGAATACAAAAATAATATCTGGGAATAATTTAGCAGAAAAAAAACAGAAAAAAAAAAAAAAGAGAGAGAGAAAAAAAAAAGGTAGCAAAGAAACAAGCATTGCAAATGGCAATAATTCCTTCTAAAACAGTAACCCTTCCTAGGGAAAAACTGAGATATTCAGAGGAAGATGACAAATTGGGTCAGTTATTAAGTGCTAAGAAAAACTTAGCTGGATGGTGGATAACTCCTAATGGACAAGTAGTAATTCCACCTCTTGGGATGAGAGAGATAATTCAAACAAGACATCAAGAATGTCACTGGGGAGCAGAAGCCTTAGTAACATCTTTACGAAAGCAAGTAATATCAGTTAAGATGTTGGGAATAGCTAAAATGGTAACTGCAAAGTGTGAAGTATGTTTGAAAAATAATCCAGTGATTAAGAAAAAGGTTCAAATGGGTAGACTGAAATCTGGTACAGAACCTGGAGATTATTGGCAAGTAGATTTTTCAGAGTTACCTAGACAAAATGGGTACCGGTACATCCTGGTAAGGGTTGATACTTTTACAGGATGGCCAGAAGCCCTTCCCTGTCGCACCACACAAGCAAAAAGAGGTTGTGAAGTGGTTATTACAAGAAATAATTCCGAGATTTGGAGTTCCTATTGGAATTTCCTCTGACAGAGGTCCACACTTTGTTGCTGAAGTAGTCCAAAGTGTTAGCAAAGTGTTGGGTATTAATTGGGATTTGTATGTGTCTTGGAGACCACAATTTAGTGGAAAAGTGGAGAGGATGAATCAAACTTTGAAATGACAAATAAGTAAAATTTGTCAAGAAACCAGTTTAAAGTGGCCTCAGGCACTTCCATTGGCATTATTACGAATCAGAGTACAACCAAAGAGTGGAACCTCAGTCAGTCCTTATGAATTATTATATGGAAAACCATATGAGTCTCCAGAACCAAATCCAAACATACACGTGAAAGGAAAGCAGGATGTATATAACTATTTGCTTTCTCTAGGAAAAACTTTGACTGCAATTCGGAGTGCAGTAATTTGGAATAGACCTTTATCCCTGGAAAATTCAGTGCATGATTTCCAGCCAGGAGACTATGTTTATGTGAAGACGTGGACCTCCGAACCTTTGCAGGAGCGCTGGAGAGGACCTTTCCAGATACTGCTAACCACTTTTACAGCTATCAAAATTGCAGAATCGGATGCTTGGATATATTATACTTGAGTGAAGAAAGCACCGTGAAGAAAGCATCTACTCCGTGGAAGATTGCTAATCGTGACCCAGAGACTTAAAAATTGACTTTGGAACATGTCTAATTTTGCAGATCAAGTTATGATTGGTTTTTGGATTTTCTTTTGGTTGATAGTGTTGGTGGGATCATTGGATGACTTGGTGAATAGGAACAAAAGACAAATAGAAACAGAACAAGTGATTGAAATTCCCAAACAAATGGCTGAGGAAAATTTGATGGTAGGATTGATTAAAGAATTTGCCAATTTACAAAACATCACGCAGATCACTGCTTGTTTACCTATACCAAGAGCAGTAGGTGAATCTATTCCATGGGGAATTTTAACTATGAATTTGACTAACCTGGAACATAAAAATGAAACCCATTATTGTGAACAGAGGCCAGTGACTCAATGGTATGAACAAGTGAAAGTCACTAGAAAACAATGGAAAACTCCAGGTAGTCTGGCAGATTGTGAAAAATTGTTAAATCATGTTTTTACCAAAATAGGGAGATTTAAGAATGTAGGATGGTGTTCTTATGATGAACAATTTAAAACCAATGTGAGCAAAAGTGTTATGGAATGGAAGTGTAACAAAACTGGCCAAAGCACCCAATTAGTAGACCAGTGGGACTCTATATGGTCTATGTCCATATTTTCCCATTTTCAATATATAGCAAGAACTCCTTGGTGTTTTACATGGGATGGAAAAGTTTTTTTTCAGTATTACCCTGGGTAGATGATAGGTCAACTACATCGGGAGAGAAAGAAAATAAAATAGTGCCATGGTGGAAATGTGAAAAAGTGTATGATTGCAGTAATGCAGACTTAGTAATCCAAAGAATTCCTCCGTTGGCTGCTGCTTTGAAATATGGTTGGTTTTGTCGAGGTATTAAGAATACTCTAAATTTAACCAGCGCTTTTACAGTCAGAAGAGGAACTTTGTTTAGTTGTAGAAAATCTACTATTCGAAGTCCAGGACATTTAGTTTGGGCATTAAGTGACGGAACCTGGACAACACACCTACCATTAGATGGTAAGGTGAAACAAATCACGTTAGGCATGCCAACATTGTGTCCAATTTGGAAGAAATCACCATTTAAAGGATCTCTAGAGAATTTAGAATTGAAACGAATAAAGAGATCAGGGATAAATGATGATGTTTGGAATGAACCATCTACAGGAGTGAAAATTGGCTGGGCACTGGAATCACTTTTAAATCCTATAGCTTCATATAGAAACAGAGCATGGCTCTATCATTTAACTGGTCAAGTGGAAAAATTGGCAAATGTTACCAAGAAGGGGTTTAAGGAATTGAATATACAACTACAGGCAACTTCCAGAATGACTTTACAAAATAGAATGGCACTAGATATGCTCCTGCTTAAAGAACATGGAGTGTGTGGATATCCCAAAGATAAACTGGACCACTGTTGTATCCACATTCCAAATGTCACTCAGGATGTGGAACATGATCTAGATTTATTGGGAAAAATTGAAGAAGAAACTGAAACAATTCAAAAGGATATTTTTGGGGCTCTTGCTGTATTGAATGATTATACTGAACTTTGAAACAAGTGGAAAAATACTGAAGAAATAAGACGAGGTCACGATCAGAACAGTGGAATGAAGAGGGAGGAACAAATTGCGGATGCTTGCACAAGGCCAGGGCCAGCAGGACGCGATAAGAGGAGCTGGGAAACAGCAGAAAAGAGCCTACGTGCCTGAAAAAGTAGAAACAGAAATCTTGCCAATAAACAATTGTTAACCAATCATATTATTATACGCCTGTAAAATAGCCAATCATATTATCACATGCTTATAGAGTGCCTTATAAAAGTGTACCTGGTTTGTACAATAAACGGATCAGATCTTGAACTCCATGAGTATTTGAATCTGACTCCCGCTCGCCCGAAATGCCCGCAGCATCTGGTGACCCTGACGACAGGATCGGTCGAAAAGTCAGGAGGATTCGTTAAGGACCGTGTTACAAGCTGCGGAGCCGGCGAGGATCCTGCTGCCAGCGGAGAGAGAGCTGGGCGCCCGAAGAAAGGTGGAACGTGCACGGCTGACCGGTGAGTCAGGAAACTTAAGCAGGATGGGAATCACTGCATCAGCGGTGGAAAAAGCAATCGTAGACAGTTTGATGAAACTGGCAGAGAAAACTGAAACGCCAGTCTCACGGCAGGCAGTAATTGATCTGCTATGTTGGAGTCGCCGCCGTGGTTTCCTTGCTTCTACGCAAGATGTATATAATAATGAAACATGGAAGAAAGTGGGAGAGGACTTATGGGAATCTGTGCAAGCCGGGACTAAGGGGGTAAAGACTTTGGCTCGCACGACAGTTTTGAGGAGACGCCTGCCCTTCTTCCTCTAACAAAAGGGGCTATTTTAAAAAAAAAAAAAAAAAAAAAAAGAAAAGAAAAAAAAAAAAAAAGAATGAGAAAAGGATGAGAGATATTCCAATGCTATCTAGAGGGAGGGAGTGCTAAGTTTCCTTGCTGGAGAAGATCGGATGGTTACAAGAACATGAATCACCTACAAACCTGCAAGACCACCACATTCCAGGAAACGGACTGATAAGCTAATTAACATACGAAGCGGGGTTTAGGTAACGAATATGTATAGGCGTTAATTGAATATTCATTTGTTTCATTGTATAAATGTGGGATGGTTCGTCACTTCGGGTATGCACGCTTGTGGAGGAGCGATCCCCCGTGCATCTGCGCGCAATAAACATACCTACTTTATAACTTTCGAGTTATAGAGTCAAATTCCGCACGTCAGTTTTGGCGAGCCAGGCAGGAGGATTTCTGCTCGGCTGAGGGACCAGCTGCGGAGCGGACGCTCCTAGGCGTGCCCCGGGAGATTTCCTCGGAGGAGCCTCCTCTTCTCAGCTGTTCACCCGGGAGCAGAAGAGAACCCCTGGATCTGCGGATAAAACGGTATGTTTAGTAACGGGGCGGCTGGTGAGACGCACGGAGACGTCCGGCGCGCAGCGCAGTCCCCAGGAGAAAAGAGAAAAAAAAAAAAAAAAAAAAAAAAAGGGGGGGGGGGAGCTAAAAACTTCCATTGGGTTGTCTTAAGAATTGGGGAATTCCTAGAATGTAACAACTGAAATAGCGCTCTGTGTCTTGTTTGTTCTATGTGTTGTCTTGTTACATGTTCAAAACTTGGAATTATGAAATGTATGTTGAAAAATAATAATATTCTGGTAATTCGTGGCAAATAGCGGAAAACTTAACACTCTGCTTAAGACCAGGAAAAATGTGTTTTTTGTTTGTTGTTTGTTTTTTGGCAATTGTTCATTGAAATGCATACTTTGTGAACTGTCAGTGTTCCTAAAAGTTGTACATAAGTGCACGGTACCGTATAACATACTGCTTGTGTGACTGCGGGCTGCCCGGAGAGTGTGAATGGTGTGATTGAGATGCGCATTTTGATTTTCCGTGTATAGCTTAATTATTTTGACTGAGTGTGAGTGCAAGAGTGCTTGAGATGCGCGTTTGAGTGCAAAACAAGTAAGGAGCTCTATCCGTGTTTCCGACCTTGGGTGGCTAAGGCGGCCGGAGAAAAACAAAGTAATTAAAATTGCAAAATGGGAAATGGAAGGAGTAAGCCCTGTGAAAAATCGCCCTTGGGTTGTATATTAAAACATTGGAGTGATATCGTAGGACATGGTGGTACCGAAAATAGAAGGAAATGGATTAAATATTGTAATCAGTGGTGGCTTTTGTATAAATTGGAGTGATGCGAAATGGCCTCAGGAGAGAGGAACGTTAGATTATAACACTCTTCTGCGATTAATGTTTTTTCTGAGAAGAGAGGGAAAATGGGACGAAGTATCATATGCAGACATGTTCTTTGTCCTCCAGGACAAACCAGAGTGGCAAATGGACTGTGGATTAGTACCCCCTCGGGATCCTATGGTACTAGCACTAGAAAGAGTGCGGGATTAACATCACCTGATCTTTGATTATGGCTCTAGAAAAGGATAGGAAAAAACCCTAAGACCTAAACTAGAAAGATGTTCTTGTTGAAATTTTTGTGTTAAAAAGCTCAGGTTGTGGTTCCTTCTGTGGAGCAACCAGAATGAAACACGTTGTAAGATAAAAACTTGTACTAATGTATGTAAAACCTGAGGGGGGTGGGAGGGGGGAGTGGAGAATCAAAGACCTTGTGAAAGTGTTAGGGTATTGGGGTGAGTTTGTACAAAGCCCCGTATCCCCTCGAAGGTGCGGCTGAGTCCTGCGGGACGCATGGCAGGGTGTTTGCTGTTTGCCTGCGAAGGCTGATATGTAATAACACAGACTTAAAGCAACAAGGAGCAGATTTGCATTCAGGGTAAGAAAGAGTTAAAACAGAAGTGCTGCTGCAGAGGCAGGCCTGTGTAACCTGCAGAGCAGGAACAGCATCTCCTGCCCCGAATCCTCCTGATGGTGGGGAGGAGGGGGTTGCTGTTGCTGACGATTGAGCAGAAGGACCTGACAATGTCACCCCAATTGCTGCAGCATTTGCAGTACAACAGGACCAGTAACGGCCCCTTTTAGGGCAGGGAATGGGTATGAGGTGGAATTTTAGTGAATACAAAACCAACTTATTTGTTAAACTTAGTAAAAAATAATAATAATAAAAAAAATTGGTACAGTTGTGGGAGCTGCTGGCCACCAGGAAAACATCCTGAAACCTTTAAAGTACAAACTAAGAAAACAAACAAGAATGCCAAATTCACCAAAATCTTTGTTGGGATGAGATTTATTAGAACATCTAGACGTTTAGAGAAGGGGAAATGAAATTAAAAGTTAAATATGATCAAGTAATTGAAATATTGAGCTTATCTTTAATTCAACAGAAAAGAGGAAAAGAGGACCTCCCTGAAGTAAAAGAATTTTTTAACCAGGTGTATCTGAAAATTAATTCCAGGAAAGGTGAAAAATGCTTTACCTGTTACAGTAAAAATGATAAAGGGGGAGGCTTGCCCAGTTCAGATAAAAACAATATCCCTTGGTCAGCAAGGCTGTGGGGATATTGGCAGAAAAAGTGAAATAAAATACACTCTGTAGTAGTTCTACTAATGTAAATCTGTGTGTTTTGCCATGACAGTGACTTGTTATGGGATGTGCAGATGAAACTCTGCATTGACAACGAAGTACAAGGAATAAGGTTGGTCAGGTGCCTCCTACCATAGTCAAGGGCAAGACTTGGTTGGCCTCTGTGTTTGCCACCAAGAAGGATCTTGAGCTCCGCTGTTGGCTGCAACCCAGTAGGCGTTGAGCGGTGGGAACATGTGCCATGCCAGACCTTGATGTGAGGAATGGCCCACTCTGAGGCACTGATTTGGAAATTGGAAACCGCCTGGCCGACCATGAGGCCAGACGAGTAACAGAGGAGGTAGGAAAGGAGGAATTATCCTTAATACCAGACGATAAAATCCAAACTGTAAGTACAGATCAGGAGCCAAACTATTCTAAAGAAAACTTAAAGGTAATTCAGGACATGAATGATAAAATAAAATCAAGTGGACTTATTTAAGGGATGGTCGTATAGTGGTACCATCCAATTTAATATGGACCACAGCCCTATTATTAATAAGACGCATTGGGGAGCTGATGCTTTATGTAAAAGTCTAAATCAGAAATTCATAGGGCAAAACTTGTATACTGTAATAAAACAGGTGACTCAGCAATGTGAAATGTGTTTACGCAATAATCCCAATACAGCAAATAAAATAAAACTAGGGAACGTTAGTAGAGGAAATGTTCCAGGGCAACATTGGCAGATCGATTTCTCGGAACTTCCTTGAAAAGGGGGGTATCGATGTTTATTGGTACTAACAGATACCTTTTCAGGTTGGCCAGAAGCCTTCCCGTGCAGAACTGCTAAAGCCCGGGAAGTGACCAAAATACTGCTCCAAGAGATAATACCTAGGTTTGGAGTCCCAGCGGTAATGTCCTCGGATAGAGGACCACATTTTGTGTCCAGAATAGCACAACAGATCAGCCACCATCTAGGAATAGATTGGCAATTACATACCCCATACCGACCACAGTCGAGTGGCCAGGTAGAAAAGATGAATCATCTAATCAAACAACAGATTGTCAAGTTAGGTCAAGAAACAAATCTAACTTGGCCCCAGTCTTTGCCATTAGCTCTTACACGAATTCGAACTAGACCAAGAGCAAAAGAGGGGCTTAGCCCATTTGAAATTTTATATGGACGACCCTATGGGGTACAAAAGGGGACGTCTTCACAGATTGGTGAAGAAACAATGACTTCCTATATGGTGGCACTAAACAAACAATTAATAAGAATTGAGAAGCATGTGATGGGAACACGCAGTAGGGGTCTGGATGGACCTGTTCACGATATACGACCAGGGGACTATGTATACGTTAAGTGTTTTGCAGATAAAACCCTGGAACCACAGTGGACCGGACCTTTTCAAGTCCTACTCACCACCTACACTGCAATCAAGGTTGAGGGACAGAATTCTTGGATTCACCATACCCGGATCAAGAAAGCCCCTGCAACTTCGTGGAAAGTAACCCCAGATAAAAAAGAACTGAAACTCAAATTTACTCGGACAAATGGGAACAATGTGGGTGGCAAGTAAGTGAACCTGAGCGGTTGTGGATCCACCATATGGGAAGGGCACCACAACAAACAATATAGAAAAAAAGAGTCTGGGACTGAGCCAGTGGCCAGTCTTGCCCAACTTGTTATCAGTAAGCCCCAACTCAAACAAAGATATTTTTGATCAAAACAGATTTTATGTGTATATATGAGGAACGTTTAGATTCTTAAAATGATCAATAGTGGGTTTAAACCATTTGTGGTTTTTTGTACCCTCTCTCTTGCCTACAACCAAGAGCCTGATAACTGGCCTTGGAATCATGCCCAGAAAAAACACACTGGAATAATGGGAAAGGTGGACTCAAAGATGAAACTAGCTATGGTGGTTTTTTCTGAAAATGAGGTGTACCAAAGGAATCAATGGGATCGGGAGGATGTACACAAAGTCGACCCATTATGGGGAAAATTAGGAGATAGGATAAAAGTAGGGTGTCAAACATATAATGAAAAGGATAACACCAAGATTTCAGGAGACACCCTGATTAATGTCAGAAAGGTAGATAAGGAATTTACCCTTCTAAATACAACCATGTGCTTTAATTCACGGGAATGTTGGCACAATTTTACCTTAACCGAGCCCATCTTTATAATATGCCTAGGAAAGGAATCCCCAAGAACAGCTCTGACTTATAAGATCAAAATAACAGTCATGCTAACCACTGTTCCTACCACCACCACAGTTACAACAACCCCATTAACGCTTGATCTTAAATTAACTAAACCAAATCCAAAAATTTATACAATTGGACCATATGTAATCAGAAATACAGGTCAGCAACAAATGTTGTTTAACCCAGAATGGTCTCTTAAAAGAATAGAGTTACAAATACAAGTCAATGTTTCTGATGCTAAGCCATCCTGTTCCCCCTTCTTACGAACCTCTTATGAGGGATGGACAACTTGGTTAAGAAAAAGGGGAAATATTTATCGAAACAGAATAGTGAGAGATGTAACTGGAATGTTAGGAACAGGACTCGGAGTATTAAATTCCATAGACTGAGAGGTGATAATGAATAAACTAGCCGTCACCACGGCCGATCTAGCAAAACTAGAACAACCACTAAAATCTTCATTATTGGCATTAGGGGCGCACCAATGGTTGATATCGAAGGTAGTCCCCAGGTGGGAACAAATAAACATGGAAGATCATCAACTCATCACTAAGGCGTTAGGTGGTTTACAGGACGACGTCGCCCTGGCTCTAAGTTGTATCCAAGCCCAAATGTGGATGCAATCAATAGCTGCATCCATAATAAGAGAAGGAGAGGAAGGCATATTTCCTACGGAAATTCGAAAGATGGTTTGGGACAATGCTACGGAGGTAGAAAGAAAACTCCAGTCATGGTGGAATATGGTGAACTTTACCTACGACCCCAACACACACACAATCACAGCTTTTGTATTAACCATACATAATGCAGTAATAATTACCATACACCCCATTGTAGCCCTTGGAATTAACCATAATGGGGTGCTCCTGTACCCTTTTGAACATAGAACATGGGCCAGAAAGATAGGCGACAAGTGGCAAACAGTAGATTTAGAATCTTGTATTATGCGAGAACAGCAGGGCTTCCTCTGTGAAAGCAATACTATAATGGCCCAGGATACTTGTTTAGATACAGATCAGAAAATATGTCATTTCGAGGCCCGACCAAATGCAAACTTGGAAACAGTAATTATATATGCAGGGAAGGGATGTGCGTGTTTGAGAACTAAGTGTAACAGAGTAACCGTAGATGGGGAGGTAAAGGAGACTGCACAATATTCAAATTATTGTATTTGTAATTTTACTACAATCACAGGATGCGATTTTAGTTACTCAGCCCCAGTAGTGTCTCATCAATTCTTAAAATCCAACTTTACCCTATCACAGATGATAATTCCTACCCCCATAGGACTAAATACAAATAGTATAAAAGAACTATTAAAAAATGCAGATTTACAACGTATACTGGACGAAACCAAAAAAAAGGGACACGAAACTCTTCTTATGATCCATCGCGATGTAGAGGGGATCAAGAAAGTTTTAAAAAAGGTAGAACAGGATGGAAACCATAATTGGTGGAATACTCTCTTTGGCTGGTCACCTTCTGCAACAGGAATTCTTAACACTATGGTACACCCCATTGTGATCTTATTGATCAGTTTAAGAATTTCCTTAATACTAAACATTATGTTATATTTGTGGGTTTGGAGAATGTTTAAAAGGGTAACACTTATGTATGATGCTTTATATCATTCGGGAAGACTGCTTAAGTAAAAGAATTTACTTAGTTTGATAGAAAAGGGGGGATTGATATGGAGAAATAGTGTGAAATGGGGACAATGGACATCGATCGTGATTGTATATGTCTGCCCAGGAATGTGGGTATGGTGACTGGTCATGGGTGCCGTGTCTGGTCACATAGGCACACAGCTCTGAGGAGACAACTACAGTTTTGAGGAGACGCCTGCCCTTCTTCCTCTAACAAAGGGGAGACGGGGAGATGCCTGCCCTTCTTCCTCTAACAAAGGGGCTATTTAAAAAAGAATGAGAAAAGATGAGAGATATTCCAATGCTATCTAGAGGGAGGGAGTGCTAAGTCTCCTTGCTGGAGAAGATGGGATGGTCACAAGGACATGAATCATCACTCCTTGCTGGAGAAGATCTGATGGTCACGGATGGTCACAAGAACACGAATCACCTACAAACCTGCAAGACCACCACATTCCAGGAAACGGACTGATAAGCTAATTAACATACGAAGCGGGGTTTAGGTAACGAATATGTATAGGCGTTAATTGAATATTCATTTGTTTCATTGTATAAATGTGGGATGGTTCGTCACTTCGGGTATGCACGCTTGTGGAGGAGCGATCCCCCGTGCATCTGCGCGCAATAAACATACCTACTTTATAACTTTCGAGTTATAGAGTCTAATTCCGCACGTCACTTGCACCAGGCTGAATGCAGCGTCAGCCCAAACAGGGGGAAAGCCAAGGCAGGAGGGGTGCTAGGCAGAAGCTGGCTGCTTGTGTCGCTGTGGACCCATGGTCCCTTAAGCTTTTGAAAGCTGAATTGCCCTCCCTTGGGGGTAAGAGGTTGCAAAGTCTCTACTGCAGCACTGCCTCATGTTACCAGGGCGCTAACTCTGCTACGCACTTGCTTGTAGCCTAGGGGCACAGTTGAGACCAGTGCAAAATGTTGTTCTGCTTTGCAACTGCAAACCCTTAGCAGACTGTTTAAGACCGGGTTTCTAAATAAACGTTGTTCAAAGGCAGCACTCCTGAGCCTTCCACAACTAACACAGATACTCTGCAGGCAAGCAACTGCAAGCCCAGCGCAGGTGGCTTTACAGAACCATTTCCCAAAGCCTGCCTCTTGGCCAAGGGCTTTGCAAGGTGCTCTGCGCCTCCTGACCACGCTGTGGATGCATTTCTAGCTCATCTACAGCACTCTGGCACTTTGCTGACTCACACTCCATCAAGTATGAGACGAAACGTTCCATTTGTACAAAATTCTGGTTCTGCTGTATAATCCCCATGTGCTCCTCACTGAACAGCACGCATCCCTCTCCCAATGCCCTGCAAGGAGCACAAAACCCAGTTTGGCAGAAACTGCCGTGGTGTCGCTGCAGCTGTGCAGAGGACCTTGCTGGCACAGCTCCCTAATGCCACACACTCACCAGTTCAAGGGCAAGACAAGGGACAAAGTACTGGACATGAGTGCTCCTGGGGGTTCTCTCACCCTACTTCTATTTGGGGTGATGTTCATCTGTTGCTCTGCTGCTTCTCTCTAGTTGAAGAGCAGCAATTTGCCCTTCATGGGAACCAATTTACTTCCACACCCAAAATGAATGCTAATTCATACTAATAAATCACATTTTAAAGGAAACAGCGTCCTCTGCAAAGCATGCCTCGGTGAGGTTAAGCTCTTATGTCACTTGGGCAGTGTGGAGAACTGCCCTAGGCCAACATCATTTTAACCTTCCATACGAATGACGTAAAACCATTTCTCAGTCCCTCCCCAAAGCAACAGATCATTTCACAAGCTCAGGGAGCCAGGGACCGCAGGGCATTTCCTCTCTAGTTTGCTACAGCCACGCTGTTTGAGGATAGGACAGGGCATTAAACTAAATCTAAGCAGCGAACGCAAGATGAGAGAACAGCTGTGCCCAAAGGGATCCTGCGCCTCTGGCCTGGTGCGGAAACGCCAGCTGGCTCAGAGCGACCCCCTCACCTTGCATCACCCACACAGTCACACAAAGAACCCTGCCAAGAGGCAGCAGAGTGCTGGTGCAAAGAATCAGCCTGTCTGTCTGTGTTCCCCTGTAGGACAAGGCCTCAAGGACAGGAGTCCAAGTACTGATAGCCTGATGAACAGAGACTTGTTAGAACTTGTAGGGCACAAGCCCTGGGAACCAAGGAACAAGCTAACTGCAGACCCCTGAGCCGTTACAGCTGAGGAGGCAGCCAGGCGGACAGAGAAACAAGTACCCAGATAAGGGAACGGATGGCGCCGATATGTAACTTTGTTAATCAAGAAAGCCGCCTAGAAAGAAACCCCCTAATTTTGGAATAGAAATTGTTGCTATGTCAAGGTAAACTAATAAGTTCCTATTGTTTTAACGGTGTGCCTTAAATATCAACCAATCGGTGTTTTTTACGCTTAAGATTTAACCAATCAGTGTGTAATATGTAGAAGGTAGACATGTATACAAGTGTAAGAAAATCACTAATAAACCGACAACTTGCTTGCATCAAGCTGCGTCCCGTCTCTTCGTTCGCCGCAAATTGGTGACCCCGACGTGATCCGGTGAAGGATCTGACGTGAAGGGCTCTCGAATCGCCTGACTGAGCGACATGCAGCAAATCCCACAGAACTTTGAATGAACCACTGAAAGGAAGCAGGAGCCGGCCTGAAATCCCTCCGGAGTTGAGAGGTGAGCTGTGGGAAATCAGGTTTCGTCCCCAGAAAGAGACGTATATGAGCTTATGAAAGGTCTCCCTAACAAACATGAGAAAAGTATTTCTGAGCATGACCTTAAAGCAATGCTTAAGTGGGTGCAAGTAAATATGCCTGCAGTGACTGCAACTACAATTTTCATGCGGGAACTTTGGGATGACACAGGGGTGAAGTTGTGGGATTCTGCGACAAAAGGCAATACTGAGTTCCACCGTCTGCTCTCTTCATGGAGAGTTATTTTTGAGACTATAAAAGCACAAAAAGAAAAGGCAGAGAAAGGAGAGAAGGAGGAGTCGCAAGCTCCTATAGCCCTGTCCTTATCAGCCTCTAAATCACAGTGCTCTAAACCCCTGGGTGTCAATGCAGTGGAGTAACTGCCAGAAAACGATCCCTTTGACCCAGGACTGGTAGAGCCTGAACAAGAACCTGATTTATAACTTCCTGATCTACGTGATGTGTGGGCAAAAATAAAGAAACAAGCCTTAAAGGAGGGGGATCTAGAAATGGCTAAAACTATAGTTGCTCCAGTCTTGTATTCTCAGGGTCGGGCAGGGGGAGCACGATGGGAGGCTCTTTCTTTTTTGGTTGTTAAAGAACTGCGCCGCACGGTTATGGAACGTGGTATTTCTTCTCCCTGTTTTATAAGTCTGTTATCTTCTGTGTTTGATGCTTATGTCATGACTCCTCATGATTTGAAATCTTTAGCACGATTGCTGCTAACCCCGACTCAGTACACGTTATGGGAGTCGCACTGGAGAGGGGGACTGCAAGCACTCCTGCTCACGTACGTTAACCATAATGATGCTGCATCAGCTGCGCTGGCAATAGAGCATCTTACGGGCACCGGTGCACGTGCTGATCCGGTAGCGCAGGCTCAACACTGCCCCCGTGCGGCTCTCGAGGCAATTAGAGAAGAGGCGAAAAAGGCTTTTTTCCAGGTCCCTGACGTACAAAAGCCACAAAAAGCTTTTACTAACATCACTCAGGAGTCTCGAGAACCTTATATGCAGTTTATTGATAGACTAAAACAGGCTTTGGAACGTCAAGTAGATAATGCGGAAGCTCGGGATATATTGTTAACAAAACTAGCTGTTGAAAATGCTAATGTTGATTGTAAAAGGCTACTGAAGTCTCTTCCCAACCCGAACCCCGCTCTGGTGGAAATGGTGGAAGCATGTAACCGAATCGGTACGGTTGACCACAAGTTTGAAGCTATGGCTGCTGCTTTTGCAACGATGCGTGGTGTGGGGAATTGCTATGGTTGTGGTAAGCCTGGTCATCTAAAGAGAAATTGTCTTGCTCGGGCTGCGGGGAATAAACAACAACCTCCTGGTCCTGGAGTTTGTCCGAAATGTCAGAAAGGGTGTGATTATGCTAATCGATGTTGACCTAAGTATGACTTCCAGGGACAACCGATACAGGGAAACCGACCACGGAGCGCGGGGCAGCGACGCACGCAGACACAAATGCCACAGCTGACATTTCAACATCCTTGGAGAGAAGCACCGACACCTCAAGTCTCTGTCCAGCAACCTCAGGCAGCGCTGGACTGGACCTGGCAACCTCACACACAGTAACACTGCTCGATTCCTTGGTTCATTTATTATCAACAAATGTCAAAGGACCATTACCCTCCGATACACAAGCTCTGTTAATTGGTAGATCTTCCACAACATTGTCTGGTCTCTTTGTTTTACTGGGTGTTATTGACTCTGACAGGGTGGACGAAATCAAAATCATGGCATGGACTCCATTTCCACCTTGTACGATACCTCAAGGTAGTAGAATAGCGCAATTGATTTTGATCCCGGCAGGGGTAAGCTCTCTTACCACTGATCACCCTCTGCAGAGGAGAGGAGGTTTTGGTTCTACAGGGTTGCCTCACATTTTGTGGGCACAATCTATTTTTCCACAGCGACCTATGTATCAGTGTACCCTTATTTACAATGACCAACAAATAGCACTAAATGGGATCATTGACACTGGAGCTGATGTCACAGTAATTTCTCAAGCCAAATGGCCTCCACAATGGCCACTGACTAATGTCTCTCAGACACTGGCTGGGATAGGGGGGACTGGTAACAGTCGTCAGAGTTTGGAACTAATTCGAATTCAAGGACCAGAGGGACATGTGGCTTCTGTTAAACCTTTTGTGCTGCCTGTCCCTATGGTTTTGTGGGGACGTGATATATTGTCACAATGGGGAATGTCTATCCGTACACATTTTTAGATGGGGCCATTGAAGTGCGCGACACCCTGAAAATAACTTGGAAGACTGATGTTCCTATTTGGGTGGATCAATGGCCCCTTCCTTTGGAAAAACTTCGCGCACTTCAAAACTTAGTCTCAGAACAACTGTCCCAAGGACACATTGTACCTTCTACTAGCCCATGGAATTCACCTGTTTGCGTTATTAAAAAACAAACTGGCAAGTGGTTCTTGCTCCATGATCTTAGAAAAATTAATGATGCTATGGAAGATATGGGAGCCCTCCAACCCAGGCTCCCGTCCCCGACTATGATCCCTTGACATTGGCATCTAACTGTCCTAGATCTTAAAGATTGTTTTTTCAGTATCCCGTTACATCCAGATGATGCCCCGAAATTTGCCTTTTCATTTCCAAGCATCACCATGCAAGCTCCATTGCAGAGATATCAGTGGGTTGGACTGCCACAAGGTATGAAAAATAGCCCTACAATGTGTCAATGGTACGTTGCAAAAATACTCAGTCCTGTCCGAAATGCTATGCCTACTGTGTTATTGTATCATTATATGGATGACCTTTTAGTGGCAGCACAACATCACAAAGTCATGGAGAAAGCTGTAGCCCTTGTCACAGATGCCGTGAATTCGGCAGGTCTCTGTATAGCACCAGAAAAGGTCCAGAAGTTTCCCCCTTGGAAATATCTGGGCTGGCGAATAAGGAAAAGGTGACAAAAGGAACTAGATGTTAGACCATGTCCAGATATTTTCAGCACCATATTGTCTTCTGAATGTGGTGCCGTTTGCTCTATACCTGTCACTATGGCTATCACCAAGCGTTATTAGAAGCGAGTCAGGGACTGCACATGTGCTAGTGCAGATCCACCTTCACCGTTCCAAAGGAAACAACTCCATAACGACAGATTAGTGAGAAAGCAGGAATAAAGGCATTTTTATTTTGTATAGATATATCTGTTTTCAGAAAGGAATTCAGTTTATTAATAAAACTATTTTTGTTGAAGTTTAGCAGCAGATAGATAAAATTAGCTGGAGGGTTACTTACTTTCAAGTATATCCAGTGTTCCACTCCTCTTCTGGCAGAAAAGAAAAGTACCTTCAGGTTTTCAAGGCACAGATTGTGTATTTCGTGTGGTATGAACTAATTTCTTTTAACATTCAGCTGTGCAACTCACCAGTTCCAAGAACTGCGTGTTATAGTTTGCATTCTGAACAAAGCTAAGTACCTTCCCTTCCAGGGCTCTTTTGTCTTCTAAATGCATCCTCCTTGGTTGTATTTCATCTTACTGTGTTCTCACTGCTTCTCTATAAATGAACATATTAATCCTTGATTTTCTAGGTTTCTTGCTCCATTTGCCAAAGAAGCATTTTCCTTCTCTCAGGAGCTGCAGATGCAGATTACCACTGTGCCAGCTTCTTCCTGTCTGGAGTGGTTTGGCAAAAGGAATTAGTTCAGGAAAGTTCATAAACGTCTATTTTCTTTTCACTTCTACTACACTTCACAGCTGTCTCACTGTGCTCTTGTCACTTTTCTTTCGAGTATACTTATGAAAACCCATCACAGCAGCTGAGGTCTGCAGGGTTGGAAAGCTGACCTTCCAACACAAGGGGCAGAAATACGGGAGGCAATCTTTCTCCCATCAAATAACAGTTCCTCCACAACTCTTTCACTGTTTGGGATATCCCTGAGAAAATGCAAAACCTCAATTTTGGCTTGTTGCAGCATTCACAATGATGGAGAAAAAGCTGTCAGGATTCACTTGTCAGCAGCTTAGGAGCTGTGGAACTTGAGGTCCATTTGAAAATGCTTCAGTTATTTGTATGCAGTAGACCTAGATGCAAGGGCATTAAAATCTGGCATGAAAGCCTATATGAGCAGGATATGCTCTAGTCTGAAAGAAGACAGGTTTGGATTGAGATAAAATGAAACACAGACAACTAGAAAGAAGTACAAGTGCAATACTGCTGGTTGACTTCATGTTTAAAAACATGGCCCATCAGTGCAGAGAAAAACTAGTCTGTAGCATCCAATTAGAGCTGCTGCATTTTTCTAAGCTGTCCGGCTTATTCTGCATCCAGGAAAAACTGTTCACAGAAATAGTATATTCCCTTTTTTATGTATCACTTCAGGAGAAAAGGAAAAAAATAAAAAAACCCAAACAACAAAACACGCAAAGCCCCAAAACTGTTGCTATAGAGGTATCATCTATAGAGATAAAGAAGGCCTAAAATGAAGCAAGAATTCATAGAATCACCTTTCTAAATCTTCAGCTGCTCAGTCTTGAAAATATGGGGGAAGAAAACTGAAATGCATGTGAGTTAGCATGCGGTTGCATAAAGCGATCCATGAGATCAACTAGGACTCTAGGAATTTCCAAAGAAGTTGATCCCACCACATCTGCTTTCTCCCTACCTGTGAGAAAGGACATCGTGAAAATCAACCTTCAGACAGGTAAGATTCCTTCCCCCTTTGAGTACTGCATCATCACAGAGAGCCCAGCACCCCCAGAACAGCAAGAGAGATGAAGGAACCGGCACTTACTGCCACAGAGCATTTCCAGTCGGTTTGATTCTGCAGGTCAGCTACAAGCAACAGGATCCAACTCATGTTCAAAGAGCTCCAGCTCTACGTCTTATTGAACAATGGAAGTGGTGCACTCTGGAAACTCTAATTCAGATGTCCCACTATATATGCTGGTAAAAGCATATATATACACACACACACACACACACACAGATTATTCAGACATAATCTGGGGTTTGCCTCACACCTCCTGCAATGAAGCCACTGATACTTACCTATCGTCACACATACAGGGCATTGCAAACCATCCTTGAAACAACTCAACAGCAACTAGTAGACTCTGTATTAAAACTGTAGCAGTATTAATATTTGATGTCTTCACAGCAGTAAAGATTTATTTATTTTTTAAAAAGCAGAAAAGTCTGAGAAAGCCATTATTTGTCACGGGATGATCCAAAGGCTGTTAATCTCCTGTCTACACCTTAAAGAAAGACAAGAGGAGAAAAATCTAATTTAAACAAGTGTTATTAGGGATAAAAAATTCAGACTGATGTTACATTAAATTATTTGGGAGGCTGAGGTATCCAGCCATGGTCTTCAGTATAAAAGAAAATTATAGGGTCTATCAACTAGAGAAGCGGTGCTCTGAGCCTATGTGCTGGCATGCTTACAGTTTTTTTAATGCCTGGCAGGATGTTTTACAAACTAAACTCAGCAAGGTGACGATTCCACCACAAGGTGCTTCAGATGGTTTTGCTAATAATTTTGATCAGCTGAAATGGAGAAAAACGTAACTTCATTTATTTGGCTTTTCCAGAACCTGTCAAGTCTGAGCAGAACCATTAATTTCTCCCTTCTGCATCTCTCCCACCTTCTTCCAGAAAAGACGCACTTCAATTTTATTTTTTTTCTACAAGTATTCTGCATAATCAGCCTTTGTTCCCAAAACAAATTTCGGTCATTCTTTGTTTTTTTCCTTTGCTAGAAGGAAGTGCCATTTCTTGAGAATGTTCATTGGAGGCTGGTACTGCTACTGCTGCAAACATGGAAGTGCTAACCACCATCTATTGGCTTTTCTTTTAAGAGCCTTTTAACCAACTTTGTTAATGGACTGAATGCAATTTAGGTATGGAACTTGGCTAAAATGTAGCTTCAATTGGCTATTAAAATTTAAGAGCCAACTAAGACAGCTAATTACAAAAAAAGCTCCAGTGATAATCTTAAGCAGAATTAGTAATAGCAAATGGCAGGCTGTCTAGTCTTATTCCCAAAGGGAAAGAAACTCTTAACTAAGAAGTCAACCAGACAATGTGCAGAAAACCTAATTGCATTACTGCTATTATGGCATCCCAAATCTGGCAGCTCACTAGGATAAAACAGTGAGTAAAGTCTGTCAAACTACTCAGGAAAGCAACTGACCCTTCTTAATGCTAGCTGTAACAGACATCGGGAATTACGTTAATATTTTGTATTAACTTATTCCTGTAAAAATTAGCAAAGAAGCACCATCTAAAAAATATCTTATACCCATCCTGAATTTGATTCAAAACATATGTTTTCAAAACATAACCTCGGCGTTCATTCAACATTTTATGCTATAACATATTTATTTCAGTAGCGATTCAGCCATAAAATCAAGCAAGCATAGCACTGGGCATCCACACAAATACACCACCCACTGGCTCATATGCATTTGTTTTGGTTTGCCGAACTTCATAAAGCAGTCTCCCTGATAAGAATAATGTTCATGCCCTAACAATTTTTGGTTGGGTTTTTTTTTTTTTTTTTTTTTGCAGTATCTAAATGTAAAGTAGTGGTATTTCACACCAAAATTAAACACTGCATTTTTTTACTTACAACTCTGAAAACAAGACTCAAAGCCAGGCAAGGAAGTACTTTTAAGAAAGGTTTTGGTAGGTTACATGCTTCTCAACTATGAAAAAAAGGTAAACCATTATTTTGTTATGAGAAGCACATGCAAGTCAAGCTTTCACTGGAACTAGACACTTTACAAAATTATTAACGATTACAACTTTTCACTAACATAAAAAGAAAACCTGAGGGGGCAGTTGAGAATGGACCTTGGATTTTGGTTTGTTCTTTTCTTTGCCCTGGGCTCTATGTCTGAAATGCTGGTCTCCTCCTTTCCAGAGAAAATCTGAATAATTAGAAAAGTGACACAAACACAAATACTATGAAAAAAATAACTAACATTCACTACCTGTTCTCCAAATAATTGTTTAAACTTATTTTGTAACAAACTGGAATGCAAGGACGTGATTTTTGTCTTACGTTCTCTTTTTTCAATTCAAACACTCGAAAAATATTTAAAAGGTGTCTCTACCATTTCAGACTTCCTCTTCGTGTACATCTAAGTGGCCCTCAATAGGACTTACTCAAAATTAGAAGAAATCAGATGCAACACCACTGTTCTTTGTAAAGTACCCACAACAAAAGTAAATAAAGCTTTATTTCTACATTATAAAGCAGAAAAAGCACTTTAGTTTGCCTTTAAGATATGGATTTGTGTGTATAAAGAAAACACATCCTCACTTCAAAGTTGGCAAAACTTTGCATTCGTATTGAAGTATTCGTAAATTATGCAAATATTTTAATAAAAAATCTAATTAATAAACATCTATTTTAATAAAACATCTATTCTTCAAAACAGGTACAAACAACATTAATGTTTTCAGGATTCATCACTTTAAAAGGAAAGAAATAGATTCCAGTGCTATGGTAACCAAAAAAAAAGACAACCCAGAGGTAAGCCAAAGAGCAGCTTAATTTGTTGTTCCATCTATAATTTACTTCTGGACTCCCCTTCTGGATGCTGTGCCTTTCTTGGCTTTTGGTGAGGTCATCTTCCGCCTTCTGGTAGCTACTGCATCAGCAATTCAAACAACAACAACTAAAAAAGACAAGCCTTTCTAAAAAATAACAGAAACAGATCAGAAGAAAATACGTATAGTCTTAAAGAGGACAGATCGACTCAAATCATGCATTTAGTTTTGACGGGGGGGGGCAGGTGGACACATGATAGGGACTCAGAAGAATTTACCACAACTTCTGGGCACAACATTTTTTCCTGAAAAACATGTTGTACAATTCAGCTTCTCAAAGGGTAGCATTGCATACCTTGGAGCCAACTTAATAGCTCAGGTCCACTAAAGGATGAAGAATCAGCTCCTCTTCAAAACCTGAACCCCTCCTTCCTCCCCATGCACCAACTTCTAGTTCCGCATTAAGCCATTTTTGGTGCTCTTTAGCCCTTGTGCTAAGCTGATCCAGCTCCACAATCTGGCAAAGAACTGTTCTTTTGTCTAATAGTTTAGCGAGCTGCAGCATCTTAGAGCATTCGGAATGAAGCTTATACAAGGGGAGGTGGAAGGCACACCAGCAGAAAAGAGGAAGATTTTTGTTTGGCACTGTTGAGCTGTTAAATCAGCTCAGCTATCAGTGCAACTTCACCCACACATTTCAAGCTACTATTTATTAACAATTTAATATATATATATAACTATTATAACAATTTATTAACAAGTGTAACAAACAGTGCCATCTAAGTAAGATTCCTAACAAACTCGGCAGGCAGGTTGTTCAAAAAGACCATACTCAAATGCAGCAATAAAAAACTCCCTGCACTTTGCTTCTTTCCTGCCCACTAACAGGGAAAAGGGGGAAAAACCCAACAAAACACCACAGCTCATTTCTGTAAATCACATTCAACTGTAGTACTTTGAGAAAAAAAATATTACTTACCATAAAAATTGCTGCCATTTTCACAAATGCAGTAACAGTAATATGTTTTTCATCTCTTAGCCACAGTATTATTTGGTTTACATTTTTTTTTATCCTGACTTCCCCCTTGAAGTCAGTATGCCTAACTATTTAAGTTCTTGCTTGTAAAGCTATATGTAACTCTACAGTTCCTGTTAACCTTTTAATCTGGATTACTGACAAAGAAAAAAAGATAAAATTGAGTTTCACGGAAGTCTGTAAGAAAGAAGCTGCTTGCGTAAGACAACAGCCTTTGAGCCCCCTCCCCACAAACGTTTCGTGTGGGAGAAACGCCAGCTCTATTCCTGAAAACAGGAGAAGTCTTGTGTGGGCAGCACCGAATGAGGACACAAAGCTATTACAAGGAAAGGAGAGAGTTTGTATAAAGCAGCTTAAACTGAATTAGGTTGAAACAGCAATTTAAATGCGGAAGAACTCTATAGGCAAAACCAAACCAGATGGTGTCACTGCACAGCTTGCTTTGAGACTGGAACAAAGTTCAGCAGAGGCATAGAGTCTCACAGGCTCTAGAGGAATTACTAGGCAAGTTGACCATGATATCTGTGTAAACATTATTGTAAAGCAACTTTAGAAAAGAAGCCCAGCAGTACCATGTATAGTTTTGGGCTCTATCCTTCAAGAAAGTTCTGAGAAAAATGGAGGTAGGGGAAATACCAGGAGTGGTGATCATGGTTTCTAGCTTTAGAAAAAGATAGATAAATTGAATTTAACCATTTATCTGAAGAAAGGAAAAAATTGGAGAGAGATGTGATGTGCAAATGTGTACCACACGTGCAAAAGGTTGCTGCATAAAGCGAGAGCAATTTTCATGTCCACAGTGGATAGGACAACTAATAAGCTTAAGGGAAATTTGTATTAGCTACTAAAGATATCAAAAGAAGATACTCAGCCTTATGAAATCCTTTTTAGTAGTAAGGACAGTAAAGTATTACAAGTGGTGTTGACCGGGGCTGTTTTAAAACCTTAACCATAGAGGTTTTAACAGAAAATATTGGCACCCGTGTAGAGAGATAAGCCTGTCCTTAGGCTGGTGTATAGAGCAGGTGACCTCTTGTCGTCCCTTCTCCTCCTGTTCTCCAAATCTACATACACTGTTCTAGAAACACACATAAGTGTTATAAGTAAAAGAAATAAAACTGTACCTGAATCAAAAAATGAGAGTTTTTATGAAATGACAGAAGTTCCTTTGGTAAAAATAAGCAGACACAGGAGTCCCCAAGTTTCCCACTCAGCTGCCTGTTTTGATGGAAATGAAGACAGTGAGAGATTCTGAGCAAGAAAACGCAGCTAATGAGCAGATGAAATCAGGTATGATTTAGGTGATAATGGTGACTTCTAGGTTACATCATAGGCTAGCATATTTGAAAACATACATTTTTAGTCATACAGATTTTTAGACTCTAGGCAAACATCAGCAAGTGAAAAATCTCTATTGCAGGCGTGCTGGAGGTTAGCAGCTGCATCACTTGCATATGCTGAATTTACACCTGACAGAGACTGAGTACATGCCAGTCTCTGTGTAATGGCTGAAGAGTTCCAGGAATTCTAGTTAATACAAGCTCTTGAACTAACCATCATTAAAAAGCACACCTAATACCTTTCACCCTCAAAAGAAGCATATGCATCCAAGTGCATTGATCACACACCACCAGGTTTCCTTTCTTTAAAAAAAATAACCTAATGTGTGTTTACACATGTGTATAATCTCACACATACACTCTGCTGTATGTTTATCTCTTTAAGAAATAAAGGTCAACAGATTGGGAGTGTTGGACCAGGCGCTGAAGAATTCTCAAGTGGTTTCTGGAAGAGATGTTCTCTAGACTCCACGTAGATGGAGATAGATCATCATTTCTGTATAGATACCCAGTGTGCTACAGCAGGACACCTATGACAGAACCGACGTTTCTTTAATGCTGGTAACTTCATGCCACGTACACTGAACTGCCACAGTTAAGCTGAGAAGTGATGAAGTAGGAATGAGAGGATCGCTATGACCTAACACAACTCTCCCCAGTCAACTAGATATGATCTTACGTATGTCACTAGATCAGATAAATTAATCCAAGAATATGTTTTGTTCATAGTGTAAGTAACTAGTTGTGGACTTGTAACCACCAGAGGAGACAGATTTAGGACACTGTTCTTCAAAATTCCTCCATTGACCACAGCGTCACTTTTTACTTGCAAAATGTGTTTCAGTCATATTTCAGTTGTCTCTGATGGTACCAAATAACCAAGTCATGTTGCTGGATGGCTCCATAAGAGACTCTTTTCCTTCAACAGCCCCTTAAAAGGGTTCTACAATCATCAAACTGAAAAGGGAAAGCAAGAGAATAGAGCCCATACAACTGCTATTTACATATGGAAGGAGTAAGGAAATGAGTAGCATTGGAAGCTGAAAGACTACACTCAGCGTCCAGCTGCAAACATCAAATGGGAACAGAAGCCAGGCTGTGCAGCATTTGAGGAGAGTTAAGCATCACACTAGTCTACCATTCCCAAACCAGTTTGGGCAGTTTGAATACGGTACCAAGGAAGAGCTACTTTTCTTTTAAGATAAAATAAGGCAGAGTATGTAGTCCTCTGACAAACCCTTTCCCAACTTGGCCAGGGAACACTGCACAGCTGATAAACCTTGTCGTGTAACACTTCTTAACCAAGAAATCTTCAGTACTTTGAAGGCTGTTGAAGGAACTGCAAGGGCAACAAACAGTAGTTGTGCTTATTTGGCATTCTCTCAGCAGTTCTTTTCCTCTACAAAAAAAAAAAAAAAAAACGGAAGTATGATTCAGAAAAAAAGAACAGAGAGACCAGAAGAATGCAAATATGGATGGGAACTCCAGGAAATATGATTGCGGGGTGGGGATGAGAGAGGGAAAAGTAAGTTTGAAGAGTTATGGGATGGGATTTGGCTTTCGGTGCTCTGTTCCTTCAAGCCCTCTGTTTCCTGCAACAAATGAAGCTGACATGTTTCAGTATTATCATATGGAAAAACATCAGGACACAAGAACATACTGTTTGATGACTTTATGCCTGTGTATTTCCTAAAGATAACATCGAATCTATGAGTGCTGTTTTAAAAATTTTAATATAGAATTGTTCCAGATAAAACTGACTTACTTCCATTTGTAAAAATTGCTTTACTGAAGACATTCCAAAACACAATTGTACATACACATATAAATCAGCAGTCCCACACAGCATGCGTTTAAAATATCCCTCTTCACCTCCACAAAGCAATCTGAAGGAGGAACAAAAGTTTAATTCAAATATATTACTTGCAATCTTGGAAAAGGTTAGTACCCTGTAAAAATCTGAGTCACTGCAGTACAATTTTTCTTTCTTTACTGTAGAAAAATTTCACTTGCAAATTTTATATCCGAGTTTGAATTGCAACACTTGTTCAGCATACTGCAACACATCTTCAGGTTACATAAAACAACAAAAAAGCAGACATCACATTCATGCTTAAATGATTTAGTTCTACATGTAAAGTCATTATACAAAACCTTAATCCATGAAAAAATTTCCTCAGAAGGTTTTTTGTTTTGTTTCTTTTGTTTTAACACTTTTTTATTAGCAGCAAACACAAGACAATCCTGTGAAGTGTAACAAGGAACTTAAATGTATTTACATTTTAAATGTGTTTAAATGCTAGAAGCATTCTGAAGACATTGTATAGAAAGAAACTTAAAATACAAAGGAAGACTAAGTACAAAACTGTTCTAAGCAGAGACAGGAGTAAACAGGAACACTCTCATACTTTACACCTTGGACATTAATGTTGCCCCTTTATTATGAGTGGCACACGTTCAAGGTGCTTTTCAGCGAATGTGTCACTTGCAAATTGTCATGGAAAACCATTATTCAGGAAGAACCACAAAGATACATTTGTTCTGTACCTAATTTACTTTAACCTTCCTACCCACAATACTTCAGGAGCTTTATACTTTAAAAGCACTTTCTACCACCCCTCTTCTACTTTAAATAGCTTTTGAGGATCCTCAAACAATTTTGGGGCGGGCCATAAAAAGACAGATCACTTCATATCACGTTTGAATATACTTAATGAAAAATACAGAAGCAAGTTTGTCGATATTTCTGAGAACTAAGCACAGTATTTCTCTGCTTTAAAACCTAAATCTTGCTGTTAATTTCTAGATACAACATAGCAGCACATGCTTTTAATTTTAACTTCTAAAACCAGATCAGGTAACTCTCATACTAGAACACTTAACCTGCAGCGTTCCTGAGGCAGGGAAGGGAAGGCTAAGAATGGCACAGAAAGGGACAGAACTTTAGGTGACTAGTCAGAGAAACAGATACGCTGTTGTAAAACTGCTATCCACTTATCCTGGAGCGTGTTACTGATAATAGTCAGTATCAACTCCTTCACAAGAAGGAAAAGATGAATAACAGACAATTAGAACTACTGTACAGCTACAGGTTTTGTTGGAAATGTCTGTATTAGGGTATAAAATTAAGAGGTAAAAAAAATCTACCTATAATGTGAGCATTGGTGTGGAGTAGAAAGACAAGTAACAAGCGGCGCCATAAACAAGCTCAGAAAACCCGTATGATTTGCCTTCTCCTAAAGCTTGATGATAAGGCCAATAATTCTTTAAATATAAAAATGAGCCTAAGTGTAGATTTAATCCAACCTTAAGGAATAAATCTTGCTTGAATAAAGAAGCCATGCAATGTAAATAAACAAAGCTAAGTGCCTGTTAGTTGAGTAATACTAATAAACCTCCCTTTTGGAATGCCTTCTAACCAACCCATCAGTATAACCGTTTTGACATTGGAGCTTTTTACACAGTTTTTATTTAGACTGCAAGAGTAACCACAGACCCCAGTTAAGGCCTTACCATGCTAGATGCTATTCAGCAATGCAGACATGCACAATTCCTACCCTGAGAAGCACTGACTATTAAAAAGAAGTCCTTTAAAGAAATACGGTACTTTCATTGTCATGATTACTTTAGTATTTCTCTATACTGCAAAATTTTTTTAAAAAAATGCACAACAGAAAATAAAAAAGGCTGGTATTAAAAAAAGCCTATTCTAAAAAAATTCTGTATTTCTATAACCCAATCTCCATCAACCCCAAGACTGAAAAAAAAAAAAAAAAAGACTAGGCTTTGGACCTAGGATTATTTAAAAATTCCCATTAAACTCTTCCAGCATTTATGCCATTTTCACCAAAGCTCCCTACACTAGCTTCCTATTCCATGCAAACTGATTAAAAATAAGCATATGAGTCTCATTAATATTACACAGTACAACCCTGCAGAAGTGTTGCTGGGTATGTACAGTGTATATCAAAATCTGGTATTCTGCTTTAACAGTATCATCACTTATAAGCCTGTATTATTTTTACTATTATACATGAAGGCAGCTGATACAGAAAATAGAGCTGTGACAGCATGAAAAAAACTTCATTTAAATAAGAATAATTTCTTCTGATAGCATTTTTCCTGGTGGACAAACAGTGACTAATATAATACTTCAACATCATCCATATTACCTTAAAAAGATACCTCTTAAAATTCCACCTTCAGGAAAGAATATGGGTTCCAGTTATCACGGGGGGGGGGGGGGGGGGGGGGGAAGAGGAAACTGATAACATGCTAATTTAAACAAAAACCAGTATCAGAATTCCACAAAATGTTGTGCATCTTAGTTTGGAAGTACAACAGAGCTTGTTTCTTGAGAGCTTTCTAGAATTCTGTGTCTAGAGAGTCTAACACTCTTGCTCGACAGCTCCAGAAACACTGATGGCCAACAGGACTGAAGAAGATGGCCTTCAGGGGACGCATCTGTGCGGCCACCCTTAGGCTGAGAGCAACCGGGGGAGCAGAAGGAAGAAGCAAGAATTCCCAGCTGCCTGTCCTTTCTTTTCTCAGTGCCATTCTTCCTCGCTCCTCCACCAAGCCTGGGGGCTCCCCCGCCTCAGCAGTAGCAGGTTTCATCGCTGGCAGAGTCCCTGGAGCCACTGAGCACCCTGGTGTACTCCAAGTGCTGCACAGCTGAGTAGGGTCTGTTTGGGACAATTGACCTTTTGACTGGGTTAGACAAACTGCACGGTCAGATGCGGTTCGTACTGAGCAGCTGAGCAGCAAGAGGCTGCGTGGCCGGCTCTTCTCGCCAGCGCTGGCAAGTCCAATAACTAAATAACTACACTTCAAGTTCTGCGATTAATAGGTATCCAGAACTTATCCATTTCACTGGACAGTAAATTTCAGGCTATTTTTTTAGTCACAGAACTAATTACATAACAGAGGAACAAGTCGATGGTAACATAAACTAGCCAGATTTGGAAACGGAGTTTTTAATATTTCTATGATGGTCATTTTCAAATGCTGTGGGCATTTCGGGCGAGCGGGAGTCAGATTCAAATACTCATGGAGTTCAAGATCTGATCCGTTTATTGTACAAACCAGGTAAACTTTTATAAGGCATTCTATAAACGTGCGATAATATGATTGGCTATCTTACAAGCGTAAAATAATATGATTGGTTAACAATTGTTTATTGGCAAGATTTCTGTTTCTGCTCATTCTGGCACGTAGGCTCTTTTCTGCTGTTTCCCAGCTCCTCTTATCGCGTCCTGCTGGCCCTGGTTTTGTGCAAGCATCTGCAATTTGTTCCTCCCTCTTCATTCCACTGTTCTGATCGTGACCTCGTCTTATTTCTTCAGTATTTTTCCACTTGTTTCAAAGTTCAGTATAATCATTCAATACAGCAAGAGCCCCAACACCTCCCCCTTTCTTTTTAAATACAGCATTAATACTGCGTTCCACACAGCTCTGAAAACATTGTAAAAGACAAGGCACTAAAAGTAACAGAAGAATAACAAACAACAATATAGACAGACCTTGTTTCAGTAAATCCGTCAACCACCCTCCAATGCCCAAAGAAGCAAACCACGCATCTATACCTGAAGAACCTTTTTTAACTTGATGTATACGATCTCTTAACTCCTCCAGCTGTCGGTGGATACTTCGTCCCATTTTCCCTCTCTTCTCAGAAACAACATTAATTGCAGGAGAGTGTTATGATCTAACGTTCCTCCCTCCTGAGGCCATTTCACATCACTCCCCAATTTATACAAAGGCCACCACTGATTATAATATTTAATCCATTTCTTTCTATTTTTGGTACCACCATGTCCTACGATATCACTCCAATGTTTTAATATACAACCCAAGGGCGATTTTTTACAGGGCTTACTCCTTTCATTTCTCATTTTACAATTTTAATTACTTTTTCTCTGGTCGCCTTAGCTACCCAAGGTCGGAAACACGGATAGAGCTCCTTGTTTATATTGCACTCAAACGCATGTCTCAAGCACTCTTGCACTCACACTCAGTCAAAATAATTAAGCTATACACGGAAAATCAAAATGCGCATCTCAATCACACCATTCACACTCTCCGGGCAGCCCGCAGTCACACAAGCAGTATGTTATACGGTACCGTGCACTTATGTACAACTTTTAGGAACACTGACAGTTCACAAAGCATGCATTTCAATGAACAATTGCCAAAAAACAAACAACAAACAAAAAAACCACATTTTTCCTGGTCTTAAGCAGAGTGTTAAGTTTTCCGCTATTTGCTACGAATTACCAGAATATTATTATTTTTCAACATACATTTCATAACTCCAAGTTTTGAACATGTAACAAGACAACACATAGAACAAACAAGACACAGAGCGCTATTTCAGTTGTTATATTCTAGGAATTCCCCAATTCTTAAGACAACCCAATGGAAGTTTTTAGCTTCCCCCTTTTTCTTTTTCCTACGCAAAAGTTTCCTTTTTACTTTTGCTATGAGGTCCCTTTTGTTCCTGTGAGATTCCGCCTTATTCAGTCCCGCCCCCCGCTTTCCGTCACGAGGCCTCTGGGCTTTTAGGAATGGCAGTAACCTCGGGTTTGCTCGATCTGCCCTCAAGATCGCTAGCGGCCACCCCTTGGTCAGCAAACCCCCTCCCAAGGTACCTTTCCTCCTGGGGACTACGCTGCGCGCCGGACGTCTCCGTGCGTCTCACCAGCCGCCCCGTTACTAAACATACCGTTTTATCCGCGGATCCAGGGGTTCTCTTCTGCTCCCGGGTGAACAGCTGAGAAGAGGAGGCTCCTCCGAGGAAATCTCCCGGGGCGCGCCTAGGAGCGTCCGCTCCGCAGCTGGTCCCTCAGCCGAGCAGAAATCCTCCTGCCTGGCTCGCCAAACTGACGTGCGGAATTAGACTCTATAACTCAAAAGTTATAAAGTAGGTATGTTTATTGCGCGCAGATGCACGGGGGATCGCTCCTCCACAAGCGTGCATACCCGAAGTGACGAACCATCCCACATTTATACAATGAAACAAATGAATATTCAATTAACGCCTATACATATTCGTTACCTAAACCCCGCTTCGTATGTTAATTAGCTTATCAGTCCGTTTCCTGGAATGTGGTGGTCTTGCAGGTTTGTAGGTGATTCATGTTCTTGTGACCATCCGATCTTCTCCAGCAAGGAAACTTAGCACTCCCTCCCTCTAGATAGCATTGGAATATCTCTCATCCTTTTCTCATTCTTTTTTTTTTTTTTTTTTTTAAATAGCCCCTTTTGTTAGAGGAAGAAGGGCAGGCGTCTCCTCAAAACTGTCGTGCGAGCCAAAGTCTTTACCCCCTTAGTCCCGACTTGCACAGATTCCCACAAGTCCTCTCCCACTTTCTTCCATGTTTCATTATTATATACATCTTGCGTAGAAGCAAGGTAACCACAGCGGCGACTCCAACATAGCAGATCAATTACTGCCTGCCGTGAGACTGGCGTTTCAGTTTTCTCTGCCAGTTTCATCAAACTGTCTACGATTGCTTTTTCCACCGCTGATGCAGTGATTCCCATCCTGCTTAAGTTTCCTGACTCACCGGTCAGCCGTGCACGTTCCGCCTTTCTTCGGGCGCCCAGCTCTCTCTCCGCTGGCAGCAGGATCCTCGCCGGCTCCGCAGCTTGTAACACGATCCTTAACGAATCCTCCTGACTTTTTGACCGATCCTGTCGTCAGGGTCACCAGATGCTGCGGGCATTTCGGGCGAGCAGGAGTCAGATTCAAATACTCATGGAGTTCAAGATCTGTCGGTTTATTGTACAAACCAGGTAAACTTTTATAAGGCACTCTATAAACGTGTGATAATGTGATTGGCTACTTTACAAGCGTATAATAATATGATTGGTTAACAATTGTTTATTGGCAAGATTTCTGTTTCTGCTCATTCTGGCACGTAGGCTCTTTTCTGCTGTTTCCCAGCTCCTCTTATCGCGTCCTGCTGGCCCTGGTTTTGTGCAAGCATCTGCAATTTGTTCCTCCCTCTTCATTCCACTGTTCTGATCGTGACCTCGTCTTATTTCTTCAGTATTTTTCCACTTGCTTCAAAGTTCAGTATAATCATTCAATACAGCAAGAGCCCCAACATTCAAATTATCAAAAGCATCAGAATCATAAGAGTATGAAACAGTTGCATTTCCCTTCAACAAAGATTTATGGATCATGTAACAAGTGGTAAAGTTTTTAATTCCAAATCTGGAGAGAACCAAATGAGTAAGTGCATGTATCACTTTTCACCTGAAATAATTTGATATACTTCCCCCACCTTGGTATTCATTCAATTGGGTAGTATAAAAAGGTGAAATTAGAACCATTTCACCTGTAATTCTATTGAACTGGCAAGAGGAGGTTTAAATTTAAGGTTATGTCCCCCACTCCCTTTAAGCACTGGATGCTGAAAATAGATATATAACCTCCCAAATACCTTTGCTTAGTCTGAAAAAAACTTAGCATTTACAAAAAGCTGACACCACCACTTGGATTGCAATTCCTCAAGTTCTTCTTCATCTCTATCCATGACAATTTCAATCTACCATCCCAGGAAAAGAGAAGTCTAATACATAATACGTAATATAAAATGAAAGTACATTCTGCTCATGTGTATCAAATCACAACCTGAATATAGTCAGCCATATCTAGTAATTTGTTATAAAGTCTTAAATAAAATCAAAAATGCTAAAAATATGAACAAGCATCGGCCTCTTCTCAAATAATTCATTTTTCCTTGAAAGAAAGCATAATCTAATTAACACTTTTTCAGTCACTGGTAGACTAGAAAATTCATAATAAATGGAAGTCAACAATACAAAAGGCATTCAAGTAAAAGAAATAATCACTGATTATAATGATCAGAATTCTATAATGTGAACAGCTGAAAATGACCAGAGCAGTGTCACCTCCTGGAACATTAGCTTAATTACTTGTACTTTGTACTATACTGTTTGAATAAATACATTAGCGTAAATCCATAACTCACCGATATTATTACTGTCTTTGAAATGCTACATCTTCCTGTATAATGCCATACTCCTTCATCAAACCTTTTTTAAACAAGTGGGTTTGTTTTGGGGTAGACTCCAGTGCTACTGCTTTACTATTTTTAGACTACTTGATCATGGACAACACCTGGTCTTGTACTTAATAGTCTGAATCAAAAACCTAACCCTAACCCCGGGTGGAGGGGGTGGGGGGTGCAGGGTGCAGTTCCTGCGAACACAGGTTTAATTACCTTAAAAGGTCCCCTTAAAATTAGAGGCTGTTGGTGTATGGTTCGCTCCGCTTCTCTGAGAGCAACACTCACTACAAACAACCCTTTTTCCCAATTAGAGTACCGTTTCTCAGCATCCCTAAAGCTCCTGGAGTAAAATCTGATCGGGCGGGCAGGACCTTCTGGTCCTTTTTGCCAAAGATGAACGGACAATCCTGAGTGTGCAAACCCCCACTCAATCTGGACAGGTCAGTGGGGTGAACAGGACCCAAAGCCCGGTGGGTGTTTGCTTCAGACACCAAAAGCTGTAACGCTTCATCGTGGGCCGGAGCCCATTCCCAAGCTGCTCCTTTTCGCAGCAGCTCATATAAGAGTCGTGCAATTATTGCAAAGTCTGGGATGTGTCTTCTCCAGAAGAACAATAAGCGTGAGGCATGCTGCAGCTCCTTTTTATTTTCTGGAATTTTTACCTGCTCTAGTGTTGAGAGGGTGTCCTGAGGAATACAGGCTGAACCTCCTCTCCACCATATCCCTCAAAATTTCACTTCATTTGCAGCAGTTTGTGTCTTTCCCTCTGGTACCTGGAGTCCCAGAGACTCTAAGTGCTGTATAATCTTTCCTTGTGTCACCTGTACTGGAATAATTTCATCCCCTCCTATCAAAACATCATCGATGTATTGATAAACTCTAACTCCCTGTTCTGGGAGAATTTGGGCTCATCCTTGTGCCGAAGCATGACGTGCTAAGGTGGGAGAATGTTTATATCCCTGAGGGAGGCGAGTGAAGCTGTACTGCTGTCCATCCCATGTGAAAGCAAAACGATCACGGTCCTCCTCTTGCTGGGGACCCATGACAAACATCTCTTTCGCATCAGCTGTGGCCATCACCGCATGAGCCTGCTCCTGAACGAGTGAGATGCGCTCAGCTCCGTTAGGCACCGCTGCTGCCAAGGGACCAGTGTCTGCATTAAGTCGACGATCATCTACAGCCAGTCTCCACTTCCCATTTGATTTACCAACTGGCCACACTGGGGAATTGTATGGGGAGCGGGTGAATGTTAAAATGCCCTGGTGTTTAAGATCCTCAGTCACAGGAGCTATCCCCTCCGGGCCCCTAACGGCAAGGGACAGGCTGTCACATCAGTCATCCTGGAAGGGGGGAGCGTAGGTGCTGCTTGCAACAGGCGCACTTCTGCCCAGGACGTTTCAGCTAATTCTCTGATCTGAGGAGTGCCAAAGGACCATGCATTCCCCTGGGTATCATACCACTGCCTGCCCTTCAGCACATCTATGCCCAAAAGATTTGTTGGGAAAGGGCCTTTTGCAGCCTGGGTGTTACCTGGGTCTGCCTCCCCAGGCATCCACAATGTTACCAAGGCCACAGGGACCGACTGAGTTTTCCCTAAAGCATTTAGGACAATTGGGGTTTTAGGCAAAGTCAGAATTCCACATTGCTCTGCCTCACTCTGTGTCAGTGCAGTGATTTGTGCTCCTGTGTCAGTACTGGTTTTTTCTGTCTTCCAACGGCCACTGTAATCATTAAATCTCCTCTCAAATTTAAGGTGAGTTGCCTAATAAACATTCACCCTCCCTTCCCCCCCCACCTTCGGGGGATGGAGGATAGTTTCTTTACTTCATCAGCTTTTTCCACGATGCCTATTGATGGTGGGGCACTAGGGGTTGGCTTGAAACTAACTTTGTGCCCATACCATGTCTGTACAGATTTCTCCAGTTTCTGGGTCGGGAGCCCATCCATTAGATCCCAGTGAATACCTCTCTGGAGCCCCAGCTGCCACCAGTCCTGCCGGCTTAGGGGTCTCCCTCCCCCAGGATCAGTACATCGGACCGATTTAGAATTCTGACTTCCCTGAGCCTGTGCTAAGCGTCCCTCAGCTTTTCCCGCAGTTCTGCGGCTCTCGTTTCAGGTCTTTGCCAGGACCTACCAACGGGACCGTATTTTGTCCCAGAGTTAATTAGCTGTTGAGCAATTTCCCCTCACATAACTCTGCCTGATATGGGGGTATTTTGTATTTTCCCCTGTAGCTGGATCCCAGTGGGTTTTAAAGAATCAGGAAGTCCTGGAATTAGAGGAGTCATCCCTTCTGGGTCCACAGGCACCATCATGGGGGAGCCCTGGCGAGATTCAAGCCTCCTGTCATACATCATCTGCAGACAAGCTGCCTTTTGTACACTTCCTACCAGCTGATCCACCGCACCTGTTACGGCTAGGGGGTCTCCCCTTCCAGAGGGTTCACTCCCCCGGCCCAATACGCTGCCCTCTGCGTTAATGACCATGGAGCCTGATGGTTGCCAGCAGTTAAAAACACACCTGGGCCCCAGTATCCTTCTGCTTCCTTCTCTGACAACAAAATCCCATCCCCTCCTGACAAGGACACTTTCCAAACATATTCTGTTTCAGATTCTTTTGGAGTCTTTGCAAAATCCTTCCTTAATTTTACTAACTCAGTTGCTGTAAACGGAGCCTCTTTAATAACCATTTGGGCACAATTTGGGCACAAGTGTCGTTGTCTGTCTCATACAAACACTCAGTCTTAACTAGGGGATACATGTGAGGAGGGTTTTCTGCTGCCTCTTTTTCCCCCTGGGCGTGTATTTGTCTAATCCCTTTCTCTGTTAACTTCAACTCCACCTCCCCAAACGAGTCACTTTGTTTCCACAATTCTTCTCTTAATGTGTCTTTTAACAAAGCATTCTGGTTTCTCTCCTGCTCTAATAGCTGTTTGGTCTTTTCTAACTGCTCTGGCAGTGTTTTAACTGCCATTTTCAAGGAATCTACCATGGCATCATCTTGACACAATGTTTGGCTCCTATCTTCTATGGCTGCTGCAAACTTGCCCCTAAAACTGCACAAATTATGGATTTTTCCCTTGCCAGGCCTAACTTTAGCTTCCTTCTGCAATATCGTGATCCTATCCACTATACTCTGCGGTTGGAACCACTGATTTTTTGCCCATTCTCGCCCTCAGGCAGCTGGGCGAGCATGATAGGTGCCCAAAAGTCATCCAGTTTATAGAAATCTTCGCCCCATACTTCAGTGGGGGAAACATCATGAACATCTGTAGAAGTGTGGGCACACGCTTCACCAAAGAGGGGTTATTTCATCCTGAGAGGGCCTCACTGTAAATTCTCTTACCACTTCCCACCCCTGCCGCCGCCCTTCACTCTCAGGAGGTCACACTTGTAAACTTCTGCAGAGACTCATCTCTTGTTCAATTGGATCGCTTTGTCCTTCGGCTGTTTTCCTCACGGGCAAACAGAACCGCGGATCCAGACTCCGCACTCACTTCGCACCAAGGCACGTCTCAGGCGCACACACACACACACACACACACACAGAGACACATACACATGCAGACACACACACACACAGATACACACAGACACACAGACACAGACACACATGCGTGCGCACGCACACAGAGACACAGACACAGAGACACACACACAGAGATACACAGACACAGACACACACAGATACACACACACAGACACACACACACAGATACACACAGACACAGACACACACACGTGTGCGCACGCACACACACACACGCGCACACACACAGACAGACACAGAGTCAAGGGCCAAGGAACTTTATTTGCCTAACAATAAATCTGCAAATGCAAAGGGAGAGAGCGCGAGAGCTAAAGTGAGAGAAAGGAAGGAAAGAAATAAGGGAAGAAAAAGAAAGAGTTCAAGGCAATAGCCACCACCCCGGAGTGCAGCGTCCCAACGGTCTGATTCGTTCCCCAGTCCGGTGGGGGAACGTTCTGTCCCATGTTAGTTGGTTCCATTTTTTATGGAGTTGCTACAAGCTGTTCTGCTACACCACACCTTCCACCCGGCAATGGTGTACGTGCCCAACACTCCTCAGGGGCCTCTGGGCACCCTGACCCCCTGACCCCAAGTCTGGGCACGTGCACAGGGGTTTGGTTGGGTTGTGCAGGATCAGCCTCCCCCGTTGCTCCATGGCGTCCGTCGGTTTCCTCCTTTAACAATGTATAGACCAATCTCTGCGGTGGCAGCGGTGTTACCCTCCTGCCTTAAATCCCTTCTGTGCCGGTGGTGTTATCTTCCTGCCTTAACAATGTACAGATCGTTCCCCGTGGGGATGGCATGAGTCTCCTGCCACAGCAATGCTGAGACAACACATCTGCTGTGGCGATGGTGGGTCTCAGCAGCACAGTCTCTTACACCCAGTCAGAAGGGGTATCTTGAAATTTAATCTAGGGCCCAATATGCTTTTAAAAATTATGAAATTAAATTATAGTCTTGTGAATTTGCAGTAACTTTTAATCCATAGTGGATAGCTAGATCCCTGTATGTATGTGGTGGAAAGAAAGCACTCAGGAAAAGTAGTTGATGCATTATTGAATTATAACCACCCTGAAACTATTTTCATTGAATCAAACCTGTAGTGCAGTCCAGCTAAAAAATAGGTCATCCCTGAAAGTTAATATTTTTTATGTCATTAATTTACTTTGATTCATTTCAATAAAGCAGGAAAAATAAATGGGATTGAAACCAGAATGTGGACATAGAGTGATGGCCTTGTATTAGTGACACTAAAACAGAAAGCTAGAGGATGTCAGTCCCCGGAGGAGGAAGAGCCTAGGGTGGAAGCTCAGCAGGTGTGAAGGCTGCGGATGTATCTTGACTCCAGGTGAACCCACACTGCAGCCAGCGTAGCAAAAGTGTTGAAAGCGGTGAAAAGGTAAAACAGAGAGGAAATGAAGTAGAGCTGAATTTTGGGGAGGAGAAGTTATTTCTGATGCTGAGGAGGTACGAAAGAGGACTGGAATGGAAAAAGAGCACCACAGATTACCGTTGTGTGCGGAGTGGGGGAATGCCAGTCAGTGGGTGTCAGCTGGCTGGGGCAAAGGCTCTCTGCCGATTCCCACTGGTTGTAGAGACGTAGCAAAGCAAATGTCTCCTGGGAGATGAGGAGTAGTATTGTCTACAAAAAGCCTGTGCTTTACTCTTTCTGATGGAAAAGTACCCTCAACAAAAAAAAAAGTAACTCCCTTTTCAGACTTGAAGGCATTTACAGTGGTTCTGCCCACTGTGGCTGGATGGCTGAGCTGGTTCCTTGCGGCACGTGAAGAGCCCTGCTGAGATAGGAAAAGGGTCATCATAGTCCATAGTGCTCTTGGAAACTGTCTTTTCCTGCAAAAAGCCTAGATTAAAGATTCAATAAATAACAGGCGATGTTCCCTAAAATCCAGTGAGTCCTTGCAGAGTCATAAACCAATTTTCCCAAAATGAGTAGGGCAGAGAAAGGTGATGCTAAGGACAAGAAGAAGTAATGCTGAATTGGAGGTAATTGTCATATTCCATTAAGTTTCCTGCATTGCCCTAGGCTGGTCACTTCTTCCTTTTGTTTGTTTAATAGAGATCATGGAGTGAAAGGACAAGTCTTGATGAGTACTGGAAAAGGATGCCTCCAGTGAAATGACTGACTTGTCTTATAAAAAGATGAGTTACATTCATTTGTTGTGCATGAAGCAATGCAGGAGCCATCTTCTGTGGTCCAAGGGCAACGTCCCTAGTTGCAGTCCATGTGAAGTGCCTCCATGTCCACGTATTTGCAACCAAAGTTCTTCAAATACTGCATGGCCTATTGGATGGAAAGAACATGGATTCTGTTTTGAGGACTTACTCCAACAGTGGAGAATTTCTGTATGACTCAGCCTTTGCTATCAACTATAGCCTGTCATCCTTAGTTCCTGGAGCATTTATTCTTCAATCCGTTTTATAAGTAAAGCAGCTGAGAGACACATTAAACACACTGTGCTAGAGCTGAAGGTACAGTACAGGTGGTTCGTATGATTTCTCATGGCCACTGCTGTACTACTTTCATAGCAAATGTGGTAACATAATTCCACCTCTCAGTCTCTCCTGCAAGAATCTGCGCTCTGCTAAGAATTTTATTCTGCAGATTCATACAGAAATGATCCTAAATGCCAGGGCTGAGTTCTCTGTGCATTGTTAAGAAAGAATTTAATTAATTCCACAGTTAATATGACAAATACCAAGCCATGAGCTGTTGTTCCTTTAGGAATTAAATGACAACAACGATGAAGGCACTTCTGAAGAAGGTAGAAGCCTTGATTGAAGAGACTTGGAAACTACGAATGTGAGTCACGCCAGTGAAACGTCAGGATGGTTTGTGCTTGCCAGTTATATTTGGTCTGTGGTGCATTTTGGCACCTGTGCATGCAACTCCACTAATTTTTACTAATTGTGTCCTTATTTCTGCTTTCTAGCTGGGGAAACGGCAGTTCCTTGATTAGAATCACAAAAGTAAATCTGTGGATTGTTCTTATTTTAAGTGGAAGAGAGTTCTTCAGTCACGGTAAAGATCCAGTAAAGCTGTGTCACATAAATCAGTCTTTGCTTCCCTGTTGCTTAAATAATAAGACATACTTCATATATCGGGTGTGCACAGACAAACCGCAAAACCTAGATGTGCCAGAAGGTGCTATCTGTGTGGGCCAAGCCTTGAGGGAGGGAGGGAGGACTTGTACCAGGCTTAGGTTAAAAACATATGACAGAAGAGAGCAAAGAGCCGGGCATTTGTCCTGGAAGTCCTGTTCTAACAGCCTCTTCCAGTGTGCTATATTCTGTCTTGGGGACCTTTTCTGGGGCCTTTTTTTTTATAGTAGTGTTTAGTTATGGCAGAAATGCTGACATTTCTTCCAGTAGCAATGTTGTCCCTGAAGAAAATAAAAGCTTCACTGACAAAGGTGGAAATCAAAGCTGAAAACACAATAGCATTCAGACTTTTGCCAAGAATTACTTGCCAGCACTAAGGGCCTGACCTCACCCAGGCGGTAATACCTTCCTTCCTGGAGCCTTGCAGAACGTTCCAGAAACTCTGGAACTTGAGTGGAACAACGTGCTGCTGCCGTTCAGCTTTACATCAGGCACGGTGCTGCTGAACGCCGAGAAATTTCACTCAGTGCTGAACTCCTTGTCTGCTACTTGCACTTTTTGATAAAAGGTGTTCATTACTCAAGGGAGCACAAGGGCATGTGCATACGCTGGTTTTGTCCACCAAAACAGATTTACTGGCTGTCCCACCATCATCTTTTTGTTTTGTACTTGAGTTTTATCTTTAGTGCCAATTTTCTCAGCAGTGATTACAGTGCTCTGCATAGAAACAAGCGGAGATTATACAGGCGGAGAAATGAAAGAAGCTGGATTTGAAGTAGTGAAATCCACAAAAAGCAGGAGCAAGCAGAACACAAACCTGTTGAATGTGGACAAAGTCAGGTTTTAGAGCAGTGCCCATTATAGGGAAGTTTTCTCTAACACAGATACAATTATTGTGCATGCCATTCATATTACAAGAAATACTGAGTAATTGTGAGAAAACATTCCCTACCAAGAAATATTTTAGGGCACTAGAATTTCATATGGAAGCTTTCTATCATAAAATGTTATTTTAAAATGTTGGTTCTTGCTTTGGACTTTTGCGCTTAAGTCTTTCGGAACTCTCACTTGTATAATTTCAGACTTCAGCTCTGCTTATGATGCAGATGGAAACCTACCTGTGTGCAGATGAATGCTGTGACGTTTCTGTGAAGCGGCCAGAGTTGCAGGTGGCATATGGCAAGAATCTGCAGTATTTGCACTGATGGAACATGCAGGTGACGTAGTGCCCTCAGATACAGGGGACAGATTGTCAAAATTGCATTTAAAGCAACGTGCATGCAGAAGACCAGGAAAAAACATGCAACAGTGAAAACCTATTTACAACCATTTCAAACCCATTCACAGCATTTCCAACGAATATAACCGGTTCTTGCCAAGTGCCACTTAAATACCACTTCATCTATACCATTTCATGCACACAGACCAGATTTGGGGGGTTCTGTTCTGCAGCAAGTTGCAGTGCTGAGCAGAAGCCAGGGCAGGAAGCGATTATGGCTAAAGAGCCGATGCTGATTGGAAGTGTGTGATGCTGCAGAGGAAATGTAACACCGTAGAACCTCAACTAGTCTGGACATAGATTTCAAAACCAGGGCACATTAAGATGTAAACAGACAATAGGACCGGGGCCCACCTTTCTCCTAACAATCAGGTCATTAGCAGTAGGAGTGTGCAGAATGATTTCCATGATTAAACTGCAAGTGCAAAATGCATGGAAGTGCGTGCTCATCAACGCTGAGCGGAAACGGCCTTGCTTTTTGCCATGTTTCTTCTCCTGCTTGTTCTAATTCATCCTGGATACAAGAGTCAGGCGTAAGGGCAGCTTATGTCTAGCAAGTGCAAAGAGGCCTTTGAAAAGGCTTAAGATTCTTCTGTGTAACTATACTGGGGAAGCATTGTGAAGAATTGTGCTTCTGATTTTCAAGGTTGCTTCCCCGAAAAGTCATCAGCTCATATTCAATTAAAATTGCCAGGATCTGAGTGGAAAGTGTCTCTGATGAGAAATGGAACAGAATTCAAATATTTGGTAGAGTTAGCTATTGTTATAATGTAAGTGATGATTGTTATATGGGTGAAGGGGACAGCTTCCTTTTTATCTAGAGGTTAACATCTGGCGTAGTTTATAGTATCCATTCAGTAATTTTGAGTGTTATCTAACTTCTGATTCCACCATTTTTTAGAAGTCTGGTCAGTGTAGAAAGCAGTAAGAAAGACAAACTTTAACCTGGGAGCCCTTTTTTTTTTTTTTTTTTTTTTTGGTAAGATGTGTATGATGCTCTACAATCACATTGTGTATGTCAGCAGTTTTGCTTTTCTGCAAAGTGCACGTGCCAGCAGAATTACTCATAGCTGAAAGGGAATTGCCAGGCTACCCTACTGCTAATGCCATGCTTCAACACACAGATGTACCCAGGGCAATGCCCTTCATCACCCTGGGCCTTTAAGCAGCTGAGCGTTATTTATGAAAACACTGAAGTTTCCCTGCACTCTTCCATGTACCATCTGAGCCATAGTAACTTATTAAAGTGAAAAACTTCTAGAATGACAAAGGTTCTACTACAGCACCAAGAAAGGCTTAATCAGTGAAGACAATCTAGACATAAGGACGTTTAGGTAAATTGCAAAAGCCAGTGATCCATCGTTTTACCCCTGCACTTCTGGTGCATACTTCTCTCTTGTTTGCTCCTGTCTGTATGCCCGTAACATCGACACATCTTGTCTTCCATGTGCAAAATGAAAGCTGGTCTTTCTCACAGTGGCTTGGGCCCCTCATAGGACAGATGGCAAAATACAGGTGCAGGATTTTGTTGCAGGGATGAAGCTGGAATGTAATACAGCCAGTCATTTATAAGGCGAAGATTAAATTCAGCCCATGTTCAAAGTAATTTCTTCCTTGCCCCCAAATAGATGAGCCAAAAAATCCCCCACGTATGTCCTTTTCTTGATGGGAGAAAGCTCAGCGCCATTGTGGATGCCAAGAAACAAGCCAGGTTTTAAATCCCAGCTTCTCTGAGATATTGATGTATTTCTGGGAAGCAGCCCTGCAACTCCTGAAAATTAGAGGGCAGCACAAAACAGAGTTTATGAACAGTAAATACAAAGACACATTGTTGATGAGATTGCTCTGAAGAATTATGTGGAAAAGGGAGCTGGAATGGGCCTGTGCGATTTAGGATTCCTTGGTAAATAATTTCTACTGTGGCTACCTAGTTGCTGTGAAAGGACTGTTAGCTTTGTACAGGGTTATTTTTGCCTTGATGCTCCAGAAATAGGTAAGCATGATGCTGTTTCATGAAGAGCCATTAAAGAGGAGCATTTGAGCTGGGTAAGAACTGTCTATTCATTCCTGCAACAGGGAACGCAGTTTTATGCACAGGATTTTGATAATACAGCCGGAGGTTAAAAGGGAACTTTCTCTAAGGCTATGGCCAATTGGCACTTCACCAGCCAGAAGGTGACTGGCAGTAGTATTCGTGTAGATGCCACGGGTGTTTATAGATGTGAAGGAAGCTTGCTTGTTTGTTTGTTTGTAAAGGTGCCTGGAGCTCCATTCTACATGAAGGTATTGCTGTAGACATCTGGGGGTGGGCCTGTGAGGTGGGAGCAGAACTTGTACTCAGTTTCTACAAATAGAACAGAATTTGCAAGGAAGATAAAAAGTGAATATTGTCCTTGTTGTTCGTGATACACAGCTGTGCTCAAAAGTCCCAACTAGTGTGTGGTCCAGATTATCCTGAATAAAACATGGACTGTGCTGCTTGTCTTCCTAACAGTCACTGTCCTTGCTGTGCTTATAGCAGTGATTAATAGTAATAACTAATCATTAATAATTCATCATAGTTAATAGGTAGTACAATGATCAGCTATCACAGTAACCTCAGTTAAAGTAGCGCTTATGCTTAGGGAGAGGCGGTACTATCAATGAAAAGCAATTTGCAAATTCAAGGTTGACTGTGTCAAGAAAGAAAATTATAAAATCAACTTGATTTGCAGGTGCAAAGAGCCAACACCATCTGCTACTGGCAATATGTAACCAGCGGGCGAGAGGAGGGATAAATCAAACCGATGGTACAGTAAAAGCTGAACAACTGGTTGCCCACCCCTTGTCCTAGGGGCCTTCTCTAGGTACCCTGATACCTCCCAGCACCTGCACCTTGTGCTGCCACGCTGCTGGCTGTCACGTAGAGGAGCTCTGTTTGATGGTGGTTTCCATAGTCTTCTCAAACTAGCTGTGCTAGGAAAAGGCATGCAAAGACGTTATAATTATAAGCAGATCAAGAAGTTGTCTTTCACACTGCTATTTCTTTAAGCATTCTGTGATGTTAACCTGTTTTAGAAGTGAAAAGAAATCAGTTAGCCAACAGCAATGTTAAGTTAACAGACACTGGTATGAGGAGAGATTGGGACAGCCAAAGGTTGTCTTGCCAATTTCTTGGGGGTTTATGGGTAAATAACGGGTACAAGTGACACAGTGTGAGAAATCTGACCCACATGCATGCTGGAAGGTGTTGAGGCACTGAGGAGTTAAGTCTTGTGTTACGTGAGAAAAGCTGTTCTGCTTGCCTTCACAAAAGAGACAGGGAGACCGTGGTGCAGGTGGGGTGGGACACGGAATAATACCCTGCTCCAGCTGACCCAGGCCCATCAGAGGAGCTGCCAGCTCTTCACAGGCCCATCTGCACCAGCTCAGGGGAGCAGAGAGGCCCAAGGGTGGGCGGGAACCCAAACTAAGGACTCAGAGGAAGGGGCTTGCCAAATCCAGTAGGCTGCTAGAGAGATCCACGCTGTGTGTACCTGTATCTAGCTAGGTATCTCCGTCTGCAGACACATCTGCATGCACGTATCTTTGTATACAGAGCTATACGTGTTTCTGCACTGTCACATCCTCAACAGCCTGCTGGATTTAGCAGTAGAATGCCTGACACTGTGGTCTGGAGCTGAAGGTGTGATGGATAGGAAAGAAACCAAAGCTCACGTTAGAGAAAAAGCTCCACTAATAGGCATAGTTGAAGAGATGTGGTTTGGTAGTGGGAAACATCTCTTGGCATGCTGGTTGTTCAAAGTCTCATACATTTCTGCCTTGCTTAAGAAAGGCATCCTTTGTCTGAACTCCTTGCTCTGGAGTGCAAGGAACACTGGCAGTGGGGTGCAGGGAGAAGCTGAAATTCCCTTGGTCACATGCGATTTGCCTGCACTGTTTGCATTGTGCAGACAAAATGAAAAAAACCCCAAACAACCAACCCTCAGCATGCCCTCGCTGTGTGCGAATAGCGCGTGGTCAGGTACTACGACGCTAGGTAACTGGTCCAGACGCTTAGACAGAAATTATGCAAGATAGACACCTGCACAGAAGATCAGTTCCCTGTTTTATGGAACAGGATACAGCTCTGCTTCAGCATAGTGAGCTCGGGTATTGCCAGATGTGTTAGCAGCACGTCCTGGTTTCAGCTGGGATGGCGTTAATTACCTTCTTAGGGGCTAGCGCAGTGCTGTCTTTTGGCTTTGGTGTGAGGCACTGCAGTTCCTCAGGCCTCGCTAGCAAAAAGGCTGGAGGGGCGCAAGGGCTGGGGAGGGGAGACTGCCAGGTCCGCTGACCCGAACCAACCGCAGAGGTGTTCCATGCCATGGGACGGCACGCCTGCTCTCTGTGTACCTGGGGGCTGGCTGGGCAGGGGGCTTGTTGCCTGGGGACTGGCTGGGCATCAGCCGGTGGGCGGCCAGCAGCTGCGTTGTGCACCACGTGCTCCTTTCTTCCTTTCCCTCTCCCTTTTCATTATAACTATTATTGTCACTGTTGTTGCTATTCTTCCATTTTTATTCTGTTTCAATTATTAAATTGTTCTTACCTCAGCCTTTGAGTTTTGCGTTCCTTTCCAGCTCTCCCCATCCCTCTGGCTGAGGGGGGAGCGAGCGAGCAGCTGCGTGGCACTGGGTTACCAGCCGGGGTTAAACCACGACACCGCACCACTTGCAGGGTAGCGGGGGCTGTTTCCAACAAGCAGCAAGGAGCAGCCACCCACATTTGAGAGCAGGTTTCTCACTGGCAACCAGAAAACAGACACGTCATCGCTGCAGTGAATGACTGGACCGGGCTTTCCCTCGCTGCTGTGCTCGATGTTAACGCTGGTTTGCCCAGCAGCCAGTAACCTCCGCTTCTCGCTGGGAGCCAGCAGTAAAGCAGCATTTACCACTGGCTTTTCTAGGCACACAGAACGTGCAGCTGCTTTGTTTTTAGTCACAAGTGCTTTATCTCTATACCCAGGGAAGTGTGGTAGTTTACTCTGAGGTAAAGGCAGGATGAAAACAGGACACAGGCGGTCAGCATGCTTATAGGGTACCAGAGTTATGTTCCCTCTGCAGAGCATCAGTGGAGCGCAGTGGCAGCGATCAGCAATTAATTATAAGCAAAAGCCTGGATGTTTCAGAGGTCAGGACTCACTGGGAAGACATACTAGTGCTGCAGCAGCACTACTCAACCACTACTCTGCCAATGAGTAACTGAAAAACTAATGTTTTGTAGCCACCATTCAACATGGTATTTGGAAGACAGCAAAACCTGGGAAACTCCTGACACATTTGCTCATGAGGAAAAAGCAACTGGCATAATAAGATTTTCTGAAACAGAGTTGTTTATTCCATACAACTGATTGCAAAGATCTGCAACCTGCTTGTAGCTACTGACCCCAAAGGGTTTCTAATGTACCTGAGCAAAGAAATCAAGAAACACGCTTGCTTTCTTCTTTGGAAAGAGATCAGGAAGTTCCTGAACCTGAACTTGACTGTTCGGGCACAAGCCAGAGAAAGCCTTGCTAAAGTCAAGGTAAGCAACACGCACTGCTCTTCCTCTGTCCACTCAGTTACTCACACATCGCTAGAAAGGTACCAGGTCAGTGCGGCATGATTTCACCCTTTGCAAACCCATGCTGACTCCTCCCTACCAACTTCTTGTCCCCAGCATCTTTGGAAACGGCTCCCAGAGTACGTGCTCCGCCACCTTCCCAGGCAGCACGGTGAGGCTGCAGTTCCCAGCTCCTCGGTCTTGCCCTTCTTGAAGATGGGACAGACATTCCCTGTCTTCCAGGCCTCAGAGCCTCCCCTAAGTGCCATGCCCTCTCCTGCTTCATCAGGAGTGTCCCCACAGTGACACTGGGGATGGACTTTCGAGTGCAGGAATTGCCTGGACTTCTCTGTACCCCCTCACGCCTCATCATAACTGCTATCAATGCCGGTTATGGCAGATGCCAACACCGAATTTCTGTTCTGCTGCTCCACCAGCCAAGAGCTCTCCCCTCTCACTAAGAGCTGGCGGCAGAGAGCGGTGAGGAAACTTGAGCACAGGTCACGTCTGAGTTTATCACAGTGACTGACAACACAACGTGAATGTCAAGATGTTCTGTCCCTGCTTCCTCTGTGCAGAGACACTAGAAAGTAGCAAAAGCTGAACTTCTCTTTGACCACTCTGGTGCAGGCTGGAGAAATTTCGTTACACCTTTTTCCTTTGCAGGGGATCAAAACCTGTGGGATTTCCCAGCGTTTCACAGCCACCAGAAGCTCACCTGCTACCTTCTGCCCAAACCACAAGGAGGATTGCTCTAAAATGCAGGGAAAGTCTGGGAACTGATCTTAACACGATTGTGGAAAAGGACATACACACATGCTGGCCTTTTGCCTGGCCTCCAGGACAGGCTGAAGGTGCAGCGGTGAACAGAGCTGAAAGGAGCAGAGCGCTCTGGAGAGCTGTACGGTTAGGGAAAGGGGTAGAAAGCGATGTCAAGAAGGGAAACGATAAAACAAAGACATATATTAGATGACAAAGTTTATTAAATTTCAAGCTGAAACAGAATATCTGGAATTAAATACAGTATTTTAACTTCACAAATATGTATTCATATAAAAAGGAACAGCGTCACAGCAACATTCATTGCTTTCCTCACTGCCTGTTAACTCAAGTCCTTGAATTAGTGGGTAAAACCCCCAGATTTTTCCAGTCTTAATTGATCTCGGGACAACCATTCTTCCTTTCCCAGAACTGGGACTTTGTTCTGTCATCTTCTGATCACTACTGACTTCTGTGGACAGGAAATGACAATGTAGATCTTCAGTAACAGGTAACTCCCTGAAATAAGTAAAACTGCTTCTTTTATTGACACAAATGTCCCAGAACACTGGCTACCATCTGGGCTACAGCCACCACATCATCAGCTGCTAGCAGCAACAAAAAGATTGGCTGTCCTATCATACAAGGTTTGGAAAGTACTGAGGAGACTGGAAGTTAATATTTTAATATTCATTTTTCCCGCACATGAAGTGTTTCAGGTACAGCACAGCTGCTGATGTAGTAACTGGGAATGTCTACAGCTGCAGCGACCTTTAATACAAACCCCAAGATGAATACCGTGAGGGGCCATGGGCACAAACTGAAACACAGAGGGTCGGGGCTGAACATCAGGAAATGCTTCTTTCCGATCAGGGTGACTGGGCACTGGCACAGGCTGCCCATGGAGGCTCCATCCTGGGAGATACTCAAAAGCCAGCATGGTCCTGGGCAACCAGCTCTGGGTGGTCTTCCCTGAGCAGGGGAGCTAGAACGGATGACCTCCAGAGGTCCCTTCCAACCTCACCCGTTGTGGTTCTGTGATCCAAAACAAACATACCAAACCCACCACATAACTCTCTTGGCACTGCTACACACTCACAGTAATGGTAAACCTAAGGCGCATAAGGTGACAGCAACGTAAAGTGCCCTGTCCTCCAGCATGACCACTGGTAAAGATTTCACTTTATCGGCAGAAACAGTCACGGCATCTGGACTGAAGCAGCAGGCTCAAATCACATCAAACGATGTCCTAAGCATTAAAGTAACACTGGAAACATTAAAAACACATAGGGTGAAAGGATTAAGCAGAACAAAGGGAATGCTTTTGTTAAAACACAGAACATCAGTGGAGAAAAAATAATGCATCTACCTTAATAAGAAACATTCTGACAATTCTGTCACGCTCAAGAATCAAGGTGAGTCATTCTGCTAGTCAGAAAAAAATAGGTGTGCTTCTTAGAGTGAGTGCAAAATAAAACACCTATGCATCAATAAACCAACAGGCAAGTGCAATGTGCTTGACATCCATTTAATAGAATTCACATTCGGACTGCAATAAACACATTTTCACATCTGAACTGTGGGATGAGAAACTATAGACGCGCTATGTAAACAAAATCCTTTCCGGAGCTTTTTTCCCAGCATTTTGTTCAAATCAGGTAATTTTTGGTTAAAACATCGCGGTACTCCTGTACTGCCCTGCAAAGGGGATCCTGGTCCAACGTGGATACTTTTTGAAGATCTATCAGAAAATACCATGGGAGAAGCTCCAGCAGATCCAGCTTCAAGTTCAGCAGTGGCTAGGGAGAAGAGAAACAAGATTCCGGTGTTGCTTTTACACTAGACAGGGCCAAATCAGTCACTATGAAAACATCATGGATAACTGGAGAGACTATAATCCAGAAAGAGATTTAAAAACTTCCAAGGGATCGTAACAATCAAAGGGCTACGCACAAAGGAAGAAACAATCTTTTTCCACATTTGCTTACCAGTCAACAGTATTTCTAAAGCCAGTGAAAGAAATTCTATAGGCTACACAGCGAACATCTTCAGGGAATCCACAAATGACTCTGGCTTACACCAGTGCTAAACTGAGCCCCCCTGCAGATCTCTCGAACCTCCAGTATCTGTTTTCCTTGAATGTTCAAAGCAGTGATTTATTGGAACTCTACTCCTAAAAACCAGCTTCTGCCTTCTCTGTGACAAACTTAAAAAGAATCCGCCGGTGAAAACGCAAACACCTTTGCAATGCAGTCAGGCCAGGACAAGTCTCCTAGCCTGGCACTTTCTTTGAGGGGTGTCTTTGTAACTCACCCTGGCAAAACCCTCTTTCCTCCACAAAAACACATACTCAATGACAGCAAGCCCACCTTTCCTGTTCTTCTCCAGCCACATTTTTCAGACAAGGTCCTGAAACCAAACGCACTCTATGACACCTAGCAGATGCACAGTCAGGTTCAAAATGCACACGGATGAAATGCAACGGCTTTGTGTCCATTCAGACACACGGAACGAGCTGTGAAGCTACAGCTGAACACTCTCTGTATTACTAAAAGCATGCAGGAACAGAAGGAAATTCTTGCAGGGGCCACCTGCTTTGAAATAGCACCAGTCACTGCAAAGCAAAGCAGTGACTCTGGAGGAACGACTACCCTGAAACAGGTGGAATTCTGCTTTCGACACCTGGCCTCATATTATAGAGCATGTTTCATGCTATGTGTTAAAAGCATTCAACTCATCTTATGTTTGCCTAAGTGCTACTAAATCATTTTTTCCTAAAGAAAGGGTATCTTTCATCACTGATTATATTTTTCTTGCTTATTCAAAAAAGACTGCAACATAAGCTACAAATACAAGCAATGAATAAGAAATAGCAAAAAACCAAGGTCCAACAGCAGAGAATGTGCACGGTATGATTTAGTGCGGAATGCAACTGATGCACATGGAAGAAGCAGTGACGGCTGAAGTCTATAAACATCTTCTCTCAGGGCTTCTTTTATGTTTGATGTTTGTGCTCAAGGATTCACTCTAGAAAAACGTGACTTCAGCTTAAGCCAAGTGCACCCGTGTAGAGGAAGTGGGTTAGTTTTCTCTGCACTTGTCTTTTTCAGGCAACTGCATAACATTCTACACAATCTTTTGGTAAGCTGGAAGTTTTCACATTCAAGTCTAAACTGGAAAGCTAGCAGAAAAACCTCCCTGTGCTTAGCACAGGAACTTCACAGCTTTCAAGCCATTATGTTCAAGAGTAGGAACACTCCTCTTTTTCCTTAAAAATGCCCCTAACATAGTGACACATTACCTTGTTTAAGTTCTTTAGCGATTTTTTCATCTAGTTCCTGCCATACCTAGAATTATACAGAAAATACAGTTAATATTTTAAGTTACGTTTTTCTAATATTAAACTTCTAAAACATTCTTAAAATCCACACATAATGAGAGAAAACCTAAAAATATAATTCCAAGTAGACACATCTTGGTTTGGGGTTTGATTTCTACTGAAGAGAAACTTTTGGTCCGTCGGGCTGCAGCTGCCTCATTGCTCAGCAACGTTAACAAAACAATTTGTAACTCACCAGCTGGATTATTACTGGGCATTTAACAAAATACACAGGAAGAAAGCAAGAAAGCCTAGCGCAGTTATTGCAGTGAAGGTATGGCTGAAGTTTATCATCAAACACACGAACAGAATGTCAGCTACATGCCGAGATAGGTACAAATGCCACCCACAGGGACAAATCAGCCAGTTGAGGCTGGCTTCTGCAACTTCACAGAGAGAAGAGCTGCACCAGCAGCTGCTGCAGGATTGACATACACCATTTGTATAGAAAAAAGCGTGTGCCAATATTCTTCTTTTCTCCACCTTAAGATGGGAAATTGAAAGAGCTCCTACAGATGATGCCAAAACTTCTTTATTGTTATTGCAAATACCACGACACGCATTTATAAAAACATAAAATCACACACAATTTTTTCTTGCAAACTGTGTACTAAGAAAAGATAACCACAGCTACAGCTTCTACGCAGCGAGTGCTGTGGGGTTTATTATGTAGCTGGAATCAGCCTGGATCACTACAAAGGAGCACTTACGCCTCTTCTCCCCTAGAAAGTGGGTATTGTTACCAATTAAGTTATTCTCACTTATGATTCTGCCTTCAGAAGCCTTCACAAGAAGGAATCACATCTCTTAATTTAAGAGTCACAGTCCAAGCGCTATATGCTGCTGTTTACATTTGATGATACCTGCTACTCCTACATTTTTTCCATCAAAATTGTGACACACAGAAGTGAATTTCCAAACAGATATCATACAGCTTCCAGGGCTACGATGGCCATGAAGATGCTGCAGGGCTTGGACCTCGTGAGCTATATGGAGAGGCTGAGAGCTGCAACTGTTTCTTTACTGGAGAACAGGAAAACTCAGAGGGACCTTATCTATGTGTATAAATACCTGGTGGGGGGAGTACAGAAGATGGAGCCAGACTCTTCTCAGCCGTGCCACGCAAAAGAACAAGAGGAATAGGCACAAATCCAGATAGAGGAAATTTTAACACAAGGATTTTTACAATTATTATTTTTTAAAAAATTGTAAGCATGGACAGACACTGGAACAAGTTGCCAGAAAAGGTTGTGGAGTGTCCATCCTTGGAGATGTATAACACTTGGCTGACAGAACAGTGACAAAACCTGCTGTGGCTGACCCTGCTTTGAGCAGGGGTGACGTTGGACTAGATCATCTCTAGAGGCCCCTTCCCCTCACTCATTCTGCGACTCTCTTGATTTTAGTACTGAATTCCTGGGGGAAGGAGCATTTATTTTATGAAATGAGCAGACCCACCTAGCAGCATAACAACAACAAGAAGAACGGAAACACTGCAACAGGACACAGAGAGCAAGAGCCTCAGGAAGGAAACCACTCTGCTTACCCTCACAAAAGGAGCAGTAACAGGCAGTAACTGCAAGGGTCAAAGGAGCGGGGCTGTAAACCAGCGAAGCCGAGGGAAGGGCTCTCTCTCCAGGAACACAGGGAAAGCTGGGACCAAAATCACCAGATCCTGCAGGAGAAGCACCACTCCGTGATACTTCATTGAAATACTCTGTGCCAACAGAGCTGCATGAACAATGGAAAAGGACCCCCCAAATCTCTAATTGTTTTCCAGCAGGTACAAGCAGAAGCAAAATTCCGGGGAGAAAGGACCCCCTAACTCCTGAGACGAGACACAGGTAACAGAAAGAAGCAGGAAAACTAATGCCTAGACCAAAATACGGCCCAAATCCAGGACCAATCCCAAGCAAAGTCGTAGTAGTTAGTGGTGTTAGAAGAAACCACTTTCCCTGGTTTCCTGAGTCTTCACAATGACTAGAAGGTCCACAGGACCCTCCGCAACATGTACAAATCAATCAAGAGAAGAAAAAGGTCTTGTTTTCCTCTTATTCATTCCATCAATGTCTTTGTGATTCTCATCCATGTCTGAGGGAAGAGAAATAGGTGGAAATAAAGCCAACACACTGATTTCTGAAAAGGGAATGAATGAAGAGCCAGGCAAAATACACCTCCGAGGACCTTAACTTGCCTCCACTTTTCTCCTTCCCCCCAAACCCCTGGGAAAGGCATCACAGCTGAGTGTCCCAAACCTCCTGAGCAGGTACTTCTCACCTCACTGCACATCTCTTCAGGCGGTAACACACCAGGTGTTCATTTGCAGCAGGCACCTTCTCAACAGTTCTTTTTCAGAAAGTGGTGTTGACTTACTACTTATCCACACAGGCTGCTTTAGCACAGAGTAAGCTGGATCCTGTAAGACTCCGTGAGATGATGCTCCGAGTCTGGAGTACCGTACTGTTCTGAAGTTGAGTTCCTAGACACAACTGCTGCGACCACCAAGAACTTTTTGTATATCAGAAGTGGCAAGGAGGGTAAACCAGCCTACTCCTAGAGCTCAAAGTTCCATTATAACAGATTAAATCCATAGACTATCATCTCACAGATGGTTAACTACCACAGAAGCCATTGCATTACAAATACATAAAGCAGAGAAGTCCCCTGCAGCAGTCATTCTTTCACTTGGACAAACTAAAGTTCAAAATATGTGCAGTGTTAGGAAAATGTGAATACATCAGTAAGTTTTAATCAAAACCTAACAGCATAAACAACATTTCCAGTATAAAATACCATCCCAACATTAAACAATGCTGGCTGCAAACCTTGCCATGTATCTGGCTGCAGAGAAGAGAGACGGACAGATTTTTGATGAAGGAGCTGAAGAAGAAAGAAAAACGGCCTGAAGTTCACAGGTCTTCAGTGAGAAACAAGAACGTGGCCTACATGTAAATGAAGCAAGTAAAAAAGCTGACAACAAAGACTGCTACAAGAGTGCAGAAAGCCAAATCAGAAATGGAACAGAAATTGGAAGATGAAGTAGGAAGCAGACATTTCCCTTCCCACATTAAACTGGTTTCATTTATCCACTGATTCACCCTGGTTGCAGAGTTCACTGTTCTTGTCTGTCAAGACACCCATGTTCATTTTCACCAGCCTTTGGCACAGCTCTGAGGATTTAAGCTTGACATTTGTTAAACCTAACAACAGGACTCCAGTCCCAAAACCTCCTTGCAGCACTTGCAGGAGACATTCCTTGCCTTAGTCTATGGACTAAGGGAGCAGGTCTGAAATACTGAATTGCTAGTTGCTACGGTCACTGTCTAATTACATGCACAGAATTTGTCAAGTACTTGTAATTTATTCCACATTACTGAAGCTCTAATACAAATAAAAACCACCAAAAAACCCCAAAGACATTGCATGTGATTGGGATTCTACTGGTTAATAAGCTTGTGCCAATATGAACTTCTTTTGTATTTTTAAAGATCCTTTTGCACTTCAAGGTTATTCATTTCTGTAGCGTATATATTTGATAAAGGGGAAGGGGCTATACTGTAATGGAACACATTTCTTTATGCTTTTTTAAGAATAACACGCTCATTTTTTTGCTGAACTTGTGATATGACCATCTTCAACATGTACGGCTCTATGTGTAATCACTGATAGTCATGCCTCATGTTTAGGAAAACGGTGCAATCTTTCAAGCCTTTAAACACCAAATTCCTTAGTTAAGTCTAAAGGAGAAACTGTGTCCACTTGCTAGTGGAGCACTTCTTCCTCTTGTCAGCATCATTTACCAGGTTTTCTTCCAACAGCTGCAGGACCAATGATTACCATCATTTTGAATAATAGCAGTGTGAACTATTTTCACCTCTTTGCCCCTGAAGCTATTTCAAAGCTTCTGCACAAACAAAATTTACACAAACATCTTCCTCTTCAGAATGGCTGGCATGTTCCCTACTTCCAATAGCCCTTCTCACCTTGAGGAAGCTACTACAAGGAACACCAAATCTGCAGAGAGCTTTGACTAAAAAAAGAAGCCTCAAAGGATTGCCTGAGGCACACTGCAATTTCAGCTTCTTAACTCCCTGTCATTTAGAGCTTCAGTGGCAGAAGCATTTGTCATCTCCAGCCAAGGCAGCACTGCGCATCCTGAATTTAAAGGCAAGGCAAATTCTGTAGAAGGGAACCAGGTTAGTGGGAAAACAAAGCTGAGGCATAACTGAAGTAAACAGTGAAGAAAAGGCTTAGAGTCAGAGAAATTCTTCTGTTTTGAAACAGTCTGGTGAACAGACAGAATACCAGGCAGCACAACCAGCAAAGCATTTCAAAACAGACTAAAACTATAATCTCTGATTTCTTCCCTCATGCTCCAGCTTGCCTCCTGAATGGCACGGGACTCCTGCGGAAATGACAGCACAGACTGTGCATCTGGTGATTTTGCATTTGGAAACTGATTGAGATTTGCCACCCGTTATTGTATGCAGAGGGATACATGCAGTTTTTCCCTTTTGTTACTTCCTGACTTCAAAGTCTTACGTTCCAATTCAATCCTCTTTTCTCAGATGCATGTTATCCACATGACATACTGCACCCGACTGAGAACAATTAAGCCCGCAGTTCTAAGTGAAATACTCACCTAGTCCTCCAGCAACTACTGCACCTCTGAGAACTCAGTTCCTTTCTTCTGAAGGACTCCAGAGAAGATCAGGTTTTAAGACTTCCCTGAATACACTGAACGTCAGGTGACTTGAGGCTACAAGCAGTGCCACTACAACTAGTCTCAGTTGTTCCCTAACTGGTGATTACAGGAAGAAATATCATAAAGAGATGTGCAGCTGGATTTAGTAACAGGGAGGTTATTCTTTTTTTCCTGTTTCTTCTTCAAAAAAAGAAACCACAACTGTTAAACCCTTTTCTTTTAAACTAGGACAGCTTTTTTCCTAGAAGTGGGATGGTTTCCTCCTTTGCCTTTTTCTTCTTGTAACATCTTGCTCTTTTTTCCCTGCCCTCACGTGCTCCCTGCTCCCTGTCCCTCTTGTTCCCTTGTCCTGGCTTTCTCCTTACTTCAGTTTTGCAGTGGATCCCTGAATTTCGCCTCCTTTCTGCTGCTTGCGTGCAGAATAATCCCTGCAGGTGGTACAGTACTAATTGCCTCCCACGTTCTTTAGGTAGTGTTTTGTCCGCCCCTCTGACACAAAAAACACATTCACAACAATACAGAAAAGTTCATCTCTTAACTGCCGCTGATACGCATTACCTACACACCGCTTTGTCTATTTTTGTTTTGTTGTTTGGTTTGTTTTTTTCTTTTTCTTAAACCAGGTGCAGTATGTAGACACGTTATTTTAAATGGATTCTTTCCAGTGTAGGTGGGACCAGTGAACCAGGGTAAGGCTTAAAAGTGACCAAATGCTTCTCACATCCATTCAACAACAGAATATGCGAGGGACAGACACTGACTGAACAGGCAAGCTTGCCCATGCCTCAGTCCTATGCTAGGTGGGAAACAGATTACAACGACTGACATCTGTTTCCAACTCTCATGATATCACGTTTACCATTCTGTGAGGGATGTGCTATCATGCTGACTGCTAATTACAGGGCACACTTTGACCAGAGGTATTGCAGAGGTTGCAGCTTTTTACCAAATCAGAAAGCTCTGTAGACTTCCTGAGGAGCAGTTACATATAACACCACATAGCAGGACCCACAAAATCAAATGCCTCCTATGCACAGCATACGTCCCGCACTCAAGTGAGAAGTTACGTGTCCTGTTCATGCCATCCTAGTTTTGAAGCATCCCTTTGTTGGTATTGTACTAAAACAAGTTCCGGTGAAGAAACTGCTAGCATGAACATCAGTGAAGGAGGAAAAGGTGTCTCAAACAAAGATGTCTGATGGGATTTTGCACTCATCATAAAGTTAGCTGTTTTAAAAAAGGTCATCCACAGAATGGCTTGGGTTGGAAGGGACCTTAAAGATCATCCAGTTCCAACCCCCCTGCCATGGGCAAGGACACCTTCCACTAGACCGGGTTGCTCCAAGCCCCACCCAGCCTGGCCTTGAGCACCGCCAGGGATGGGGCATCAGCACTAAATTTTACTGAAGAGCTTCTTTGGCAGCTTCCTATGCCACAGTATTCTTCATCACAGTTTCTCTTGCAAAAGAGAACTTGCAAAAAAAACCTGTTATGCAGTTCATCATTTAGAACTCAGTATTTTTTGGTCTTTGAGCGCTTCTGGAAATTTTATAACCCTAATGACCAGAAGTCTTCATTTCTACCACCTAGTTGTATACTGGTTTGATGAGCAATTTGGTTTAGCATATTAGAGCATATGGTTTGGAACTAGAAATGGATTCTAACTTTAGACTGAAAAGCACAACCTTGCTTACAGATACTCTTCAACACTAGTTGAGAACAGTATTTAAAAACGCTTACCTTAGCCACATAGGCTTCAACTCTGTTTCTTGATGGTAACGTATTCACGGTTGGGGTTAGGAAGCTTCCTCCTAGATTTAGACTTCTATTCAGTGCCAGATCGTTGCTAATATGTCCCAGTTCAGTTGAATACAGAACTGGACCACTGACAGCGCTGCTTGCAATTAAAGGTTTGCTTCTATGGCACTCCTGAAGGAGCTTAGCGTTGGCTTCTGCTCGTCTCTCATTAGCTCTGAAACATTCAGAAGCATACAAAGAATTATCTTTGGTAGTAACACCTCCGCAAAGTTACCCTCCAGGTCTTTGACTATTATTTGACTTCTGAAAGTGGAAGGGATTAAGAGAGTCCAAAAAAACCGTCCATAATTTGATCTGAGGTTTTTTGAAGAGCCTATTTCTAGGTAGCCACACTACCTGCAAGAAGCAGCAAGAGTTAACCAATACTTTGGACTTCTCAGCATTAAGGCCTCAAAGCAGTCTGTGCACACCGTGTGTTTACATAGCTCTTCCTGAAAGGTACATCACCTGCATAAGAACTCTGGGCTACCCTTCCTTTCCCAAAGAAAGCTGAAACCTATAACATGTGGCTAAAATGGAAGCCAAAAGATTTTTGTTGTTCTTCTTCATAGCATCAAATGCCATTCTCTGAAGGGCCTATCCTTATTCAAGCAGTAAAGGACATGACATTATCTTTTCTGCCATACTTAGAGTAAGAAGAGGAGATTAGAGACTGGCAAAAAGGCTGCCTGTTAAAACAAACTCCACTTCAAAAATATCCTATTAACACCCATGATCGGTGGTGTTACTGCTGGAACACTGAAGAGAAATGAAGATAGTTCCAATGAACAGGGGGGAGCCTTAAGGTACTTTCATCACAAATATGCTATCTTACGCATAATGCTGACCAGATGTAGAAAAGGTATTTAACGAAGAAAACTGCTTGAGGAAGAAGTAGTATCTTATTATCATCCCAAAAATGCATGGACTTACCCTTCCAGTTTTTTTGCTAGGCATCTTCCATTTTTAACTTCCTCCAGGTACAGGTCTTTGTACTTTTCCGCTTCTGCCGGTGCGGATTCTTTTTGAAAAATACTGTCTCGTTGGGTATTTTTTATCCTGTCCAATTCACGTTCGAGGTCTCCAATTCTGTGTTCTAGCTGGTTTGTCAGCAAAGCATGACAACTGGCTCTGATTTGTTCTAATCTGTCCTGGGAGGCTGCCTGCATCTGAAGTAGATACACACTTTCAACCACCGCAAAGAAAAAGAGAACTCTCCTCGCCAGTCAATTGCGTGCACCCAATTTCAAGGGCCCAGCTCTATTCAGCGAGGCAACTGTGCCTCCTCACTGCCATCAGCGACCAGGGCACAACCCTGGAACTACCACACCAAATGATTCTTTTCATTCAGAAAGAACTCCCATCTTAGCACTATTACTCATCAAAGCTACTGATGGAAGAATGCTATCTCTGTAGGACAGGGCATAGCATTCCTCAAAGAAATTATGGAGATGCGGCACCCCCAGCCCCCACCCTGCAGCTTTGGTGACTTCTTTTCTGAGCGTTGCCCCTTGTGCAATGACTAAGGAAGATGTGTATGCCTGGCTGTGACAACTCTAAGTTGCAATACCCATTCAAGGATAAACAATGAGAACAGACCAGTGGACAGTGATACCCCTCCAAGAACTGCAAAATGAAAATCTACCTTGGCAAGTTTTTGATTCAGGGCCTGCAGGCACACTGCACGCACATGAAAGCATCTTGCCCAACCATATTCCCTTCTCCCACTGCCCTTCAGGAAAAACAGAAGTACAGCGTAACACATGGAATCAGGCACCACCCCCCGCCCCTATAAAATGACAACCAAAACAGAAGTCTGTAACAGACACACATAAGAAATTAACTTACCTGCAAAATCAGATTGACTTCTTGCAGTTTTTGTCTTATTTCTTGTTCAGCTCACTCTTCCACCTCTTTTGTATTGTTCTATTTGGCTGCGATCCACCGTGTTAGTCTCCATATGGTGTTTGAGGTTAGCCACCTCTTCTTTCAGCTGGCTTTTGCTCTTTTCCAGTTTTTCATGGCTCCCACGCATGGTGGACAACTCTCGCAAATCATGATTTTGTGCTTCTAGCTGCATGCCTTTTTTAGACTATCTCCAGCTGCTGGGAAAGTTCATCAACCTGTAGACAGGAAAGGGGAAAAAAACAGGGAACTCAGAGGGATCTAAAATTAGTCAAATCTGTGAAAATTGGTAAAGGAGTTGGCCATCAAGACTATTTATCATCTGCTGATTCAGTGTTAAAACAAAAGTGAAACCAGGCTCTTCTTTTAAAACAAGAACAGCTTTCACATCATTTCTGACAGCATTCTTCAGGTTCCCATCCTTCCTCAGTTCTGCAGTGGGTCACAGACCAAGAGGTACCAAACCAGCGGCATTACACCCGCAGGGCTAGGCTGAAAAGCACTAGGGCTATTCTTCTGCGAGATGTTCATACGATCATAGGAAATCAAACACACCCATACCCAGTTACATCACAGCCACATTCTGGTTTCATCAGAAAAAAACCCATGTATCATGCTTCAGAGGAACTGTCACATGCTGTCACACGGTCAAAGCTTCGTCACAGAACTGACAAGGCAAGAAACAGATACCCTTTCCTTCCATTACGCTAATAGATCTGGAAGTAGTAGTTCAGAACACCACTTTTGCAGCAGTGGTGGCAGAAGACAGTCTCTTTAGGTCAAAGCTACGGTTTGTTTTCAAAAGATTTCCAGGAAATAATCAGAGTTCCCATAGGTCCCAATGGTCAACTACAGCTTCTATCCCCTTCTTTCCCCCTCCAGAAACATCCATCGTCTATACCTATTAACCATAAAACATGATATCCCATCATCTTTTATTTTTTAAAAAGAGGGGGAAACCACCAGAGTCAACACTTGAAAGTCTCTAAAATACGTAGAAACTTTACACTTATTTAAAATTGCCCAAACGTAATTCCATTCCCTGTCATTCAAAATAACTCTTCCAACAGGAACAAAAATATGCTGCTAACCTGTGAACTACAAATGAGCCACTCTCAAAGCAGTTGACTCATTCTACAATAATATCTTCTAAAAAGGAGCATAACTTTGAAACACAGCTATCTCAGTAATGAGCGGAGAAGCAGCTAAAAGGTTCCACGCTACCGAACAGCCAGAGCAACCTCAAAAGCATTTGTGGGTCTCCATGACAAGGGAAAGACGGACCGAGTCAGCTACTAGTAAGCAACAAGTTACAGGGTTTTTTCCGCATCACCTCACACTGCATTGTGCCCTGCGAAGCAAAGACACCATTCCGAAAAGCAAACCCCCACCTGCCTCCTGCTCAACTCGTGCCCGAGACAGGCTTCAGGGGGTGACCTTGGGCAAGGCCAACTGCACAGAGTTGTTCCGAGTGATGGTGGCGTTACTCCCCTCTCTTCCGAGAGGGAATGCATCCATCGGAGCCCGACGATGCTGCCACGGCCTCAAGCTGCAGCCAGGCCTGTGCTGGGCCTTCACTGCTCTCAGCCCTGGCCCTCACCCATGGACGTGACGTCCCAGTAGGACTGCAGACCTGCCCATCCCTATGGACCGGCCTGGTGATCTGCACTCTTGGAGGACTCTGCTTACTGTCCCCAGAACTGTCCCCAGAACTCTTCTGCTCTTCTTGGTGAGGGCCTGTGGGGCTGATCCCTGGCCTGTGTGGTCACAGACCCTGCCAGCCTTGCTGTGGCTCTTGCTTTGCCCTTCCTCTGCAGGACAGCCTACCCCTGATGTGCCCTCGCAGATACTGCTGTGTACGTAACACTTCCATCTTTACCCCTAAGAGCTACATCAGTATTACAGTCGCCTACTACTGTGACCATAGAAGGAACATCAAAAACCAGCCAAATAATTTCAGAAATACAGCCAAGAAAAAAGTAGTCAAAATCAACAACATGAAAAGAAGTATAAAGAAAGAACAAAGGTTACAAAAGAAAAACCACCACAATAACCCAAACAAAATAAAGCTCACCTTTGTTCTTAATCTGCCAATTTCATTGACCATTTTCTTCACTTCTCCCTGCAAATTCAGCTGGGACAGTCCCCCTCTCGCCTCATACACCCTTAGCTCCTTCGTAGCTCTGCTCAGCAGCCTCTTCAACCTGCACAGCAAACTAGTCATGAAAACAATGAAGCAAAGGAACAAAACTGGACTTTTTCACATACTCTCATGTAAACAGCACAGACACAGCTTGCTTTATCTTTAATGTACTTGACACACCAGGAATTACCAGGAAAAAACAGTATTCCTGCGCCACATACACTTGGAGAGTCCAGATTTCACCTGAAAAGAGGAATGAAAGACTCCCTTTTTCCCAGGAGAACTGCAGGGCAACCTGCATCTGCAGTTGTTTTGGCAGCTATTGAAAACTAGGGGCTGGTGTACAGAAGTACCTTGCAAGAACTAACGCGAGGCTGGCATCTGCTCACAGTTAGGTACACCTATTTTTACACTAAAGTTTAATAAAACATGACTCCTACGCAAGGATACCTCTTCACCACGCTAAAAAGCCGTACCTCTTACACCTTTCTGCAGATCGAGGTTTCTTTTCATTTCTTGGGCCAGACGTAGTTCAACTGGGCGTTTCAACTCTACCAGCTTCTTCACTTCCTTTCTTTCACTCTCGCACTTTCAAAAGAGAAAAGAAAGATGTATCACGCACACAGAGCACAGGAAAAATACCTACGTACAGTCTGTGCATCTAGCGCTCTCCACAGAGAAGCTGCCGGACGTCTCTATCCGTTAGCCACGTTCCACAGAATGCCATGGGACGGAATTCCCGAGGCTATTCCATCCATCCCTTCAGGTTTCACATCAAATAGACCAATATGTAACTACAGAAACAGATGCCCTCGCCTGAAGCAAAGGCCATCCTCTTCTAGACATAACAGGTGGAAAAGATGCTGGAGAACACTTTTGGCAGTGCCTCTGCTCACAGTAGGGATTACGTAGGTATGCACTTCATGGGAGAACATCGATCCATCCAAAGCTTTCATGGGATCTTCCACCAACCAGCAGGCAGGGGCTTGTGGAGGAATCTGATCTTTTGGAGTTCTTCAACATTTTATTCCCCTCGGCCATTACCTCCACCTCTTCTGTGTGGGCTTTTACTTAGCCACATGCTGGTTTTCCTCCTCTTGGTGTTTTCTCAGCCACACCAGAGGAGAGCTGGCAGCTGTTTTGACTTTGTACTTCCATTTTCCCTCTACAGAAAAGGAGAAAAGGGGAAGGCCGCCCCTTGGCAACTGGCAGGCGCTGCTTGTTTCCCAAGCACTCGTTCATTTACCCAGCATTCCTTCAGTATGTTTTTCTGCAAGGCTTTTAAGCTCCCGCTACGCTGAAAACATACAGCAGCTCCTCCATACACGCACTGGAAACATCAAGCATTTTAAACCTGCCTAGAAACCAAGGGGTCAGAAGATGACCACACAAAATCCAAGGAAGAACTGGGAACTGTGGCCTTGCTCAATGTGCTCAACCGATAGCAAACCACACTGGGAACTCTTCCCAACAGAGCCACTCCAGAACTTACACAGAGATACCCATCTAGCTTTTATTTGCTTCCTCCGTGACCCCCAAATGATAAGGTACTCGCAGCCTGAATGGCAGGGATAACAGAAAGCAATGATATGTAAGAACCTGACCAGAAGGTGCATGTGGTTCTCCTGGTGGTTCTCCTGGGTATTGGCTCAGTGCCTGGAGAATTTTCTGGGCTCACCTGTTGCAACAGTTCAGCCTTCTCCTCGTCCAGCTGAGCAACGCGCTCTTCAAGGTGGGATCTTGACTTCAAGTGCTCCTCCCACGTGCTGTGCAAGTCCTTGGATGTCAGAGCCAGCATGTTCTGCTTCTGTGTCTGTGAAGGCAACAGTGGCAGAAGAAAAAGTAAGGTGGCCGGAAAAGACAAGAGCGCAGGAGAATGCAGTAACTTACACAGAAACAGGCCTAAGCTCTCCTCCACCCATCCAAGACCTATGGCCAAGGTTGATGTGGAGTGTAAAACACACCTTAGGAACCATAACCAAGAACAGCAGCTGGAGCTGGTAGGAAGAAGGTAGAAGCGACAGGATGAGGTTACAACTTTGGGGCATAAGATGACATGCACACACACACACAAAATCACCCTACAGCTTTCCTGCAAAGCTCCTCTGGTTCCCTCTATACTTCAGTATTTGTAAGAACACCGCAAAAGGTTGTGCAAAAGGACAACATTCGCTCCTACTTTCAACAGCTACACTCAGATTTATTCATATAGTTACGGACATTAAGTAGCTTAGTTTTCAACTTTCTTTCCAACTCCTTTTGCAAGCGCAGCTTGTCTCTCTCCAGGTCACTGTGGTAGCGTGTAGTAACTTCAAGTGAAGCTGCTGGCATAGATTGCTTTTTAGGTGCATCAGCAAGCTCCTGCTGCAGTTGTCCAAACATGCCCTAACAAAACAGTTAAATTAGCATGAAGAAAGTTCTAAGAACATGAAATACGCCTTTAACTTATTTTATTATACAATTAGACCTGTCTAGATTGAACCCAAAAGTATGAAATTTTGCCTGCCAGCAGCAGGCATCTGCATGGATGATGACCTCTCGTCATCTTTCTCAGCTGAGAACCTTTGACTATCAGCAGCTGTTCACGAGGATTTCTGTTTCCTAACACATAAAATAGGCTCAGGTATTGTTCTTCCTTGAACAATACACAGGAACACACTGCCATCAGGTATTTTTTTCCTAACAAAACCCAAAGAAATCTGTTGTGATCTAAGAGCCACAGTCTGACTGCAAATATTACTCTGGTGACTGAAGGCAGGACTTTGTGTTAGATTGTTCTTTCTTCTGTTTCTTCACTATACAAATACAATTAAATGAATACAAATATCTGAAAGCTCCTTTGAGATACACTTTAAGGGTATGTTGAATCACATCCTCTTGTAGTCTTCTTACTCAGCTCGTTTTAGAAGTACTGATAGATTAGGTTTACAAAAATCTGCATAGCTCATATATATATATATATATAGCTATATACATATACACACACACACTCTCTCACATGATCTTCAAAAGGAACCCATTATTTTGGTAGTAAGAATACAAAGCAAGTCACAGTTTACCATGATTGACAGTACTGCTGGAGTGTGGCTACACATCATAAAAGAGAGAGCTTAAGGTCACCGTCTGACATGAACTTTGAGGAACAGGCAGGCCCCTCAGAACCCTCAAAACACAGACAGAAATCAACAGCTGGACATTACTAATACTCTTCAATCTTGATAGCAGCTTACAGAGAACCTATTTTTTCCCCTCTATAGAAGCTTCATATAAATCTATCCCCAACCACTTCACTTCTCTGTACCTTCATTTCTCAGCCCTCGTGTATTGGATGGTTCCTCCTTTTCTACCACTCTCATTCATGTCATCAGTGCAATACTTACATCAAAACCATCAAATACTTAAGACTATTCTATAGGGCATAACATGGACTAAGGAAAAGAGATGAAAAAAAGTTCTAGAGAAGAATCACCTTTCTTGATCAAAGCTTAGACTTGGATACCTTTTTTCTGTTCTCTGCTTAGATCTGAGGACTAATATCCCCGTTGCCAAAACTTTCCGCAATTCCGAGAGAAACATTACAAACCAGAACAAATTAGTATTCTTTGGTCCCATGCATATAACTTACACCGGATACATTAGGAACAAACTAATTTCAAGAATGGACAAACTTTAAATTGTTCTTTCTACGCATATACTTTACCTGTCTTTCTACTACGTCAGTCTCATATTTAAAGACTTGTTCCCTTAAATCAGTGCACTTGGCATTTAAATCCTTGTTTCGCTCTTCTATTAGATAAACTTGCTTTTCCCTATCAGCTCTAAGTTTGCTGAAAATGTCATTAAAACAGTGCTGCACATAATCCACCATTTTTTCTTTCATGATCCTCTTGTTCTGCATCTCTTCCCATTGCTGATGGAGTAAAAAGGTTTTTCACTCTGGAGCTGGGCCAATCGCTCCTGCAAGGACTCCTGTTTTATTACAAGTTTGCTTACTGGATCTTTCTCAAGTTGTCGAGCATGATCACATTCCTTTGCCCGACACTGGCCTTGACTTAATTCTTTTTTGCCATTTCTAAAAGCAAAGCTTTTTCTCTGAGCATTTGCTTCAACTGGTGAAGCTCATTTTCTAGCCTATTAGCTTTGCTTTTAGCTTTACACAGCTGCAGAGACAAGCTCTTGTTGGTTTCTTGCACGTCAGAGAGGTCACGATGGAGCTCGACTTGCAAGCAAAGGCATTCATCACGTTCTCTGTGAAATCTTCGTTCAGCATTGCTTTTTGATGACAAATGAAGTTCAAGTTCTTGAACTGCAGCGTTCAGGGAGGAACGAAATGATTCCATTTCTGTCTCTAGTCTGTCTTTGCTTTTGTTTGTCTGCTCAAGTTTGGAAGTCAGCACTGCAGATTCTGTCTTTAGTAAGTCCAGCTCCGTGTTGAACTGAAAAAACATTTGTCTTAACGCTTCCTTGTTCAGTTTAAGTTCCTTTTTGAGAGCTTCATTTTTTTCTTTCAAGGTCTCATTTTCCTTTAAATATTTTCCTTCTTCCTCCTGGTGCCTAAGTCTTACTTGAGTGACTTCTAGCCTTAGCATAGCAATCTCATCTTGTGGTAACTGATTCTTGTACAACAGATCCTGTTCTCTGTCAGTGCTGGATTCCTGAAGGACAGGGAACATGAATAAAGAGCCAATTGGGAAATGAATCTACAAAAAACCTGCAGCAATAAACTGCATTTTAACATTTCTAGTACTAAAGCATGACTTCAAAGATGAAGTTTCAGGCAATAAGCTACTCTGTGAACCCATGCACATGTACAACGTACGTACACAATGGAAGTGCAACATATCCTTAAAACCTAAATGAACATCCCAAATATACAGTTACGTTTTTTTCCCCCCTTAAACCAGCAACCAAAGCTTTTAAAATGACAGCGCTTTCTTGTATGTGCATGCCTTTATAATACTGCCTTTAAGGTTGAATTAGTTGTGCTACAGATCTGGTAAAAACAAGGCTAGAAAGGGTATTTTCCTTCTCAAATGTCTTCTGAACACTTATCCTTTTGTGTTACTGGAAGTTCGCTATAAAACTCAATCACCCCCGGAATGCAATAGTCCTGTATATTGCCTCTTTATTGTATGTATAACTTTTTTCCACTTAAACACATTCACTCTACATTTATTGGGCAGCACAGCCAAGAACAAAAAGGCTTCCAGACACTGCACATTCTTTAGGAAATTCAGTAAACTCTTTTCAAGATCTTCCAGGCACTGCACATTCTTTAGGAAATTCTGTAAACTCTTTTCAAGATCTTTTTTAATACAGTGCTTATGATTGCTTTTTCTCCTCCAGTTACTCTAACTTTTACAGAGAGTTGAATTCATTGCTGATATTCGATCATAAAATTTTAGTTATGTGGAGGTGGAAAAGAAAGGCATACTTGAAGTAAGTTCAATAAGGGAATAACTAATTTAAAAAAAAAAAAAAAAAAGCAATGGAAACACAAACACTGTCAAACAACTTTCTTCCTGGTCAACCTTGCCATAGGTAGCTAGGTGTTTCACTGCTAGAAAGCCTAAAAAGTGATGACAAAATGTCTATGAAATGGAAAATAACAGATAGGTTAAGAAACGGTGTAAACAGTGTCTTCTATTAGTTTCCTACTTGCACAAGTAATTCAGGTACATACAGGAGTGATGCTGCTTTCCAGAACTTTTAGACATAAGAGAAAACAAGAAAGGTATTTACCCAGATAAGTTACACTGGTAAACAGTAAATAAACCATCAAGAAACAGAAAAAGTTATGTAAGATTTATTATGACTTTAAAACAAACATGGTGAAATTTAATTTATTATTAGAAAAAAAAATCTGCTTACCTCTGATTTTTTTCCTATAGATCTTCTTGTCTCTTCTTCTAGTTCCATTTGTCTCCCAAGGTGGTTGTTCAAAATTCCTTCTTGAAGGGCTCTGGCCCTCTTTTCCTGAGAGAGCTGTCTCTGTGTTTCATCACGTTCCTCTTCAACCTACAGTAATACAATAAAACTGCTTGCATCTGAAGAAAAAACAGAGCTAGCAATACATCTTCCCATTCTCCCTTGCATACTTGAAAACATTTTTGATTCCCCACCGTTATGATAATCCACCTATAAATAAATAAATTTAAATTTTCTTATGAAAATTTAAGAAGGCGAAATACAGGATGTTTTGTAGTAATTCAAAAAAACGTAAGGCTTTGCCTGAAATACAAATGAAACCGATTTTGAAAAAGGAAAAAAGGAATAATAAACTGCAAAGCAAAAAAAAAAAAAAAAGAACAGCCCAATTGTGAACCAACTGTACTCTACTGTTCTCAAAATCTGACAATTGTTATCCAACGCCTCTTCCGTGAGCAAAGCGCCTCCTTCTCTAGGCATACTGGAATACAATTGAAAAGAAAGAAAATAAGACAAAGAGTTTAATTCATGATTTAATATACCTGTTTCAAGAGCTTTCTCAGTGTTCTTAACTCCATTTCTAAATTCCTAGAGTGTAACTCACGTTTCTGTTTCTCCTCCATCTCTTTACAATATTGATCTTCTTTCCTTCGGAGGTCTTCTCTCATTTTCTCACACAGCACTTCTACTCTGGGCCTCTTTTCTTCTTCTTGTTTCAAAGAACATCTGGGATTTAACGGAGTATTTGAGAAACAAAAGCACTGATATAAAAGTAGATATTCCAACATGATGAACTTGCAGAGACAACTCAAACCATAAAAAATGTTAAATGTTTTCAGAGTTCATATTTTTACTGTACTTTTCAGCTTTTTAAAGAATTCTAACTTCATTCTGTTGTGCATGGTATCAGTTGTACAAGATAGAGAAAAAAAACTTTGAGTGATTTATCCGTTATTTGTAAGTTTGTATAGGGAAACACACACCAGTGTGCACACTATAATAATAAAATTTAAAAAAACCCATCTTCATATTACAGCCATTTTGTTGAAAAAGGAGTTCGTTGTCTCATCAGATCAAAGCATCGTAAACTTTTACTATGGTTAGTATACATTTTCTTAGTATACTGAGCATTGCCTACATATTACGGATTCAGTGACCAGAAGTAATACTGGTGAATCAGCACGCCACTTACCTATGGCAGACCCGACAATTTTTCAGCAGCCTTCTGTAAGTCTAAAACAACTGCTGCCCACAGGCAGAACAAGCAGCTTCTGTTTACTCAAGAAGGATGTCAGTGTTCAAAACCAGATTCAGAAATGCATGGGGTTTAAGCTGAATACGATTAAAAACAGTTTCAAACCTCAGTTGGATCTACCTCTGGGAGAAACTACAGCAATTTCATTTTGAAGCTGACTTACAAGGAAAGCCTTATGGAAGGTCAGCTTCTTTACCAACTGAAACAATCAGCAATGAGCACTGACATGGTAAAAAACGGTCCATGGTGTGCCCACGGTACCCAAACAAGAAAGCAGCTTTGTGTTTGATCATTATTTTGACTATTTTTTCCCATATACTCACAATAGTGGACAAAAAAAAAAAATTAAAAAAAATCAAGTGTCAACCTAAGGGAAGAACTGCCAATTGAAAGCCTGCTTTAGAAATGCTGCAAGACAAGAATCAACCACCACTAAAATTACTTGAAAGACTGACAGAAATATTTGTATTTGAATGGTGTATATTGCAAGGATAAAGCTTTATATGTAGTTTCTAGTGTAATTTCGCAAAAAGTGTAACTTTTGAAAGTATAAATTTAACGCTGCTTGGAGAATTCACTTAGAATGAAAATACTACTTCTTTATACTTGACAGATGTTTGAGGATTTTGAACACCTGCTGAAGTCAAACCCAGGCCAAGCTGGGACCGGCCTCTCTTCCTCGTACCCCCCTCCCCCGCGCTGGGAGGCCCAACTCCCCCAGGCCCAGCTCCCGCAGCCTCCCCTCACAGGGCTGGTGCTCCTGCCCCCGGGCCAGCCCGGCATCTCCCTGCCGACCTCACACGGACTGGGCAAGATCTCCTGGGCTGGGCGGCCAAACACCGGGCCCCGGGCTCGAGACACAGCTCAGCAAGCCCTGCGGAGGGGTGGGCACTCACTGCCCCCAGTGCCCTGGCACTGCTGCCCTCCATACAGCCCAGGCCGCTGCGGGCCGCCCCAGCTGCCAGCTCACGGTGGCTCCTGCTGAGCTCGCTCTCTGCCTGGGCCGCTCCCCAGCCACGCCGTCCCACCGGGGATCACCACAAGGAGATCTCCCCTCCCAGGCCAGGGCTCTGCAGTTGTCCTTGCTGAACTGCCTACGGTGCCTGCTGGCCACCCCTGTCTGACGTGATGTCAACAGCGATGAGAAACCTCACGCCTCCGGGTCTAGCTCAGGAGTGTGGGGAAAGGGGCAATCCCAAACTTGACCTTTCCAACAAACAAACAGGTAAGCAAACAAATGCTCTAAGCTCTGGTTTGACTTGCACTGGGTGGAGTTAACAGAAACCCTAGTATTATAGGCCCACTGAAGCTGCAAGGACAAAATGAAAAAAAAAAACCACCACCCAACTGATGTGAATAAGCTGTAAATAATATGGTCAAGTTTGTATTCATAAACCAATATTCATTTTAATGCATAAATAAGCTTGTAATTGTAGAGCGACAAAGGGGTTAAAATGTCTGAAAGATCTTATAGACTGTTCTGGCAAGAAAGTAGCAAATCTCTGAAAGGGGAGCTGTCCTCCTTATCTGCAAAGCAAGCTGCCCTACCAAGGAGATAACGGGACAGCTGGATGTCCTTGAGTAAAACTACAAGGGGTATTGTGAAAACCCTGGGAAAGATTTCTACAAGTCTGCCAACTCATCACTTTTGAGACCTAAGGTGAAAAGTACACCATGAGGAAGACCTACATCCTTCCTCCCATAGACCACTGCCCACATTCTAAAGACCCCGGCCCACAATTTTTGGAAGAATCTGCGCAAGCGTGAAAGACTGATAAGCTAATTAGCATACGAAGCGAGGGTAGGCGGGTTCAGGTAATGAATATGTATAGGTGTTAATTGAATATTCATTTGTTTCATTGTATAAATGTGAGATGGTTCGTCACTTCGGGTGTGCACGCTTGTGGAGGAGCGATCCCCCGTGCATCTGCGTGCAATAAACATACCTACTTTATAACTTTCGAGTTATAGAGTCTAATTCTGCACGTCACAACCATCTCTCAAATCTCTCTTATAAATCTGATTTCCCCATACACATTCTCTTGCTCTTTTCTTGCTAGAAAACAAAGTTAGAACAACATCCAGAAGACTGTACATGGAGCTGGTATCCGGACGTTTTTCCCCTCTCACGTTATCTACTTCATAGCATAACTGGCCCACGGGATTCAAAAAACCCAAACCCAAAAGACTGGAAACTTCTCATCCGGGTGCCTGCACCATCAGTGTCTTTCGGAAAAAAAACACTGACAAGATAATACATTATCAGACCACAATTTACATACTTAAGGCTTTGGATATCCCTTTTCCATTCTGCTTCTTGGTGAGCCAATACGGATTTCAAATCTTGAGTCTTCTCCGCTCTGAACTGTGACTCCTCCCTTTCATCTTCCAATTTCCTTACTTCTCTTGAGAGCGCTTTATACTGATTTTTCTGACAGTCTAGTCTCTGTTCATATTCAAGAAGTATGTTTTGCAGTTTCAACAAAGTAGCAGAACCTGTTTTGAGACAGAAAAGACACAAAGCTGCACAAATACTGCCCAATGTATAAGCTGTTCAATGCTTTGCTGCATTAGGTGCAGGTGGCAGGTCTCGGTAGTGGGAAGGTCCCTGTGAGAAGGAGCCAGGGGTCGTCCCGTGCTGGACATGGACAGTTTCGATGGACCCACCGCAGGGCACAGCTGAGCCTCTCAGCCGTGCTGGCAGCTCCTCAGGAAAAACAAATGTAGGAAAGGGCGAAACCACCACACGGGCAGAGAAGGGGAAAAGCATGTGAAAACCAGCCCCGCAAACGAACACCCAGGTCAGCGAAGGAGGAGGGAGAGGTGCTGCTCCAGGTGCCAGAGCAGAGATTCCCCTGCAGCCCCTGAGAGAACCATGCTGGAGCAGATACCCACAGCGCAGTGCTGCGCAGGACCCCGTGCCAGAGCAGGCGGATCCTTCCCGAAGGACCTGCGACCCATGGAGGGCCCAGGCTGGAGGAGATCTTCCCCAAAGGACTGCAGCCTGGGGGAGGACTCACACTGGAGCAGGGAAAAGGGACGAGGAAGGAGGAGCAGAGAGAAACTGCTACGTCCCGACTGCAGACCGCAGCCTCCCCGTGCTGCCTGGGGAGGTGACAGGGAAGGAGCGCAGCAGAGCTTGAGCGGGGGGGGTGCCGACGTGTCCTTCTCAGGTTTTGGGTCTTTGTTTCTCACTATTGTTATAAATTGAGACCGCAACGGATCATAATCCAATTAAAATTTTATTAATTATAGCAAGTAGAATATGAGCAAAACAGCGCTGGACGGCAGGGGAGTCTGCGCTCCGCCAACTGCCGACCTGAGCAGTTCAAACAGTCCCTTTTTATACATCTTTACTTCCGTGTTCATGAGGTAGTGGAGTCATGCTTCAGTTGTTGTTAGGGGGTCGTTTTCTGCCTCCTGGTGGTCTTCCTCCTTTGTCTCATTGCCCTGTTTCTGTGGGTTCCTGGACATCTGGTGGTTATCTTATCTTGCACCAGCGGTGTCTGGTTTAGTTTGTGTATTGTGGTTATCTTATCTTACACAAGCGGTGTCTGGTAGCTGTTTGCATAAGCGTTTTCATATCTTTTGTTGCCTAAACTTTACATTGAGCTTAACATAAATCTTAATAAACAATACCCTAGTCCATAGTTTCTCACAATCCCCCCCTTTTTTTTTTTTTATCCTATTATTGTTTATTAGACGCTACTTTCATTCTCGGCACTGCAAGCAAACCTTTTTCCACAATCCCAACATTTATCATAACACTCACAAGGTAATACCTCACAATTACAATAGGCATAGTTCTCACGTGGCATAACGCATTCACAACAATCTTCATCCTCATTAATAGATACACTCTTATATTTTGCCCCAGACCTCGTAGTTAAAATAAGCAATTTAGCTATGTCAAACCGTTCTTTAATAAAATGTAAAATATAGCGTAATATACAAGGCCCGAATATAAGTCCCAAAATCAACATGATAAGCGGTCCTGCTAAAGCGGATAACAAAGTGGTTAGCCAAGGTGAAACATTAAACCAGTTTTCATACCATGACCTGCCCGCCTCACGATCCTTCTTACGTTGATCTAATCTTCTCCGGAGTTCAGACACGGTGTCCTGGACTACTCCCGTATGGTCAGCAAAAGAACAACATTCTTCATTGAGAGCTACACATAACCCTCCTTCTTTTAAGAACAATAGATCTAATCCTCTTCTATTCTGCAGCACTACTTCTGATAAAGACTTTACTGAAGTGGCTAAATTTTGGATAGATTGTTCTATTTTTGCTAAATCCTCATCTACAGCCATCTGCAAACTTTGTAATTTCTGACCTTTTACTAGGGAGGCTATGCCTGTACCTGCTCCAACTCCACCCGCTATCAGCAGTGTAGCTAGGGTTACCACTGTAATTGGCTCTCGTTTTTGTCTATTCAGGTCTCCTTCAAAGTGGCGTAACACCTCCTCAGAGGTGTGATAGATAGCAACAGTTTCACAACCCCAATAGCCACCAGTAAAAATGACCTGGATAATTACAATAACTTCTGCCAGGGTTACTTGCTGGACATATATATAAAATGCCTTGCATTGGGCCTGAAGCTTTGCTAGATCTGGGGTAAAAACAGGGGAGCCCTGTTCTATAGGTATCAGGGAATATAGATGCACGGAGAAATTCCACTTCCCTGGACCGATCTGAGTTTGAATTAATTTTGACTCTGGTAAATTATATAATTTCCAGGCGTTCATCTTCGTCACTTCCTGAAGAGAAATACTGGATTCACGAGTGAAGAAGTCTGTTTTCATGTTACATGAGACTTTGCTGGACTGTTATTCTGCTATTCAATTTCTAGTTCATGTTTGTACTTTGCATCAAACACACAGTTTTCAAAATAACTCCAAAGGGTTGGGTAATACATATAATAATAACATACAAAACCAAAACCTAAAAATAACACTTTTTCTTAACACATTCCCTTTTTTACATGCGTCACTATCATGGCTAGACTATAGGGATTTCGCATGCGTGGTCTTTCCAGATTTTTCCAACACATTCTGTGGGGCTTTAAAATCACGCATGCGCATGTTCAAAGGTATACACGGACCATTCGCGTGATAAACAATGGCTACTGCGTGCCCAGATGAAGTCCCAAACCCATTTCCCGAGCTTACCACTCCGGTAAGTCTGTTAATGGTAACATTCATGGCACTATGGCCAAATGACAGGTCCCCGTTTTCAATGTAAGGTTTTCTCACCACCAGACCACCACGTCACCTGCCAGAGAAGAAGGGTCTAGAGTGGACATTTCGTCCTCTGAACATTCTGTAAGGTGAGTGTTCTCAAAACGTTTAACCTATATGGTTCATTAGAAAGAAGATCAAAATTTTTTTTTTTTTTTTTTTTCCTGTTGCTGTTTAGGCAGAGGGTGCGTTTTTCTGTTGTCTCACATCAAGAACTTATGGCGGAGGTGGAAAAGTATAAAAGGCGTTACCATATCCTCATCTATGCGTTCCTGGCGGTTGTTTTTGCTGCTATTCTATTTTTTTTCTTACTCAGCCTACATTGTTATCTGAAATGTTAAGAGTCAATTGTTTCCAAATTCTTGTTGGCTATTAAAATGTTAATAGTCATGCTACTTGCATTTGTTTAACGCCATCGGGTGAAACCATTATAACGTGTTGAATTAATCTTATAAAACATGGAACAGCACATGGCAAAAACAATAAGGTGGCTAATCCACATAACAAATAAAATAGGATTCGTTTTACTCAGGGGCTCCCGAGAAGCCAGGAAAACAAGTCAATATTCGTCTTTCCAAGTTCAGACTGGAACCTGGGCTAACTTCCCTATCTCTGACGTGATTTGTTTAACTACCTCACCATTGTCATCAATTTTCAAACAACAATTGGAAACATTTACTTTACCACAAACACCTCCTTCTTCGGCTAGCAGGTAATCGAGAATCATCCTGTGTTGATAAATTGCATTTCACGTCAAAAGCTTTAGCTGTTTGATTAGTAATAACTTCCAAGACAGCCTGTACATGAATGATATGATTCAGATTGTAGATAGGTTCTCGAGCACCGTTAATAAGTTCATTAGGATTCCAAGTTGCAGGTCTATAATACTGTATGATACGTTGGGGTGTCCATTCATTTAATAAATATTGGTACCCCCCCAATTCTTGGGAGTCTGGAAAAATCAACTTGCCACTGTTGCCCTGGCTAATTTTCAAACACATTTCACATCGCTGAGTCACCTGTTTTATTACAGTATACAAGTTCTGCCCTATCAATTTCTGATTTAGACTTTTATATAAATTATCAGCTCCCCAATGCATCTTATTATGTTCTATTACGGCTGTGGTCCATATTAAATTGGATGGTACCACTATACGACCATCCCTCAAATAAGTCCACTTATTTATTTTATCATTCATGTCCTGAATTACCTTTAAGTTTTCTTTAGAATAATTTGGCTCCTGATCTGTACTTACAGTTTGGATTTTACCATCTGGTATTAAGGATAATTCCTTCTTTCCTACCTCCTCTGCTACTTGTATGGCTTCATGGTCGGCCAGGCGGTTTCCAATTTCCAAATCAGTGCCTTAATGGGCCATCTTATGTTCTTCCTTCCTGGACGACCCTCTTATAACAGAGGGGGCCCTTCCTCACATCAAGGTCTGGCATGGCACATGTCCCCACCGCTCAACGCCTACTGGGTTGCAGCCAGCAGCAGAGCTCAAGATCCTTCTTGGTGGCAAACACAGAGACCAACCCAGTCTTGCCCTTGATTGTGGTAGGAGGCACCTGACCAAGCTTATTCCTTGTACTTTGTTGTCAATGCAGAGTTTCATCTGCACATCCCATAACAAGTCACAGTCATGGTAAAACACAGATTTACATTAGTAGAACTACTACAGAGTGTATTTTATTTTAGTTTTTATGCAATATTCCCCACAGCCTTGCTGACCAAGGGATATTGTTTTACCTGAACTAGGCAGGCCTCCCGTTTATCATTTCTACTATAACAGGGAAAGCATTATTCCCCTTACCTGGAATTTACTTCCAGATATACCTGGTTAAAGATTTCTTTTACTTCAGGGAGGTCCTCTCTTCCACTTTTCTGTTGAATTAAAGATAAGCTCAACATTTACTTTAAAGGTTTCAGGGTATTTTCCTGGTGGCCAGCAGCTCCCACAACTGTAACAAATTCTTTTCACTGAAGTTTAACACCAAATAAGTTGGTTTTGTATTCACCAACTTTTCTACATCACGATTACCTTAGTAAAAATCAACTCGAACCTTTATCCAGTCCTATTCACAACTGACTTTCCAACATCTAGATTTCCCCATCAGAGATTCACCTTTACTCTCCTCAGACCCGCTGCCTGCCCTAGAGGGGCCGTTACCGGTCCCGTTGTGCTGCAAATGCTGCAGCAATCGGGGTGACATTGTCAGGTCCTTCTGCTCAATCGTCAGCAACAGCAACCCCCTCCTCCCCACCATCAGGAGGATTCGGGGCAGGAGATGCTCTTCCTGCTCTGCAGGTTACACAAGCCTGCCTCTGCTACAGCACTTCTGTTTTAACTCTTTCTCACCCTGAATGCAAATCTGCTCCTTGTTGCTTTAAGTCTGCAATCTTACATACCATGCCTTCGCAGGCAAACAGCAAACACCCTGCCATGCGTCCCGCAGGACTCAGCCGCACCTTCGAGGGGCTACGGGGCTTTGTACAAACTCACCCCGATACTTCAACACTTTCACAGGGTCTTTGATTCTCCATCACCCCCCCCCCTTCAGACCTTACATACATTAGCACAAGTTTTTTTATCTTACAACGTGTTTCATTCTGGTTGCCGCACAGAAAGAACCACAACCTGAGCTCTCTCTATTTTTTTTACACAAATATTTCAACAAGAACATCCTTTTAGTTTAGGTCTCAGGTTTTTGGTTTTTTTTGTTTGTTTGTTTGTTTTATCTTATCCTTTTCTAGAGCCATAATCAAAGATCAGGTGGTGTTAATCCCACACTCCTGTCACAAACATATCAGCACACATTACTTCATCCCATTTTCCTTCTCTCCGTACTGCAGCAAAGTATTATAATTTATAGTTCCATTACAAGGCAATTTTTCCCCACCTTCCAGCTTATAAAGTGGCCACCATTGATTACAGTACTTTATCAACGTTTTCTTATTCACATTTCCACCAGCAGACCCTCCAATATCCCTCCAGTGACTCAAAACACACCCTAGCGGATTTTTCTTTAAAATCCCACCACTCTGCTTTCCTCCCATTTTTCACAGCTTACACTCACAGAACACACTTATCACTTACAGAATTACTACTTACAAAATGCAACACACAGGTATCTTTCTACAGCAACACCAAGAGCTCACTATTATTATCAAAAATATAGCCAAAATCACAGTAACAATTATCAAAGTCAAATTCCACATTCCATAAATCCGGTAACCAAAATAAGCAACACTGCAGCAAATAAGCTTGAAACAATGAATATTCCATTAACGATTATACATATTCATTACCTGAACCCGCCTACCCTCGCTTCGTATGCTAATTAGCTTATCAGTCTTTCACGCTTGCGCAGATTCTTCCAAAAATTGTGGGCCGGGGTCTTTAGAATGTGGGCAGTGGTCTATGGGAGGAAGGCTGTAGGTCTTCCTCATGGTGTACTTTTCACCTTTTGCTCATTTGCAGTGTTCTTATCAGTCTAAGGTAATTTATGCCCTTGCTGGCCATCTGCTTTTCTTGCTTAATTATTTCTTTCACCCTTATCTGTCCTCTCCTGCTGAAGTGTTCCGCTAAAGTTTTTCCCATGATTTTGCCACAAACTGAGTTTTGAGGAGCGCTTGCCCTAAAGGGTTGTCTGGATTTACCCCAGAGTACAGCTGAAGGGCTTTCCTCAGTCGTTCCAGCCACTCAGTGGGGCTCTCATCTTTCTTTTGCATTTCATTAAATGCTTTATTGATATTCTGGCCACGGGGTACTGCTTCTCTAATCCCCTGAATTACTATAGTTCTCAGGTCCTGCATATGAGTTCTATGCGCCGGATCCTGATTATCCCAATTAGGTCTTTGGAGTGGCCATTTAATATCTGCTTGGGGTCCCTGGGTTTCCTCGGTAGTAAATAATTGACAAAGGATAGATTGCATCTTATCCCAAGTATAAAGGTTTGGTCCCAGAAATTGATCTAATCTTTCTGCCACTCCGAGTGGGTCCTCAATTAAGTGTCCCATCTCGGTCCTTTTAAAATCTCATAGGTCAGCCGAATTTAGAGGCACAGAAATATATCCGATCACAGGTTGAGGTCCCCCCATGGGCTTTTCTCTTAGGGGGTATATTTGAGCTGCCCCTTTTTGACTTCTAGTTACGCGTCTAGGAAGAGGGGGAGACCCTTGTTCCGACTCTGGTGGGGGAGTGGGCGCTCTGGGGACCTCTGCAGGAGCAGGAGGAGAAATGTAAGGAGGGGGCGTTAGAAGGGTTTCGTCTAACTCTCCCTTCTTTTTCTTTTGTTTAGTTTTTTTATTTTATTCAGCGGGTAAAGTCTAGCTCCCGGTTTTTTAGCCACACCTCCACATATTGACTCTCCTCCGGGTTAAGGGTTTTTTTTTATTATTAACCCAGAGGTTTAATTGCTGTCTTACCCAATCTTCTTCTGACCCATAGACTGGCCAAAAGACATTTTTAGAAATCCTCTTCCCTCCCCATATCTTAGTACAATATTCTATCACTTTCTGCTTATCTTTCCCTAGGGTTCCAGGGAAATATCTCCAATTGTCCAAGATATATGCCAGAGGGGTATTCTTAGGTACAGTGGGTACCCTTCCCATGGGAGTCGAAGGCTTGCTGCCCTTCGCCCCCATCTTCTGGAATATCCACAAACATACACTCACTCGCTCCCCTTGTTCCTGGCCCAGTCCCTCGCGGGAGATGGGAAACGCAGTACTTAAGAGTCCGCACTCGCTTGGTTCAGTATATCGAACCTCTCACTCGTTATATTCCAGGAAACCCAATCCCACCCGAACGGCAAACCCGCGAACAACTTCGCAATATACTTACGCGTCCTGCGTCTTCGTCCGGACTCCCGTGCACAGAATTTTTATGGGATTTTACCGGTTTCTCCTTTGCTCATTATTCTAGAATTTAGGTTCATCGGTAAGGTTGGAGTAAGCTGTTGGTCGCGGGGCCGCGAAATGTCGCGGGGCGCCTCCCCGGAGGACCAAAGCCCACCGTTCCTTATCCGAGTCACGGCACCAGGAATTGTTATAAATTGAGACCACAACGGATCATAATCCAATTAAAATTGTATTAATTATAGCAAGTAGAATATGAGCAAAGACAGCGCTGGACGGCAGGGGAGTCTGCGCTCCACCAACTGCCGCCCTGAGCAGTTCAAACAGTCCCTTTTTATACATCTTTACCCGTGTTCATGAAGTAGTGGAGGTATTGACCCTTCACTCATATATCCTTATGTGGGGTTGTCTGTCTTGTTTCTGTCGGTTCCTGGACATCTGGCGGTTATCTTATCTTTCACAAGCAGTGTCTGGTAGCTGTTTGCATAAGCGTTTTCATATATTTTGTTGCCTAAACTTTACATTGAGCTTAACATAAATCTTAATAAACAATACCCTAGTCCATAGTTTCTCACACCCACGGTGGCCACTGCCTCCCAGCAGTGCCTGCCAGGTGGCCAGGGACACTGGCCCTGAGGGATGGAGGCCAGACTTCCCAGCCCAGGGATGGATTTCACGCTCTGAACACTCCGAGGTTGCTTTTAAAGAGGACACTTCCTCAGCAGAGAACTGGGATTATTTATTGTTTGTTTTCCTCCACAGCAGCCTCCTGCGGGGACAGGCACAGCCATCCCTTGGGGTGCGTGGGGATGCCACCTCCTCAGCCTGACAGAGATGAAGTGTTGTAGGTTGCTTTCTTCAGGGTGTCCAGGAAGAACTGCTCCTTCTCTAAGAAATCATGGTCCTAAGAGAGGGATAGATGGCACGGATATCAGAGTGCCACAGAAATGGGGTCACAGGCCAGGGTGCTGCTCACGAGTGATGGGAGTATCCCAAACCCTCCTCCGTGCGGCGAGCAGCGGGCAGGTACCCATCTGTGGTAGCCCCCGGGGTGTATGGGCTCCCCACAGAGCCCATAACCTCACACCGAGTGAGGCCCACAGAGGAAGGCTCAAAGAGCATCCCTGCCTGGGGAAGGACGCAGCAGGGAAGGAGGGGGCTGAGGATGGGGACATCATGAAGCCAGAGCCCAGCAGAGCTGGCTTCTGCCACCCAGGGATGGGGCAACGCCATCAAGCCAAGGATGTTATCAACCAGCCTGAAACAAGCCGTGAGGACGCACCAACCCTTGCTGCTGGTATCACTCTTCTAGGTGCCCACGGCTTCTGCGAGCCCACCCAGCCCAGCAACGATCTCACACCCACCCTGTGGCCGTCAGGCTCAACCCAGGCTTCACCCAGCCCTGCTCCCACCCAGCTGGTCTGAAGCCCTTTCCAGCCCTGGTTTCCCACCACCTCACCTGCTGGGCCCTGTGCTTCAGCAGCAACAATGTGGCGTAGAGCTCGGTGGGGCCAGCCCCAGTGTCCCTGCTACCCCCTGGGCTATGCCAAGGGAGCGCGCTGGTGGGAAGTGGAAAACCTGGAACAAGAGCCCAACCGTGTGGTACCGCTGCCGTTAGAGGAACAGCAGACGGACAAGTGTCCCTTTTTTTGCTGCCTGCATGTCCCTGCAGCAGGGTCCTCCCCAACCTCCCACTGCAAACGGCCTTTAATCCACCTGCCTCTCCCTTCCTGCCCCCTCTGCCCCCTCCTGGCACTGCCCTGGCTCAGAGGTCTCTGCTGAGCTCCTTCAGAGGATGTGAGGAGGCCAACTCACATCTGAGTGTGTGATGAGCCCCCAGGAACATCCCAAGCCTCCTGAGAAGTGGAATACAAGTGCAACTGGCCCCCAGCATGTCCCGTCCCCCCCCTCCCCCAGCAGCGTGCAGGAAGCCTTACACGGTGTGCTGGAGAGGCCTCTCCTAGGGGCACTGAGGCCCTGGTTTGTGTTCAGCAGCATCGCAGAGTTGGTGGGCAGTTCCTCACGTATCTGTTCGAGCTGTCTCCTCTGGCGAGCCATGCTCAGCCGCTCCTGCCCCATCCCCGGGAGAAAGAGAGAGAAACTGTTGGCAAAGGTTCAGGCCCTTGGCACAGCGGCCCCAGGCCAAGAAGGAAAGGCAAGGGAGTATTTGCCTCGTGAAGACGCTGTTCCTGCTGCTTCAGCTGCTCCAGCTGCTGCTCCATGACCTGCAGCCTCCTCTGGTGCTCGGACTCTATCCTGCACGCCTCTTGCAGGGCTTGCTCCCCTTCCTTGTACTTCTGGGATGAGAGCTGCAAGGCAGAGCAGCTGAGGAGGCTGGGGACAGGGACCCTCGCTGCCCTGGGGCAGGGCTCCTTTGTGCACCCCCTGTTCCCCTCCCAGGACAGCGCTGGGATTCAGCACTCAAGGAGGGATGTGAAACCCCAGCTGTGAATTGCAGCGCAGATGCTTCACTTACCTTGGTCGTGCTTTTAATCTGCTCCTCCTGCTGCTGGATGCGCAGTGTGGCCCTGTCCACCTTCTCCTTCTCCAGCCTCAGCTCCTGCCAGGACTTGTCCAGCAGCTCCCTGTCCCTCACCAGCTGCTCCTCCCTGGTTTTCAGCTCATGGCTCCAGATCTTCAGCTCTGCCTGCTCCTAGGATGGGCATGGGGAAAATCAATGCACTACCTGCCCTATCCTGGACACTATCTCATGTCCCCCCAAGTGATGGGAGAGATCTGCCCCTGTTTTCCTTCTTGTGTTTGCCAGTTTGGGGTGCAGAGCAACACCACCAGGTACCCAACCAATGCTCTCATCCACCCACCCTTGGGCACCAGGGTTGGCAGAGCTGGGATTGTACAGGCACACACACACACACCTTCCCCAGAAAGGACGGAGCCCCTCACCCATGCTACACACTCTAAAACATGCTCAAGGCTTGGCAGTTTGTCAGCAGTGGAAACACCCAGCCTGAATGGTTATTTTCCACCCTGGTAGCCCTCAGAAATGCAGCCCTGCCACAGTCTGTGCCACAGCTCCTCTGGACAGCTCCAGGGGGGAGAACTGGCTCCAAACATGTCCCCATGGCATGGGGAGGTTCTGTTTAACCCACCATGGGGGTTTCCTCTCACCAGACTTACAATGGAGGCGGCTGTGCCTGGTCTGGCTGCCCAAACTCCTCACAGGCAAAGGGGAGAGACAGAGGTGACTGATGCTTCAGTCAACATCTAAAACAGGCTGGTGGAGGCTGCTCCTGGAACAGCCCGATTCTCACCACCGCAGTGATGTCTCTTAAAACTTGTTTTAAACACCTGAAGGCAGGGCTGAACATCTCCCCGGTGGGCAGGACCCATCCGTGAGCTGCCAGGTGGTGCTGGAGGCCATGGAGAGGGGCTCTACTGTGGTACCTTGGCCAGGCTCATGATGGTGCCCTCTCTCTGTGAGTCCATCTTCAGGGCTCGGTCCATGTTGCGCTCCATCTGCTCCTTCCTCAGCTGCTGCTGGGTGTGAAATTCAGCCCACTCGGCTGCCAGCTTCCGCTGCTCCTGCGAGCACTTCTGCATCACGGACTTCTGCTCTTCCAGCAGAGCACTCTGGGGAGCGTTGCCAGAGAGGGAGAGAAGAAGCACTAAGTCCCATTCGCCACAGGATTTTTCTCCTTTAACCCATCTCTGCCGTGCAACATCTAGGGGCTGGTTCAAGCCCACGGTGCCTGGTGTGAACCCTGTCACCGTGAGCTCTGGTCCCGTGTTCCTCAAGAACCAGCACGTGCCATGCGCACACACCGCGGCCTCCTGCATCCGTGAGCCAGAGGGCTGGCCTGACTGCGATTCCCCCTGTGTGAGGCTGAGGAGGCAGAGAGCTGCAGAAGGATGCTGCAGCCCAGCACCCAGCTCTTGCCTCCACCACACAATGCAGTGCAGCCCTGGAGATGTCTGCCCCACCTCACCTTCGCCCTCTCCAGCTCTGCTCGCTCCATGGACAGCTGCTGGGTCATGACTCGCCGCTGCTCCTCCAGTGAGTGCTGCAGTAATTCCACTTTGGATTGCTCTGCCGTTGCCCTCCATCGCTCCTGCGTTCAGACACAGAGGTGACAGATGCTATTCACAACCTCCAGGCCAGGAACCTCCAGTTGGTGAGACACATACCCCATACCCAGACAGGAGGGCCGACCCGGGCAGAGGACACAGTGTGGGCTCACCTGCTCCAGCAGCCGAGTCTGCTCACTCAGCCTGGCCTCCATTTTAGCGATCACCTCCTGGAGTTGGCTCCGCTCCTCCTCCATGTCCCTCTGCTGCTGCGATAGCCTGTCCTGGAGCACTTGGGGAGAGGCACGAGCAGCATGAGGCGGGAAGTTCTTCCCTTCTATCCACACCATGTTCACAGAAAAACTGTGTGTGTTTGTGCTCATCACCCCTGGCACATCCCCAGGACACTGCTTTGTAAAGGGAAGACCCCGAGATGTCCAGTGACCAAGGCAGGCAAGGCTTTGCCAGCCTCAGCTCCCAGCCTCTGGCTGACTCAGAGCAACTTCTCCTTGTTTTCTGGGTACCCCCAGCTCCGGTGGAGACCCCGCAGCCGTTCCGGCACAGAGGAACAGCAGACATACCCTTGAGCTGCTCGTCCCGCTGCCGTACCCCCATGGCCAGCTCCTGGGAGGTGGTGTGGTGTGTGGCCTCCACCTTTCGCGAGAGGTCATGCAAGTTGCTGGAGAACTTCTCCATCCGCTCGATGATGCCATTCAGAGACCTGCAGAGAGAAGTGAGGGGAGGGTCACCCCTGTGGGACACACTTCATCTCACCGCAATGGAGAGGGGGATATTTGGTGGCCCAAAGGCCGGGCAGCCCTGCCCTGAACCTCTCTGGGTCACAGCAGAGCAGTAGGAAGATGCAGCTCCTGCTTCCGGGGGGCACTGACGGGTATTACACAGCTCAGCATCCCCGCAGGCAGTGGGTGGGAGAGGGGATGGCCCCTGTTGCCATGGTCCAAGCCTGGTTCGTGTAGGACAGGGAATGCTGTGGCCAGGGACCAATGTGGGAACACAACTGTCAGTACCTGGTGTACGATGTGGCGCTGGTCACTGCATCGATCTCCTGGTCTTTCAGCCGCTTCAGCCGCTGGAGCTGCTCTTCGTGGTCTTTGCGCATCTCCTGGACAGACACCCTGCGGGACACGGGGAAGGAGCCTGCCACAGGCTGGCACAAACCAGTGCTCCCCATGATAGGCATTGTGGGAGAGGCTTGGTTGTGGGGCTGAGAATCAGGTGCCAGGAGCTGAGCTGGCATGGGGGTCTGTCCTGGGGCATTCCACCGACAGGCATCCACATTTGGGATGGGCCCAATTTTGGGGTTATGAGCTCCTCTACCAAAAACTGATTTGTCATTGACCCAAACTATGTGGACATCAGTGACTCACTGAACTCACTGACCTGAATAAAAGAGATTTGGGGGAAGATAAAACATTGGGTTCAGCATCTTTCAAAATACAATGCATTCACTCTGAAACCACGTCTCCAGTCAGATCTCCCTGTGTCCACCTACAAAGCAAATCCCCGTTCCAAAAGGCACCAAGCTGCCCACAACCCAGTGCTTCTGGAGTCTGGTTTCTCCTTTCACCATGTCCCCAAACCACTCCCTGGTTCCTTCGCTGAGACTGTGGGTACCAGCCACACGTGTGTGCCACTCGTGCCACTCTCACCTCTGCAGCTCTTGCAGACGCTCCATCTCCAGCTTGTTCTGCTGCTCCAGCGTGGCCAGGCGCTGCTGGTGCTGCGCCAGCAGCTCTGCCCGTGCCCGCTCCGCATCCTGGCTCTGCAGCAGGAGCTGAGCCATCAGCTGCTCCTTCTCCAGCCGCAGCCTCTCCTCCCGCTGCCCGTAGGTGTCCTCCACCACCTTCACCTGGTTCCTGCCCCGAGAGGTCACAGCCAGGAAGAAGTGTTGCTTCCACAGCAGTACCCAGCACTCCCCCCCCCCCCCCCGCAGAGCGCACACAGGGGTTTGCGAGCAGATCAGTGTTGCTGTGTGCATGGCGAAACACGCAGACCTGAGCCTTGAACCCTCCTGCTACTGCCCACTGTGCTGCCTGGTTGGGGGTGCGCTGGCAATGGGACCAGCCCCTCCTCCTTGTCACCCAGGGGACAGTGGTGGTGAGAGTGGACTCCCATGTTGGCTCACCTGTGGGGCTGCTCTCTGCCCCCACCACGTCCACATCGACATGGCTCTGCGCCCACCTGCCCCAGGGGCGGATTTGGGAAGCATCCCAGCACTCCCACCCCAGGAGAGACAGAGCTGTAGGCGAGGAGGGAAGCACAGGTGAGAGGCTGGTACCTGTGGGTGCTCTCAAGGAGATTCAGTTCCTCCTGGTGCCGCTGCTGGAGATTTTCCAGCAACAGTTTGTGCTGTGTCCGCTCCAGCTCCAGCATTCGGACCTGCCAGGCACCCGGAGAGAAAGTCCTTGTGCTGCCCTGGGGACAGAACTCCCACAGCAGCACTTGGTGGCCATAGGCGTCTCTGGACAGGGAGGTTTCACCTCTCTCCCCTGTCACCCTGATGCTATTGGGACAGGATATGGCTCCTTCTCCTCCCTCTGGGTCACCCGTGGTCCCCCATTCAGCAGGCAATGGGGCTCACCTGGCTCTCCAGCTCTGCCACACGGGCCTGGGCGCTCAGCAGCGCTGCCTGGCAGCCTGATGCATCCTCATGGAGCTGGGCTGCGGGAGCCCCCTGCCTCGTCTCATGCTGCAAGCCCGGGGCTGAGAACTCTGCCTACAAGGATGGAGAGAGAAGATCGAGGCCCTTCAGGATCAGTGGCTTTGTGGTGCGGCCATCAGCCTCCAAAAGAAGGCACCTGCCTTACCTGCAGCTGCGGGGCAGCCTGGACATGTGCCCTGGGTGCAGGAACCTGCGGAGACACAGGGATGCTCTCAGGGAGGTAAAGCCCTGGGGAGAACATCTCCTCCTAGCCTGGAAACGGCGATCCATCTCCAGCCTACTGCAGTACCACCCCCACCCCCTCCCCAGCCCAATCCCCGTGCTGGCGTGGGTCCCTTCTCCCCAGGTGACACTCGGCAGCCCCCACCCCAGACACAAGCATGCTGCGCTCTTCCTTCTCTGGGGGCAGAATCAAGGCTGAGACCACAAGCCCTCTGGGAGACAACATGTGTCCCACCACCAGGGCAGGGCGAGGAGCCCAGCTGGATGAGAAGGAGAGGCTTCAAAGACCAAGCAAGAGCTGCCTTCTCTGTGAAAGGCTTCAATTCTCCTTCAGTTGTCTAGAAATAATCTCAGAGCATCTTCAACACTATACTGGGGAAAATCAACTGAAGAAAAAGTCCTTTATCACCTGGAGCCTCTGTTGTCTAGTTAATATAATATGTATATATGCCTGGGGAACTGTGTAAATGCTGCTCAGGCCATGCAGGGCTATAAACACACATGATTTACAAAGCATCCATAGCACCCATGCTTTGGCCTGATAAACGCAACTTGTGGCACCTCGGGGAGCTCCAAACTCTTTGCCTCCATGGACACGGCTTCCCAGAGATGCAAAGTGGGGCACATCCTTCCTCAGGCCGAGGGAGCACGGACAGAGCGGGATGGCGGCGAGTCGGCAGCGGAGGGCTCGCGATCGCTGCCCTGATCCTGCACCGCTCGGGGCACGGACCCAGCACACCTACCTGAGTGAGCGGGGCAGGGCCTGGTGCCTCCTGCTTTCCTGGGAATGAGCCTGTAGAGGCTGAAAATTGGACAAGTCCATGATTTGAATATAGCAATGGGAACCATCCCCTCCCAGCAGGATGAGGGCCTGGGTCTCCTGGGCACAGCGATGAGGGTCGCGCTCCGCTCTGGGAGCTGGCAATGAGGGCAGAGGGTCAGACAGGCTTGTCCGTGTCTGCATCCCCACTCCACACACAACGGTGGGACTCTGCTCTGCAGAGTAAATCAAGGGACAAAGCACAGCTCCTCCTCCATCTCCATCACCTAGGGAGGAGACTGGGTCCCCTAAGCCACTTTCAGCGGCCTCTGAACCGGCGCACAGCCACAGCCCAGAGCAGAAGGGGGTCTTTCCAGCACATAGCACTGGTGGGACAAGTGTGGGGGCAGCAAAGGGAAGACAGATGGGGCAGCGTGAACTTATGCACACCCATTGCTCCGGCAAAGCGAGTCCCTCACAGCCTTCCGAAACCCCAAAGGCAGCACTGCGGAGCTCAGTGTGCCCCAGCACACCAGCTGACATGGGGATGGTGGGATCCTGCAGCTCAGCAACCTGCTCCGACAATGGCTGGTCAAAGCCTGGGCAGCATTCATGTGGCCAAGGGAAGTGCTGTGGTTCCTGCCTTTTTTTGGGGGGTTGGTTTTGGTTTTTTTCAGGGCAGGGAGACCCTTCTCCGCATACCAAACTGTACAAATCTCTGCTGCCCGAACCGTACAACCACAGGAAACGCACCCAAGGCACCGGCATTTCTGGAGGGATGCCCCTTCGCAGGATCCGATGGTTGAACCGAGGCTTGTTTCGTGGTGCTGAGCCAGGGGACCGGCTGCCTGCGTGGGCACAGAGACACAAGTGACGCACAGCAGTGTCACAGCGCAGGGAGAGGCACGCAGACATTATCCCGCTTGGCATTTTTGCAAGTTTAAAGCTTGGCTGTCGCACTGCGATCGAACAGGCAAGGGCCCGACGATCCTTCAGCGCTGCCTTCCTTCCCGGTTACACAGGTCCCAGACCAAAGTGGTCACGGCTGGCTACCAGCCCTCCCCGCTCCCCCACCTACACATGCAGCCGCTTCCCACAGGAATTCTCCCCTGTGGAGGTGTCTGAAAGGTGAAGGAGGCCTCACCTGGAGCCATCTGCACTCGCTGCCTGGTCCTGCGGGACAGCTGCCTGCTGCGGTGCTCCTGTGGGGCTGGCTGGCTGGCTGCAAGCAAAAAACATCCCATGGGGGAGAGCCCAGGAGGCAAGGAAAGACAAGATCCTTTCCCTCAACACCAGTTCCTGCCTTGCAGGTGAAAACCTATCCCACTCAGCTGCGGCAGGATTCAACCTGTTGGCTTCAGAGGGAGCAAAGACACCTCAGAACCTCCATCTCTGGAGGAACACCAGTTCCTCCTTGCTGCATCCACCCCCTTCCCCTGGGCAACATGCCCCTGCCCACGACACACGCGGCTGCTTCTCTGCAATTCACTTCTGAGTCCCATCCCAATGGCACAAGCCTGAACCTGTCTGTGCCAACTCAGCTGGAGGAGGTGGTTTTCCTGGAACTAGGAGGAACGAAGGGGAAAGAAGGCAGGAATGAGGAGCATGCGTGGAGCTCGTGGGGGTATGCTGATCCAGGACAATCCCACAGGACCTGGGGCAGCACGTGCAATCTCAGCCATGACTAGAAGGAGAGCCCAGAGGAGCGATGCCCCTGCAGGCTGCACCAGTGGGAGAAACCTCTGCGTTATTAACCCAACCCGAGGCAAGAGAGCACTTAAAATGGATTTCTTAAATCCGAGCAGAGGATTTCTGAGACGTCCTGTTGGAGCAGCTGCATGATGGGAGCCCTGTGGCCACCAGCTGTGCTTTTACCTGACAGGAGCGTGGGGATCCAGCCCTCCTTCTGGGGACTCCAAGGGCTTGGCACTTTGCTCCTGAGCCTTCGCCTGTGCTTGGGCTTTCTTGCGAGACAAGGCAGCGCTCAGCCAGTTGTCTTCCTCCAGCGGGTCAGGTTTAGCCAGCGCTGCCTCTGCAGCCGGGAGCTGGCTGGTGGGGCCGGGCTGCTGGGCTGTGCCAGGGCTGGGGTAGCTCACTGCAGGATTGGCTTTTGCTGCAGATGTTGGCTTCGCATCCATAAAATCCTCATCTTTCAAGCCCAGCCAGTCACCTCGAGTCCGGCTGCTCCGCACAGGGCTGTGCCTGGCTGAAGGAGGAGATTTGGAGCGGGGTTCTGGTTTTGGTTCGCTGCTGTTCTCGGCTGGAAACCTGCTGCAAGGAGAAGCAGTCACATACGTGCCTGTGAGAGGACCCCGGGGACCCTGCCCGGGGACCCTGCCCGGGGACCCTGCCCGGGGACCCTGCCCGCTCTGCCGCGGGGGCAGCGTGGCTGCTGGCTGGAGCTCCACACGCAGAGCACAATACCTCACAGGCTGCCTCCTCGCCGGCTGGCCCTTGGGCATGGAGGCCACCGTCGGCTGGTACGCTCCAAAGACAAAATCCTCCTTGTCCCAGCCGTCTTCCTTCTCTGTTCAGACAAGCAGCCTTGAGTCAGCGCCTAGAGGAGCGGCTGTTTGCAAAGACACCAGCCCTCCTCCTCCTCCCCTGCAATTCCCACTGCGATTGCTGCCTCTGGGAAGACACAGCTGGAAACATCTTCCCTGGAAACCTGCAAGCAACGTGTCTCCTCCACGTGGCTGGGAAAAGTTGCTTTGCTGAGAATCAGTCCATGTCCAAAGGCAACTGAGTTACAGCTGCTGTGCAAATGCCCCCAGGCTGCCTCGAAGGCAGGGTACAACACTTTTGCATCAGTCACCTTTGCCCCAGAGCTGACTGGGAGCCCATTAGCCACCCTGCTGACCACTACAGAAAGGGTATTTCCCCTTCAAGGACATTAGAAATCAATCTCGCCCTCCCAAGCCAACGCCATCACCTCTGCAGACCTTCCCAGCATCCCTGGCCACGCTCACCTGGCTGCTTTTGGTACTTCTTATCCAGTTTGAACTCTCTGCGCTCTCCTGTGCCTGGCTGTTCCAGGATTTTGGCCACGGAATTTTGTCCCAGCAACTCATCCAGCTTGGAGCGGGCTGGCCGGAGCACCTCTCTGTTGGTGACACAGTGGCAGATAGGTTTCCCTGGGAGGCAGGGCTGTTTCTTGTCACACAGCCTTGCCAGGGTGCTCTGGCTCTTCTCTGTGAAACGAGGCTGCTCTTGCCCCTTTCTGGGACCCACAGGCAGAAGCTCCAGCATCCCCCCCCCCCCAGCATGCTGGCACCATCCCAATGCACAAGCCATCCCCTGCTTTACTCTCACTGCCTCTTCATTGCCCTTACTTTTCTGCCTTCTTTCCCTGCTTCTCAGCTCCTTTTGAGCCACTGCCAAGTCCCAGCGCATGCATCAGGTCGTCATCAGTATCTTCAAAAGTGAGCTCAGCCCTCCTCTGGACCGGGGCCACGGTGTGCAGGGGCGTCTGGGGTGGAGGTGGCTCTGTGGATGGGATCACACATGGTAAAGGTTTGATCAGGGCTTTTTTTTTTTTTTAAACAGGAGATCAAAGCATCCCTGCCTGCTCTTATCTCTCAGGACCATTTAAAAAGTAATTTTTAAGATCAGCGAACAGATCTCACAGCAAGTAACACAGCGGCAATGCACTACTGCCTGGTCTGCAGCCATGCATCCACTGCTGGGACACTGCTGGGTGCCACTGACACTGGGGTTTCCAGCTCTGGATAACGCCAGGAGCTTCTTTAGCTTTGAAAGTTTCCAGTCAGATAATTCCTGTCCCCTTTTGCCTAAAGTCCCTCTCTACCAACACACCTTAGACCTTGCCCTAACCCACCAGCTGCTACTTGCATCCAGAGTAGATTTATCAGGGTGAAAGGTGATTTTAGGGGACCCTCAGACCCATTAGCATCCCTGCTGCAGGAACAAGAGGGACAAGTGCCTGTAACACAGCCACAGCTGGATCCCACCCAGAGGTGCCCCAGTTGTGGTGTGGCACGGACTGGTGCTGCTCTCAGACACGCAAATCCTGACCCAGAAAATTTGTTCTCATTTGGCAATGCGTGCAGAACGGGCTGGATGAGGTCAAAGGTAAGATCAGAGCCTCCATTCCTGGAAAGGAAAGCTCAGCTCCATAATCTGCGGCGCACTGCAAGTATCAAGCACTTGGTGAGCTGTGGCACAATTAACCCTGTTACCAAGCTGCTCTATAAATTACGTTACTGGCTAATAAGAGGTAGGACTAGGTGGCTTTCAATGTAATCATTTTGGATCTCACACAGACTAATCCATGCTGCTGATTTATGTAATACAAAGAGGATGCACTGAGCAACCCCACTTACCTTTCTCTTTGCTCTGTTCTGGTTTTTCCTCAGAGCTGCTTTTAGCGCCTGTTGGAGCTGGTTTCTTGGGAGCATCCTGCTCCTCATCAGACAAAAGTCCTGCCAAAGGATCATCTAAATCTGGGAATTACCCAGCAGGTACAGGAAAAGAGAATAACAAAACAAACAAACAAACGCAACGTTATTTAGAAGAAGAGCTCTGCACTACGCCAGCCACTGTTCCCCACAACGTGCACGTGGGGACAGCAGAGTGTATCTGCCCAAAGCCATGAGCGCGGGTCCTGCAGGGACCTGGGATACCCTTGAGTCTCCCTGAACTTCAAACACTCAAAGACTTAGATTTCCATTCAGTTTTTCCACGTTTTCATCCTCCCGGAAGAAAATAACTCCAAAATTTGGGTGCTTTAATGCCTGAACACAGCTTAGGCAAAGAAAAAGGGGAGAAAGGCCACCTAAATCACCTAAAGCCCATTAGGGTTTTTGTTTATGTTTTTTTTTTTTTTTAACAGATTTTAACAGATCCTGATCTTTGTTAAAGCACAGGCTTTGAGAACCAGATTTCAGCTGTGCCAGGAAACCACTCCCCTGTTCAGAAGCTGGACAGAATCCCCCCTGACACAGGGGCTCCCAAGTGTTACAATCATTAAAAACCAAAGCACATATAAAAATGCAAATGCCCCCAGGAATCACCCCCCAGTCCTGTCCTGGGGAGGGCCTCGAATGCAGAGGTTTTTTTCCCTTTGGTCACCTCTGAAGGATTACATTTGCACTAGCATCATAGGGGTGAAGGACTCCGTATCTTATTAACCAGTCAAGCCTCCAGCTAACCGAGGAGGCAAAGAGCACGGGCAGAGCCCCCAGTGCCCCCCCGCAGCCGCGTGAAGTGAGATCCCACCTTCAAAGTTAAATTTCTTGTTGTGTCGGGGAGCGGCAGGGGATGAGAGCGCCTTCTTTTCCATCGCAGGCACTTTCTCTCCTAGAAAGAGAGGCCACGGCTCTCAGAGACAAGGTACTGCAGAAATGCCCCGGTCCCACCCTAGCTAAGGGTCGCTTTTTGGGTGGCAGCCCCCTAAAAGCACCCGCTGTGATGGACAGACCCCCCCACAGCCCTGCCAGGTGCACATCTCTCCGGAGGGGTCTCCTTGCAAGCAGAGGAGAAAAGGGCCAGGGGAAGATCAGGGCACTTTAGGGGCTGGCAGATCTGAAATGCAGCTCCTCTGGCTCTCCTTGCCCCCAGAGCAGGGGGCTCCCCACCAGAAACACTTTGCACCGCCCCAGGGAACAGCCAAGTGGTGTTTGGTGGGAGGTGGCAGCGGCTGCTGGTGTGAGTGACGTCCAGGGATCTCCTAAGGGATAACACATGGCCAGAATAACACTCCTGCAAAAAGCAACCAGGAAAAGCATTTTAGGGAACAAATCCACTTTTTGCTCCGTATCCCAGATAAGGATAGGAAAATATCCCTGCTCGTTTACAATCAGGGTGTGAAAAGAATAGCAGAATCTCCTTTTTACCTTCCTCAGGAGCTACCAGCTTCCCTGTGTTTTTTACTCCTCCTCCCAAGAAGTCACATTTCCCAGGACCTTTCACAGTTGCCTTCCCTGGCCCAGAACTGGGTTTCGGGATTCCCAGGAGATCAGCTTCCATGTCGTCCATATCCTGGAAAGCAAGAGGACAAGGATGGGGAGCAGGGTGAGAGCTGCTTCTCCCTTCGGAGGCTGGTGCTGGAGGCCATGGCAGCGCGCTGGGGCGGAGATGGAGGGGATGGATGGAGATGGAGGGGATGGATGGAGATGGAGGGGATGGATGGAGATGGAGGGGATGGATGGAGATGGAGGGGATGGATGGAGATGGAGGGGATTTAAGGACTTGCCTTCAGGGTCTGCAGCACAGCTTGTGGGTCTGTGTCGGAGACACTGGATCCCTGCATGCCAGGGAGGGGAGACATCAGAGGGGAAGAGATTTTTGGAAACTCCTCACCCCTTACCCCATATCCCTTGATATCCGTTTTATGAGATAGAAGAATACATGCCCAACTCCTCCTGGTGTCCTCCTCTCTGGAAACCCCCTGTGCCCCAATTCCTTTGCTGAGATCCTGCTGCCTCTAGGAGAAGCATCAGGAAAACCCAAGGCCGTTGCTCTGGGTGAAGGTCCTTCCTACAACACTTTACCCAAAGTGCACGCAGGAAGGCTGGGCTGCAGCAGCACGTGCCCCCCAGCTTTGCTCCATCTCACCCAAGGCACCAGGAAGCCCTTCTTCCACCACCACCCCCGCCCTGTCCTGTCTTCCCCACCCCACTGGGATGCTGGAGAGGGGTTACCTCTTCAGCCAGACATCACAGCTCATCGCTGGCACGCCACTGCTGACCTGGCCGGGGTGATACCGCCGCAACCTTGGCCCGGCTCAGCCCCAGCCCTCGGGACTCCCACGCTCTTTCCTGAACCTTGGACTCACCTCTGCAGAATTTATGTCCTTCGCAGGGAGTCTGTCGAAGAAATCATCTTCTAAAATGGACCTATGACACAAGCCCGGGGGTTAGCAGCACCACACGTGAGCTCGGCCAGTGTGTCCAGGGACAGCCAAGCCAGGCCAGGCAGCGGGAGGCAGAGGAGACCACACAGGGCTGCCACACCAGCCGCATCGTACAACGCAGAAAATGAGGCTAAAATAGCACTGGGATAAAGGACGGCAGTGCTGGGACTGCTCTATTTAAGCAACTGTTACAAAGCAGATTTACAGAAGATGTACAAGGCTGGGGGACACCCAGCTCTTGCTGGAAAGCTTCGGGCTCTGGGCTCCCAGTTCCCAAAGGCATCGCAGAAGACAACTCGCCTTCCCAGGCAATCACTGTTGGGGCAGGGAGGGAGGTGGAAAAGCCAAGGATGGGGCAGATCAGAAGGATTTGGGGAGGACAAAGAGATCTTCAAGTGAGATCTCTCACAGGAGAGGCTGTGTCTGAAAGGCACTCACTTCTTTCTGGCCTGCAAGCCAGTGTCCTGGGCTCTCCTACTGCTGCCCACAGCCGGCTGGGAAGCTTTGGCAGATTTAACAGAGGTTTCATCTGGAAACAAGACAGGGAGAGATGAGGATGATGGACACGGGCATATTCCTGACCTAGGCACTCCAAAGGGGGATCTGCTGTCTACCCCGGGGCCACAGAGGCTTTTAATCAGAGGTGAACTTCACTTTGCCTCCCCAAAAGCTGATGTCCAGCCTATTCAATGGCCTCTGACTCCGAGAAGCCCTGCTCCCTGCTCCATCCCCTCCTCACAGCTGGAGCCCCCTTGCAGATCAATGGCTGTTGCACCAGCACCTCCTGCTCCCAGGAGGGGAGTAAGAATAGAAGGACGCTGCCCTTTCAGCTGAGAAGAAGGTTCGTTTTACCATCATAGCCCAGGAGGTCACCAAGCACATCATCGATGGAGCCTGAAATGAGACAAATTAAGCTGTTGAGGCAGGTGAGCTCACCAAGCAGGCATAGGAAAGCTCCCAGTTTCAGTATGGCTTGCTCTTTGGAAATCTGCTAGAATAAAGTTTTGGTCTTAAGCATCATCAGCGTCAGGCCTTCCTTGTCAGTCTAGAGAGAACTGCCAGGACCTGATCAGTATTTTGTGGATAAAAAATTTAGCTTCACTTAGCCAGAAATGGGGTATCTTTATCAAATGAACCAGCTGCTTTGTATTCAGTTAGTCACTGGCCACAAGCAGCACTTAACCTGTGAGCTCTCACCCCGCAGGATCTCGAGTCCCTGGGCAACCCCAAAAGCACTGCTTCAGTATCAGGGGCTGCAAGAGGCCTCCAAACAGTATCCCTCCAAACAGGGATAAGGTGATGGGAAGAACTGAAACAAATGCTTATATTCTCCCCTGAATTTGGGAAAGCCCACAAGAAAGGAATGTGGGACCTCAATAAACAAATCCGCTTGATGTGAGAGGCAGGTGAAAATTTCTGGTTCAGGAACGACATGATGATGCACTCAACCATCTGCAGCTTTCAGACAAGGATCATGAAACATTTCAGTAGCCAGGACTGCCACCTGAGAGTGTCGTCCCCCCCCCCCTGCCCCAGGCATTCCCAGCAGATCGAAGCACCTACGGACAGCAAAAGGAAAGCCTGCAGCATATGTACGTACCTCTTAAACTTTTCTTGGGTTTTGTAGCCTGGGGAGAAAGAAAAATTCCCTCATTAGAAAATGAAGCAAGTCTGTCCTGGACTTTCTCAAAACACACTAAAGCCAGAGGCAGGTTTCTCCAGAGCATCCCATAAACAGCAGCGAGGCCCTCCTCCTGCCCGTGCTGTTTGGGAAATGACACGTGAAATGCAGAACTACAAAGGTATTTCCAACTTCAGAGACACGGGTGAGCACAGCCCCTCCCGACTGCCAGCTGGGCAGGACCCTCCAGCCCTTGGGATCACTTCTGCCTCCAGGCAGAGCTGCCAGAGCATCAGATCCGGATTTCCCAGCCCCGCCTCAGCCCCGCACCGCAGGGCCACGCTCACCATCAGCGTCCGTTTACGGATTCTTCTTCCACGTTGCAGGGGGACCCGGCACCACTGGTCACATCCACACCAACCTCCTGCCTGAAGGGAGAGGAGGGTTCCCCGATGTGCCACCACGGCCGGAGGCACCTCTCCCACAGAGATGTCCCTCTCCGGCTCGGGGGGCTGCAGCCTGCCAGGCTGGCTCCGCGCCGCACCCACCCCCGAGCCCCTCTCAACAAGGCTCCATTTGAGTCTGAAAAACACCCCCCCCCCGCTCCCCAAACCGGCTTCGTGCTCCTGCAGCCCGAGGGGGACATCACACCCCCCCCAGGGAACCAGGGAGGGTGAAGGTTCCGGCCGCCCCCGACCCCAGCACAGCCCAGGGGGTCCCGCTTAGCCCAGAGCCTGTGGAGCAGCCAGGGGCAGAGGGAGGGAAACCCCCCCCACCCACCCCCCCTTGGGTCCGGGGCACCCGCGGGGACCTGGGACAAGCAAAGCGCTGCTGGAGGCGAGGGGTGCGCGGCCCGGAGGCGCGGAGCCCCCCACTTACCGCTCAACCGCTCCCCGGCTCCGCCTCTGCGCATCCCGTTGCCATGGCGCCCGCTGCCCCCTGACCCCGGCGCCCCGCGCCAGCGCCCGCCAGACCCCGAGCCCGCAGCCCCCCAGGGCCGAGCCCGCAGCCCCCCGAGCCCGCAGCCCCCCAGCCCGCACCGGTAGCACGCCGGACACCCACCCCCGGAAGGCCGCGGCTCACCCGGCACGGCACGGCCCGGCCCGGCCCCTCCCCCCCGCGGGACGATGGGATGTGTAGTCCCCGCCGGGCCCCCGGAGCTGGGGGTGCCCCCAGCGCTGCACCCCCCGCACGAGGGGCTGAGAGCGGCTGCGGTGCCCCCGGCCACCCCCAGCACGTGCCCTGGCACAAAGCGGGGCTTTAACGCCCTGGCCTGGTGTTTAATTGTTGTTAATTGGCGCCAACAAGGAGCAACGCCAGCCCTCCTTTCGAGACCCCCGGGCACCAGCGGGAGCACAAGGAGCCAGCCCCAGGCCAGGCACCGGGGGATTACAGCCCCCAGCCCCGCCATGGGGCACCCAGCGCCCAGCCCCCTGTGGAGCACAGCAGGCTGGGCGCAGGAGACCCCGGCAGCCCCCCCGTTGTTATAAATTGAGACCACAACGGATCATAATCCAATTAAAATTTTATTAATTATAGCAAGTAGAATATGAGCAAAAACAGCGCTGGACGGCAGGGGAGTCTGCGCTCCACCAACTGCCGCCCTGAGCAGTTCAAACAGTCCCTTTTTATACATCTTTACCCGTGTTCATGAAGTAGTGGAGGTATTGACCCTTCACTCATATATCCTTATGTGGGGTTGTCTGTCTTGTTTCTGTCGGTTCCTGGACATCTGGCGGTTATCTTATCTTTCACAAGCAGTGTCTGGTAGCTGTTTGCATAAGCGTTTTCATATATTTTGTTGCCTAAACTTTACATTGAGCTTAACATAAATCTTAATAAACAATACCCTAGTCCATAGTTTCTCACAATCCCCCCTTTTTCTTTTTATCCTATTGAGCTTAACAAAAATCTTAATAAACAATACCCTAGTCCATAGTTTCTCACAATCCCCCCTTTTTCTTTTTATCCTATTGTTTATTAGACGCTACTTTCATTCTCGGCACTGCAAGTAAACCTTTTTCCACAATCCCAACATTTATCATAACACTCACAAGGTAATACGTCACAATTACAATAGGCATAGTTGGGTAATACATATAATAATAACATACAAAACCAAAACTTAAAAATAAAACTTTTTCTTAACACATTCCCTTTTTTTTTTTTTTTTTAACATGCGTCACTATCATGGCTAGACTATAGGGATTTCGCATGCGCGGTCTTTCCAGATTTTTCCAACACATTCTGTGGGGCTTTAAAATCGCGCATGCGCATGTTCAAAGGTATACACGGACCATTCGCGTGATCAACAATGGCTACTGCGTGCCCAGATGAAGTCCCAAACCCACTTCCCGAGCTTACCACTCCGGTAAGTCTGTTAATGGTAACATTTATGGCACTATGGCCAAATGACAGGTCCCTGTTTTCAATGTAAGGTTTTCTTACCACCAGACCACCACGTCACCTGCCAGAGAAGAAGGGTCTAGAGTGGACATTTCGCCCTCTGAACATTCTGTAAGGTGAGTGTTCTCAAAACGTTTAACCTATATGGTTCATTAGAAAGAAGATCAAAATTTTATATATATATATTTTTTTTTTTTCCTGTTGCTGTTTAGGCAGAGGGTGCGTTTTTCTGTTGTCTCACGTCAAGAACTTATGGCGGAGGTGAAAAAGTATAAAAGGCGTTTCCATATCCTCGTCTTTGCGTTCCTGGCGCTTGTTTTTGTTGCTATTCTATTTTTTTTTTTTACTCAGCTTACATTGTTATCTGAATTGTTAAGAGTCAATTGTTTCCAAATTCTTGTTGGCTATTAAAATGTTATTTTGTGTGTACATTTTGTCATACTACTCGCATTTGTTTAACGCCATCGGGTGAAACCATAATAGCAAATTGCATGTTAGTTATAACGTGTTGAATTAATCTTATAAAACATGGAACAGCACATGGCAAAAACAATAAGGTGGCTAATCCACATAACAAATAAAATAGGATTCGTTTTACTCAGGGGCTCCCGAGAAGCCAGGAAAACAAGTCAATATTCGTCTTTCCAAGTTCCGACGGGAACATGGGCTAACTTCCCTGTCTCTGATGTGATTTGTTTAACTACCTCACCATTGTCATCACTTTTCAAACAACAATTGGAAACATTTACTTTATCACAAACACCTCTTTCTTCGGCTAGCAGGTAATCGAGAACCATCCTGTGTTGATAAGTTGCATTTCACGTCAAAAGCTTTAGCTGTTTGATTAGTAATAATTTCCAAGACAGCCTGTAGACGAATGATATGATTCAGGTTGTAGATAGGTTCTTGAGCACCGTTAATAAGTTCATTAGGATTCCAAGTTGCAGGTTTATAATACTGTATGATACGTTGGGGTGTCCATTCATTTAATAAATATTGGTACCCCCTCAATTCTTGGGAGTCTGGAAAAATCAACTTGCCATTGTTGCCCTGGCTAATTTTCAAACACATTTCACATCGCTGAGTCACCTGTTTTATTACAGTATACAAGTTCTGCCCTATCAATTTCTGATTTAGACTTTTATATAAATTATCAGCTCCCCAATGCATCCTATTATGTTCTATTACGGCTGTGGTCCATATTAAATTGGATGGTACCACTATACGACCATCCCTCAAATAAGTCCACTTATTTATTTTATCATTCATGTCCTGAATGACCTTTAAGTTTTCTTTAGAATAATTTGGCTCCTGATCTGTACTTACAGTTTGGATTTTACCATCTGGTATTAAGGATAATTCCTTCTTTCCTACCTCTTCTGCTACTTGTATGGCTTCATGGTCGGCCAGGCGGTTTCCAATTTCCAAATCAGTGCCTTAATGGGCCATCTTATGTTCTTCCTTCCTGGACGACCCTCTTATAACAGAGGGGGCCATTCCTCACATCAAGGTCTGGCATGGCATATGTCCCCACCGCTCAACGCCTACTGGGTTGCAGCCAGCAGCAGAGCTCAAGATCCTTCTTGGTGGCAAACACAGAGGCCAACCCAGTCTTGCCCTTGATTGTGGTAGGAGGCACTTGACCAACCTTATTCCTTGTACTTTGTTGTCAATGCAGAGTTTCATCTGCGCATCCCATAACAAGTCACAGTCATGGTAAAACACAGATTTACATTAGTAGAACTACTACAGAGTGTATTTTATTTTAGTTTTTATGCAATATTCCCCACAGCCTTGCTGACCAAGGGATATTGTTTTACCTGAACTAGGCAGGCCTCCTGTTTATCATTTTTACTGTAACAGGGAAAGCATTTTTCCCTTTACTTGGAATTTACTTCCAGATATACCTGGTTAAAGATTTCTTTTACTTCAGGGAGGTCCTCTCTTCCACTTTTCTGTTGAATTAAATGACGTGCGGAATTAGACTCTATAACTCGAAAGTTATAAAGTAGGTATGTTTATTGCGTGCAGATGCACGGGGGATCGCTCCTCCACAAGCGTGCATACCCGAAGTGACGAACCATCCCACATTTATACAATGAAACAAATGAATATTCAATTAGCGCCTATACATATTTGTTACCTAAACCCCGCTTCGTATGTTAATTAGCTTATCAGTCCGTTTCCTGGAATGTGGTGGTCTTGCAGGTTTGTAGGTGATTCATGTTCTTGTGACCATCTAATCTTCTTCAGCAAGGAAAGGTGATTCATGTCCTTGTGACCATCCAATCTTCTCCAGCAAGGAGACTTAGCACTCCCTTCCTCTAGATAGCATTTGAATGTCTCTCATCTTCTCTCATTCTCTTTTAAATAGCCCCTTTTGTTAGAGAAAGAAGGGCAGGCGTCTCCCCGTCTCCCCTTTGTTAGAGGAAGAAGGGCAGGCATCTCCTCAAAAACTGTAGTTGTCTCCTCAGAGCTGTGTGCCTATGTGATCAGACACCGCACCCATGACTAGTCACCATACCCACATTTCTGAGTAGACATATACAATCACAGTCGGTGTTAAGCGTCCCCATTTCACACTATTTCTCCATATCATAAAGATAAGCTCAACATCTTAGTTAATTGATCATTTTTAACTTTTGGTTTCATTTCCTCTTCTTTAAACGTCTAGATGTTCTAATAAATCTCTTCCCAACAAAGATTTTGGTGAATTTGGCATTCTTATTTGTTTTCTTAGTTTGTACTTTAAAGGTTTCAGGATATTTTCCTGGTGGCCAGCAGCTCTCACAACTGTAACAAATTCTTTTCACTGAAGTTTAACACCAAATAAGTTGGTTTTGTATTCACCAACTTTTCTACATCACGATTACCTTAGTAAAAATCAACTCGAACCTTTATCCAGTCCTATTCACAACTGACTTTCAAACATCTAAATTTCCCCATCAGAGATTCACCTTTACTCTCCTCAGACCCACTGCCTGCCCTAGAGGGGCCGTTACCGGTCCTGTTGTGCTGCAAATGCTGCAGCAATCGGGGTGACATTGTCAGGTCCTTCTGCTCAATCGTCAGCAACAGCAACCCCCTCCTCCCCACCATCAGGAGGATTCGGGGCAGGAGATGCTCTTCCTGCTCTGCAGGTTACACAAGCCTGCCTCTGCAGCAGCACTTCTATTTTAACTCTTTCTTACCCTGAATGCAAATCTGCTACTTGTTGCTTTAAGTCTGTGTTATTACATATCAGTCTTCGCAGGCAAACAGCAAACACCCTGCCATGCGTCCAGCGTGACTCAGCCGCACCGTCGAGGGGATACGGGGCTTTGTACAAACTCACCCCAATACCCTAACACATTCACAGGGTCTAGATAGCAGCGGGAGGGGAGTGAGGGAGGTGGTAAGAGGTGGGGGGGAGGAGGGCGGTGGAGGTGTATACGGAGGGGGAGAGGTAGGGATCTCATCCTCACTTCTATTCTTCTTCTTTTTCCCCCCTTGTTTTCTTTTAACGGGAACACGAGGGCCCTAGTTTCAGACCCTACCCATAAGGAAGCATACTCACTTTCCTCCAGGCAAAAGGGGTCTTTTGAATTCACATATATATTCAAAGCCTGGCATATCCAGTCTTCAGATGCCCCGAAGACCGGTCAGTAGAGGTGGTCACCCCTAATTTGTTTCCCACCCCAAACTTCCATACAGTAGTGTATCAATCTTACTTTACTCTTACCCTGCCTAGAAGGGTACGCATCCCAAAATTTTATCGTTAGTCCTAGCGGACTCTCCGGTGGTATCTGTGGGAGCCTAATCTGGACCCCAGAACCACCCATGGGATCACAGGGCTTTGCTTTTCCTCTGTCCCGTCTTCCGAGGCGCCTTCTTTCACTCACGCACTCGCTTCCCCTGGTTCGTGGCGCAGCCCCTCGCGGGGTCTGGAAACCGCACTACTGAGGGTCCGCACTCACTTCGCCCTCCCTGGGCGTCTCACACAAGCACGCTTCAGGATACCCAACCCCAACCGAACGGTTAACCGGCCTATACTCACGCGTCCTGCGTCTTCATTCGGGCTTCGTGCACAAAGATTACGGGGTAACCGGTTTTATTTGCTCACTGTCACATTTGAGGTTCGTCGGTAAAGGATTTGGCGTAGAAGCACCCCGACAAGGGCTGCTTATCCAGCGGGGCGCCTCCCCTGCCACGGACCTCAGGCCAGATTGCCCTTATCTGAGTCACGGCACCAAAATTGTTATAGTTTAGCTGTCCAATGAAATGCCAGAGACTGGCCAATTAGAAAATGTGATTTATTAAAGCAAGCAACAAGTAAGCAAAACAGCGCTGGGCGGCCGGGGAGTCTCCTGCTCCACCAACGGCGCGCAAATTCAAGCAAGCTGAGCAGCTCTTTTTGTCTTCCCCGAGGTCACTTCTGACACCCTCAGTAGCCCCTCTGCTGCTTCTGTTGTGGTGGTTTCTTGCCAGACAGGACGTTCCCATGTTTGGTGTAGCAAGATCACATTGTGGACATGTCTCTTCTTGTTAAACAGGAAGTTCTTAAGACCACCACGACGGGTTCGTTCCTCTTGCTTGCCTTGGTCGATCAGCAAATTACCTTGAGTTACTTATTACAGTACCAGCCCAGGAGAGAGGGGAGGCTGCTGCAGCCCCCGCCCCGGCTGCGGCCAAGGAAGTGTGTTCCAGTGGGCACACGCGTGCCGAGCGGGCATGCCCACCGCACACACGTGTGCATGCAGTTCGGGTCAGCGCTAGGTTATGCGGTGTGCATACCCGCACAGGCAGGCAGAGGCAGCCCCCAGCCCCCGGTGCCTGTAAGCACGCTGCAGGGGGCTGCGCTTTTCCAGCCCCGGGTGGGCACCGGGGCCCGGGGGGCAGCGATCTCCCTCGGGCTCTCGGCAGAGGAGCTCGGCAGCAGCCCGGGCTGCGAGAGGGGGGCGGCTCGGGGGGCGGGGGGCCACCCGGGGCGGGGGGCCACCCCTCCCGGCCGGCGGGCGGTCCGGCAGGTGGTGCCGCGGGCTGGAGCGACCCCGCCCGCCCCTCCCTCGGGGACAGCCGGCGGCTGGAACCCGGTCGCCGGCCCCCGCCCCCCTTCGCCGCGGTGCGCTCGCTGCGGGGTGCGCCGGCGGGTCCGCTGTGCCCGGGCCGCAGACCCCGCACGGCAGCCGGGGAGGGCTCCGCCGTCCCCCCCCGCCCTGCCCGGGGGCGGCTGCGGGAGCGGCGCGGGCGAGCCGGGGGAGCTGCGGGTGACGGGCGCCCCCCGAGCGGTTGCGGAGGACGGGAACGGCCGCGGCAGAGGCCGTGAGTGCGGCGTGAAGGTGCCGGTCAGCCGGAGCCGCCTCCCGCGGGGGGCCCGGGCTCGCTGCCGGGTCTCCGCGCGGTCGGGGCTGTCGCTGCCGAGGTTCGAGACGTTTCGCAGCCGCCCCTCGCCCCGGCACGCTCCTGCGACGGCGGCGCTGGCCGTGCCCGGCTCGGGGCAGGCGTTTGCCAGCCGGAGACCGGACCCCTTTTCCGGGAGAGGCCGGAGCGAGGCGGCGAGCGCCGGGGAGCGCGCAGGGAAGGGAGCGGGCAGCCCTCCGCAGGGGGCGAGCCCGGGGGCTGCGCTGCGGCTCCGCACTCGCGGCTCCGCCTCAGCCGCAGGCAGCCCCCGCAGAGCCGCCCCCGGCCCCGCACCGCGCCGCGCCGCAGGCAGCCCCCGGCGCCCCGGGAGGCGCTGCGGACCGACGGCTTGCACATCGGTGGTCAGCAGAAGGCAGCTCTGCGCCTTAAGTGGCGACGTAGAGAAAAGATGTGTCTGCAGCGAAGCACAGGAGAGGGTCCGGAGGACAGAGCGTGTTGCAGGCGCTTGGCAGCACACGGCCTCGGGAGGGGGAACAGACGCCATGGGTCAAGCTGGGGCATAAGGTAAGGTCAAGGAGAACCAGTTGGTTAATGGGACCAAACAGAAATGACTTGAACCGTGCATGAACACTTGAGTGAAAGTTAAGACCGCTGTGCCTTTAAATGTGGACGAGGCTCGTAAGACCCAGTGAGGATTAAGTGTGACTAAAGGTCATCGTAAACGGTTTTTCCAGGTGTATAAAGTATTTTCCTGTCGCGACGAGCTGTGCTAGCTTTGTGGGTTTGCCCCCCAGCTCCCATCCCCGCAGAGACGCGTGCCTGGACCCTCGGCCGTGCGGGTGCTCGATGCGTTGCACGGCGGGCGATGGGATCCGGCCGTTCGACGGCAGCATCAGGTCCCGAGGAGACGGTCGCTGCCAGCCCCGGCCGGCCTCGGCGCTCGGCGGGGCTGCGCGACGTCCCGGTGCGACATGTCCCTTCCCGGGGCTCGCCCCCCGTCTGGGTGCGAGGGGGGTGGCGGCCCGGCGGGTGGCGGGCCTGCCGGGGTGGGAGATGCGGCTCCAGGTGCTTTGCCCGCCGGCCCGGACGGTGCTTTTGCCTCTCGTTACGCGTTCGGGGGAGGCAGGAGGGTCGCCGTTACCGTCAGCGAGCCCGTGCTGCCACCGCTGCCCGGCGTCGGGGCTGTGTGGCATCCCGGGGTGGTGGGGAGCGGAGCGATGCGCCTCGTCTTTGCAGGGTGCTGAGCTGCCCTTCCCCGGGGCCAGGGCTCGCTGCCGCTTCCAGCTGCACAGGATTTGGTCCCGCAGCCTCAGTGTGAGGGCTGGATTTTCGCGAAACGAGGAGGAGCTGCTGGCACCTTCTGTACTGACGGGCGGCTTGATTTCTTGCTGTGCTTTTCGTACATCTTTAATAGCCCGGTGGAGTACAAATTGTAAAGGAAACTTCATACGCAGAGTTTGAGAGTTTGAAGAGAGATTATTCACCCTCTAGCTGTTGTGAGGTTTCACCTCTCCTTCCTGGCCGGACTGATCTTCCAGTTAGAAGTGAAACAAGGTCAAACGGTTAAAAAAAAAGGCTTCCTTCTGTCAGGGCGAATCTAAATCAATCAAATTCCCAGGCACCAAAGTGTGTTGTGTAACAAATGGGAGTGCAAAGGTAAGCACGTAGCTTTGCGTGTGCGAGAGCGGTTGTGGGACTTCTCTGTAAGTTCTAACACCTTGCTCTTTGCGCTGTTCTGCAAATTTGCCTGGATTTTAAGTATGGACAGAAGAGGGAGAGAACGAACATATGCATTTGATTTGCTTAATAGAAAATATCTTGGCAGAAACACATGCTTGTGCTGTGTATTCTGTTAGAGCTTGGCTTTTTAAAATACTCATGTGTTCTGTCTAATGAAAAGCTGGTAGTATCTCCCATTCACCTAAGAATATGTTCAAACATAGCTTGAGATATGCTGCTAATCACGGTAAGAAAAATGTATAGCTTAATATCAAACTAGCTAAAGTGCAGTCACTGGGGAATATCTCGGTGCTTGTAAACTTTAATTTAAAGAGTGCTATGAGGCTGGATTACCCGATAACCAGTACAATTGAAACAGCAGTATACCCCCTCTTTTTTGGAGGAAGACTGTAGGTCGTTTTGAACAGCATAGAATCAGAATCATTTAGGTTGAAAAAGTCCTTTAAGATCATTGAGTCCAGCCATTAACCTAACACTGCCAAGTCCATCACTAAACTGTGTCCCTGAGCACCACATCTACACATCTTTGAAATGCCTCCAGGGATGGTGAGGCCACCCTGAAACTTCCCTGGGCAGCTGGTTCCAGTCCTTGACAACCCTTTCAGTGAAGAATTTTTTCCTAATGTCCAATCTAAACCTCCCCTGGGGCAACCTGAAGCTGTTTCCTCTTGTCCTATCCCTTGTATCCTTGTTGGATCTGGTAGAAATGATCCCCAGATGGCAGTGTGTAAAGGATTAATTTAAATTCCAGATTCTGGTTGCCTGGCATTAGCAAAAATAAAGCTTTTCTGTTATTTCTCTTAACAGTTAAAAATTAGATGCAGGAAAAATAAAGAGAAACACCAAGTACTGAATTCCTCCCCCCCCCCCCCCCATTTACATTTTGGTAAGAGGGAACTAATTTGCTCTCCTGTCTGCTGTGCATCCTGGTGCTGAGCTAATCTTTTCTATGCCCTAGATTGTTATTAGCCTTGCTTGCTTATTACTGAAAGATTTACTTTCTAGGACTCCTTTTAATTCCGTTTGCTGCTACACTGCCTTTTGTCTTAAATGTTATTTTTTTGTAGTGTCCTTTGAAAGATTCTTGGCCTTTTCTAACCCGGGACAAATTTATAGTAGCCTGATCGAGTTTTCCTAATCATGAATGATCTTCCCAGCAGGATATGTTCTTTGTCTTCTTCCTAACGTGATTCAGGACACACTCTGTTTTAAAGTGCCCTTACCCTTGAACCATTATGCTGGGATTTAGTGTATTGACCCAAACTCTAGTAGATTTTTCTTGAGGCTTTTCTGTGTCACTTTGCACAGCACTCGTAAGATACCCGCTGTCAAAGTGCTTGCACTTTAGTAATAACACCTTGGCATTGTTAAAGTAAGTATGTTTAAATTTTCCTTTGGCCGACTCATCTGTTTTAATTCCTTAAGTATTCAGATTTGTTCTGAGACTGACGCGCGGAAAGCAGACTCCACAATCTGTAAGATTGTAAAGTAGGTATGTTTATTCAGCGCTGGGCAGCACGGGGACGGGGGGTGGGGGTGGGTGGGTTAGTCCTGCCAAAACCGTGTGCGCCTGACACGAAAACTTGCTCTGTTTTTATAAGGCATCTCATTACATATTCATAATGTGTTGTAATGCGCCTATACATATGCATTACCTATCCCCGCTTCGTATTAAAATTAGTTCTGCGAGCTATTTCCATATTTTTTTCTCGACTGAGTTTGCGCAGTGTCCCCTGGTGGTGGTCGTCAGGGGTCCTGAGGATGAAGGCAGGCGAGTCTTGCTAGTTACCCCCACATCTGGCGCAGGCTCAGTAGCGTCCTGGTTTTTGTCCAAACCGCAGAACTGGCTTTAGCTTGTTCTTGCAAGGTTGTAATTGTTCTTTTGACTTATATGGTCATAAAGCTGGACTTATAAGGTCATAAGGCTCTTTACTCCCGTATACCTTATCACAACACCCAAACAAACCATGTAAGATCTGGCAAACAGCTAAGCAGACTATTATAATCGTTAAAACTTTACCCTAAACGGCCAAGCAGACTATCATTACCCTAAACAGCTAAGCAGACTATCATAATAATCATTAAACTTTACTCTGTCTCTTAACCTCTTCTCTCTCAGTCCCCCCTTTTCAAAGAAATTAGTAAATTCTTTTACTCAGACTCGAAGTATTGATTAGATTCTAATTTTTGTCGCAGTTGATTTCTCTTCCATTCACTATAGGAATTTCCAGTTCCCTTAAGCCACCAAAATCCACAACGGATAGCTATACCAATAATTAAAAGTAGAAAGACAATCACAATGATCATTACAAATAATTGTTTTAACCATGTTAGATTGGGCAACCAGGATGTCAATTTCTCCCATAATTCAGAAAAGCCCCAAGAAGTGTTATCTTGTGTCACTTTATGTAGAATATTTACTTGTTTCCTAATTTCTTGGAGGTCCTCTGTAATTCGCCCGCTTTGATCTGCATACATGCAACAATCTACATTGATCACAGTGCATACCCCCCCTTGGAAGGCTAATAGCAAATCTAAAGCCATACGATTCTGTGACACTATTTTTGATAAGTCAGTAACTTCCTTCTGAAGTGCCAGGAGAGCATCAACTGTCCTATTTTCCACTGTTTCTATTATAGCTGAGATGTTTATTATTGCCTTTTCCAACTCACTAACCCCTAAAAACGGAATGAACCATCGCGCAAAACTGTGGAAACTCGTTGGTCTGTTTATGAGAGGGTTATTTACGATGTTCTGTTTTTTCCTTATGGGGGGTCGTGTTGACCCGTCAATGATAGTAATATTGGGGACCAGACCTCCCAGAGTACATGCTCCTCGCCATCCTATGGGCAAGACTTTACGAGCCATTGTGCCGCACAACCAATACCACCCTGTCCCTCGTGGGGTCGGGAGACCGGTATAGTTCAATTTCAAAAATCCCAAATCTCTACCTGTCATATTTAATGTATGACTTCGGTTACAATTTGGGTGTTCTCCCACGAACAGTCCTTTTCCCGAACTTACCAGGCAGTTATCCCCCAGTGTGCTGGTCTCTTTGACAGTGATTTTTAATTCTCGTCCCCACTTAACCTGAGGGTCTGTGCTCCAGATTGTATTTCCCCAAAAGGAGCCGTCTTGGCGGTTCGTCAGGGGAACTGGCAGTGGGATGCCTATTAACGGTATCTCATAACCAGAATGTCTTGGCATTTGGGTACAGATCCAACAATCTGTCTTATTTAAAATTTTGGTGATGTTTTGAATCGCCTGAACATACCAGTTCTCTCGCCAGGCCGCTGTGTCTATCACCTGTGAAATTATCAGAATCATATTAAATTTAACCCACATCCTATCTTTTTAGCTTGAGCTTTAACGGCCCTTGAATTTCTGATGTCCAAAGCTTTTGTGGCGACTTCTTCACACGGGTATGATGAATCCAGGCATTCTGTTCTTTAATTTTGACTGCTGTGAAGGAGGTGAGGAGTACTTGGTATGGTCCTTCCCACTGTGGTTTCAAGGTTTTTTCTGCAAGAGGCTTTACATATACATAATCTCCAGGTTGGATATCATGTACAGGCCCATCCAGACCCCTTCCTCGGGTCCCAATTACATGTTTTCCAATTTTATTGAGCTGCTTGCTCAATGCCACCATATAGGAAGTCATAATTTCATCCCCAATTTGCATTGATGTCCCCTTTTGTATTCCATAGGGGCGTCCATACAGAATTTCAAAAGGGCTCAGTCCTTCCCTCGCCCTCGGTCTTGTCCCTATACGCAAAAGGGCTAAAGGGAGAGACTGAGGCCATGGCAAGTTTGCTTCTTGTCCCAACTTTACAATTTGCTGTTTGATTAAGTGGTTCATTTTCTCCACTTGGCCACTCGACTGAGGGCGATATGGGGTGTGAAGTTGCCAATCTATAACTAAATGGTGGCTGGTTTGTTGCACTATTTTTGAAACAAAGTGTGGTCCTCTGTCAGAGGATATGGTTGCTGGAACCCCAAAACGCGGTATTATTTCTTGTATTAGTATTTTAGTTACCTCCCGAGCCTTGGCAGTTCTGGTTGGGAACGCTTCTGGCCAACCTGAAAAGGTATCAGTTAATACCAGCAAATATCGGTACCCCCCTTTTCTTGGAAGTTCTGTGAAATCAACCTGCCATTGTTGTCCAGGCCCATTACCCTTTCCAATCTGGCCCATTTCTAATTTGGGAGTATTCTTTGGATTAGTCTGGAGGCAAAGGTCACACTGTTGAGTCACCTGTCTCACTGTGGTATGTAAGTTTCTAGCTACAATATCTTTTATCAGATGCTTATACAGAGCCTCCATTCCCCCATGTCTCTTCCTATGTTCTTCCCGTATTAAGTGCCACAGTAAATATGAGGGGACAATTAACTTTCCCTGTGGGGTATAAGCCCATCCCTCTTCATTATATGACCCTTCTAAGTCTGAAATAAGTTTCTGATCTTCCCTAGTGTATTTTGGTTTATCTTGTAGGGAAATATGCCTATCGGGGATTAAAGACCCTGCTACTTTTATTTTCATTTTGGCCACTTGTTTTGCCTCTCTGTCCGCCAGTTCATTCCCTTTTTCCAAACCTGAGCTCACTTTCTGGTGTGCCTTAATATGCATAATTGCCACTTTCTCAGGGAGTTGGACAGCTTCTAGTAACTTCAGAATTTCTTCTGCATGTTTGATATTCTTTCCTTGGGAGTTCAATAAACCTCTTTCTTTCCAAATTGCTCCATGTGCGTGTACAACTCCAAAGGCATATTTTGAGTCTGTGTAAATGTTTACAGTTTTGCTCTGAGCCAACTCCAGGGCTCGAGTTAGGGCAATTATTTCTGCCTTTTGTGCGGAGGTGTTCATGGGCAAAGGTCCTGACTCTATTGCCTCTTGACTGGTGGTGATGGCGTATCCTGCATGTCGATTGCCATTCAGGACATAGCTGCTCCCGTCTGTGAACCAGTTTTCTCCGTTTTCTATGGGGCTATCCTTTAAGTCTGGGCGACTTGCGTATGTCGCTTCAATAGTTTCCAAGCAGTCATGATGCACTGGTTCTCCTGTGTTTCCACTGAGAAAAGAAGCTGGGTTGACAATGTTAGTAACCACGATTTCCACATCATCCTGTTCCACTATTACAGCTTGATATTGCAGGAATCTTTGTGGAGATAGCCAGTGTCCACCCTTTGCCTCCAATACTGCCGACACTGCATGGGACACAAAAACAGTCATTTTCTGGCCCAGGGTGAATTTTCGGGCTTCCTGTATATTTAGTATCACAGCCGCAACTGCCCTTAAGGCATCCAGGCCAGCCCTTTGCAGTCGCGTCTAACTGTTTAGAGAGGTAGCCAACTGCCCGACGATACGGACCTAGCTCCTGTGCCAATATTCCTAGGGCAATGCCCTGTTTCTCGTGAGAAAAGAGGAGGAATGGCTTACCCACATCCGGGAGTCCTAAAGCCGGGGCAGACATCAGAGCCTTCTTTAGTTGTTCAAAAGCTTGTTCAGCCTCTTTATTCCATTTGAGGTGTTTCTGCTCAGTCGCTGTCAGCGCATATAATGGTTTAACAAGCAGTCCATAATTGTAGATCCACAATCGACACCACCCTGTCATTCCCAGAAAGGTTCGCAATTCCTTTACCATCTGGGGTTTTTTAGTTTGGCATATCACCTCTTTGCGGGCCTGCCCCAAAGTTCTCTGTCCCGCACTGATCTCATAGCCCAAATAATTCACTTTACGCTGCATTACCTGGGCCTTCTTCTTGGACACCCTGTATCCTTGAAGCCCTAAGAAATTCAACAGACTCACCGTCCACGCCATACAATCTTCCTCTGTGTTGGTAGCAATCAGGATATCATCCACATACTGTAACAATTTTCCTTTCTCGGACAGGGCTTCCCAGGATTCCAGGTCTCTCGCAAGCTGATTGCCGAAGATGGTAGGACTATTCTTGAATCCTTGCGGCAACACCGTCCAAGTGAGCTGGGTCTTTCAACCACTTTTAGGATTTTCCCACTCGAATGCAAACAACTTTTGACTGGCTTCGTGGAGAGGGAGGTAAAAGAAAGCATCCTTTAAATCTAGAACAGTAAACCAGATTAATTCAGGTGCCAATGCAGTCAGTAGGGTATACGGGTTTGCCACGACTGGGTAGAGATCCTCAGTAATCCTGTTCACTGCGCGCAAGTCTTGAACCACCCTATATGACCCATCGGGCTTCCGAATAGGTAATATAGGAGTATTGAATTCAGACTCACATTCCTTTAATAGTCCTAGCTGCAAAAATTTTTCTATCACTGGCCGGATTCCTTCCCTGTCCTCTTTCTTTAGAGGCTATTGTTTAATCCTTACTGGTCGTTGACCTTCCTTTATCTTAACTTCAACAGGTGGAGCATTTTTCGCTCTTCCAGGCACATCAGTAGCCCAGACTCCTGGATACACTTGGTTCAGAATTTCCTCATCGATTTTCCCTTCTGAGGGGAGACTGGTTAGGACTAGACTTAATGCCTGTGTATATTGTCGATCCTTTACCTCCAGAGTAATTTCCCCTTTTTCAAACGTGATCTTTGCTCCTAATTGTTCCAACAAATCTCTCCCCAAAAGTGCCTTTGGGGAGTTGGGCATGTATAAGAACTTGTGGATACCCCATTGCTTTCCCAATTTATACTTTAAAGGTTCGCAAAAATACGCCTTTTCACTTTGACCAGTTGCTCCCTGTACTACAACGTAATCATCTCCTAAAGGCATTAAGGCTTGATTCAAAACCGAATATGTCGCTCCTGTATCTATCAAAAACTCCACTTGTTGCTGCTTTTCCCCTAGCTTAATTATAACCAGTGGATCCGCTAGGGTAGATTCCCCAGGTTCCCGTCAGTCTTCTATTACATTGGCTATCTTCACATTTGCCGAGGTTTTCCGACCCCCTTCCCTGTTTCTAGGACATTCCCTTTTCCAATGACCAAAGCCCCTGCATATAGCGCACTGATCCCTTTCTAATCGAGACGAATCTCGCCTACCACCTCTCCGTTCCCCTTTTTCTTGAATGGCAGCTATCAATTTCCTTTGTCCCCGCCGATTTTCTTCTTCTCTATTACTAAACACCCTCCATGCTTCATCCAACAATATTTCCAAATTTCTACCTTCTGTAGAAAGCGGCTTTTGAAGTTTTCGCCTTATGTCCCCTGCAGATTGACCCAGGAATAAAGAAACTAATTGCTGGATCCCTACCTCAGACCCAGGGTCCAGCGGCGTGTTACGGCGCATCACATCCCTCAGCCGATCCAGGAACTCAGAAGGGGACTCAGAAGGAGTTTGCTTAACTGCATATAAAGCTGACCAGTCTATAGTTTTGGGAATTGCTCTCTCCATTCCCTTCGAAATCCATTCCTAATATTCCTGTAATCTTTGCATATGTGCCGATCTATTAGCATCCCACTTTGGGTCTTGGAGGGGGAAATGTTCCTTAACATCCCCTCCTGTAATTTTATAATGGTCTTCGGCCAAATTTCCTGCTGTTTTCAAAACTAGCTGTTTCTCAGTTTCAGTCAAATATTCCAATAATAATTGTATATCATTCCAATCGGGATTGTGTTGTTTTATGATAAATTGGAAATGCCTGGCTGCACTTATCGGGTCATTTCTATAATCCTTTGCAATCTTTCTCCACTCTCCCAAATCAGCAGTGGAGAAAGGCACTTTAAGTAGCACTGTTCCACCATCTGGCCCCACCGCCTCTCGGATGGGTGCTTGTAAAATAGACTTCTGCCGAGTGTGGGAAGATACAGGGCTATCAGGAGGATTTGAAACTCCTTCCGAGTCCGCATCCTGGTCCCGTGCCCAGGGGGGAGGTTTAAACAAGTCATTTAAGTTCTGGGGCTTGGTGAACTTTGTCTGCCTTTGTACACCTCTGCCCAATGCTGCAGGAAGAACAGCATCTTTTCAGTTTACTTCTACCCCCTTTATTTTCTCGCTCCAATGCGAGTACCATAGGGTCCTGTGGGGGTGTTATCCCACAGTCCCTTTGCCACTCCGGATGGTTTCGCAGCGTGAAAAACATATCTGCATATGACACTTCATCCCATTTCCCTTCTCTTCTCAAGAACAGCATAAGCTGTAACAAAGTATTATAACCCAATGTGCCATTAAATGGCCCCTTAACTTCGCCCTCTAACTTATACACCACTGATTACAATATTTAATGAGGGTCTTTTTACTTTCTGTGCTTCCCTTCCCAACAATATCCTTCCAATGGGTGAGTATACAACCCAGAGGACTCTTTTTTAGTATCCCTCCTTGGGTGTTACCCATTTTCGATATACTCTTAAGGAATTTAAACTGACTTTTAAATTCTCTTTTCACCCCTGTCAGCCACACTCTCACTTATTCTCACTCAATTCCACTCTCACAGACGTCCATGCACTCAGAGAAAATCACACACACATCACTTCACACAAACACTATGGTTCGACAAATTCAAATCGGTAGTCTATTCCAAATGCCTTATTGCCATAACCAAAATCAATACCAAAAGAAATCTAACATAGCATCGCTCCCGTTAACAACCTTTTAGCAGCTGCAAATATTTTGTGAATTACAAGAGGCCCGCTTACCCCTCTCCTGCCTCTCCTGGCTCCCAACAACAAGATACAGCGGTTACCTCGAACTCAGTCGATCTATCCCCGAGATTGCTACCGGCCGCTCTACCGGCCAGCGAGTTTCCCAATTGCAGTCCCAAACCCTATAGGTACCCAACCCACGGGCACTATGCTGCACGCCAGACGTCTCTGCGCGATTTATCAGCAGCCCCGAATGTGCGTACGCTCAAGTCCCTTCGTTAAACATACCGTTAAATCCGCAGCTTCAAGAGGCTGTTGTCCACTCCCGCGGTGATCAGCCGGCAGCGGAGACTCCTCCGAGTAAAATGCTCGGGGCGCGCCTAGGAGCGTCCGCTCCGCAGTCGGTCCCGCAGCCGAGTGGAGATCCTCCTGGCTGGCTCGCCAGAACTGACGTGCGGAAAGCAGACTCCACAATCTGTAAGATTGTAAAGTAGGTATGTTTATTCAGCGCTGGGCAGCACGGGGGGTAGTCCCACCAAAACCGTGCACGCCTGACACGAAAACTTGCTCTGTTTTTATAAGGCATTTCATTACATATTCATAATGTGTTGTAATGTGCCTATACATATGCATTACCTATCCCCGCTTCACATTAAAATTAGTTCTGCGAGCCATTACAATATTTTTTTCTCGACTGAGTTTGCGCAGTGTCCCCTGGTGGTGGTCGTCAGGGATCCTGAGGATGAAGGCAGGCGAGTCTTCCTCGTGACCTCCCACATCTGGCGCAGGCTCAGTAACGTCCTGGTTTTTGTCCAAACCGCAGAACCGGCTTTGGCTTGTTCTTGCAAGGTTGTGATCGTTTTTTTGACTTATATGGTCATAAAGCTGGACTTATATGGTCATAAGGCTCTTTACTCCCGTATACCTTATCACAGCACCCAAGCAAACCATGTAAGATCTGGCAAACAGCTAAGCAGACTATCTTAATCGTTAAAATTTACCCTATCTCTTAACCCCCCCCCCCCTTTCTCTCAGTCTAGTGGAGTCAACCCCAGAGGTCTTAAAGCCTCTGAGGTGTGGCAGACGAATTTTATGCTCTGTCAATTACTAAAACCTCGAGCATGGCTAGCAGTAACTGTAGAGACATATAGCGGGGTGATTGTAGCCACACAACACCTTAAGACCGATGCTAAAGCAACCATCCAACATTGGTTGACAACCATGGCGTGGGTTGGTGTCCCTAATCAGATCAAAACGGACAATGGTCCGAATTTTGTGTCTAAAGCAGTCCAGGCATTCGCTCTGAAATGGGGTATTACTCTAATACACGACATCCCATGTAACAGCACAGGACAAGCCATAGTCGAACGGGCAAATCAAACTCTGAAATCTAAATTAGAGGTATTAGCAAAACCAGAGGGTTTTACCAACACCATTCCCTCAGGGGACCAGGCACGCTTACTACGGACTGCCCTATTAGCACTAAACCAGTTCCCCAGGGGAGACGAGGTGAATAGCCCTGCCCAGAAGCACTGGGCCACTCGAGTGCTAGAAGAAGGCCCGTCGGTCATGATCAGAAATGAGCTAGGAGGGTGGGAACAAGGGTGGAAATTAGTTCTGACAGGGCGAGGGTATGCTGCGGTCAGAAAAGACAACAGAATTAAGTGGTGTCCACTTAAGTCTATCAAGCCAGACCTTCAGAATAAAACTAATGAAAACCGTGAGTTTTTTGTTTGCAGGACCAGATCATCGGACACCCCCGTGTCCCGTACATCCCACCGACGAGAGAAAATGACAAGTCGACAACTGTCCTGTCTAAACTTGGGAATCCTGCACCACCCAGATTCGGATAACGACCAAATAGCCTCCAAAAAGGGGGATGCGATGCCTTTGTATGAACTTGATTCTAGGACTTGTCATTGCAGGAAAGACAGAATCAGATTATAATCACCATCAGCCATTCAAGTGGGTCCTACGGGACCCCATAAGCAGTCGAGTGATAAAGGAGAATATAACAGCGGGTACCCCGACTTTTACGTTTACAGTCAATGATTTATTTCCCGGACTGGGAAAATATAGATCTAAAGTGCCATGGGGGACGTATTGGTGCCCCAGTTCAAACTCAGGAAAAAGCTATTGTAACTATCCAGGATATTATTTTTGTGGATATTGGGGATGTGAGACCATTGTAACGAGTGATAGATGGAAACCAGAAAGAGAGGACGAATTTCTGCGCGTAATGTGGGGGCCAGATAGGTGTGACCCTCCAAAATGTGGGCCCAGTGGCTATTATCTTCAATCGTCAATCAAAAAAAGTACCTGTACACATTTAAATTTGAGAATTCAAAACCCAGCTGACATGGGCTGGGCAGTGGGGAGAATGTGGTCAGTATTTATACACTCCGACAATACAGACCCGGGGGTAGTGATACAAATTATCAGGATTGTGCTACAAGCACCCCAAGCAATTGGCCCTAACCCGGTTCTTAACCCACAGACACCTATATATAATACTGAAAACGAATATTAAAGATACGACCCCCGGCAACACCGAAGCTCCGAATACCTTAGAATTTGACCTGCCTCCTCTATGGAGGCTGATGAATGTAACGTATCAGATACTGAACTCTACTAATCCCGCCATGACAACAAACTGTTGGCTTTGTTATGACATAAGGCCCCCTCTTTATGAGGCAGTAGGTATACCCTATGAACCGGAACTCGTTAGGGGGCCCAACCCCATACATTGTGTGTGGAGCTCCGAGGACAACCCAGGAGTCACGATGCAACATGTATCAGGGCGGGGTAGATGTGTCGGCGAAATACCCCTTGAAAAAAGGCCTCTGTGTTTGAACGAGTCCACATCAGAAGAGCTATCGAAAGCTGATTGGCTAGTTCCTGTCAAAAACACCAAATGGATATGTTCAAAATCCGGAATTACCCCATGTGTATCTCTTAAACTGCTCAAAGGAAACCATGAATTTTGTATACAGGTAAGGATTATTCTGAGAATCGTATACCATCCTGAGGAATACGTATATACTCATCAAACCCTTCCAGCTTCGCATCATATCCAAAAGCGAGAACCCATCACCGCTCTGACTACAGCTACCTTGCTAGCCATAGGGGCCGCAGGGGCAGGAACAGGTATAGCCTCGTTAGTCGAACAGAACCAGAAGTTCCAGTCCCTCAGAACTGCAGTGGATGAGGATCTGGCTTGCATTGAACAATCGATCAGCGCTTTGGAAAAGTCACTGAGGTCGTTGTCCGAAGTAGTTTTACAAACTCGTAGAGGATTGGATCTCATGTTTTTACAACAAGGCGGGTTATGTGCGGCATCAGGAGAAGAATGTTGTGTGTACGCAGATCACACTGGGGTTGTCAGAGATACAATGGCCAAACTTAGAGAAAGGCTAGAAAAAAGAAAGAGAGACAGGGAAACCCAACAAGGGTGGCTTGAATCGTGGTTTGCCCGTTCACCGTGGTCAAGCACCCTGATATCTACCTTGGCAGGGCCGATTGCAGTGATCATCATGGCACTGATCTTTGGACCCTGTATACTGAATAAGCTCGTGTCATTTGTCAAGAGCCACCTAGAGAAAGTCGACGTTATGCTGGTAGAACGCCATCAACTGCTTTAACTTTTAAGTCCCATTTGGTATTACCCTTAGCTACCTCTAGCTTACCCTAATTCATACCTTGGTATTATCAATTACCCCTTACCTTCCACCTGACCACTGTGCCTTATGTTTTTTAGTCAAGTTGATACAATATTCTTTTAATATTTTTACAAACCATAGAATATAAATTAAATTAAGATTTTGATTGTTATATTTTAGCTGATTCAATTATCCATAAGGAGGGGGGAAATGTAGGTAGTTAGGGCTTGGCGGTCGGAAGATGTCGTGCTGTACGGAAATATAGAGCCCCTCTCTGGATAGCCAATAGCATTTAGCTTATGACGTAAGCAGACGGAAGGGACGTTGTAAACCCAAGCTCTATAATGCCGCGCCACTTATCAATAAACACCATTTTGCCATCCACCACATTGGTGTCTGCGTGCTGATGGACCGAGCGGCCTGGGGTTGGCCGCCGTGCCGTTCCTGAACCAGGTCACCGCGCGCCTGCGAAGGCAACAGGGGAATTGAGAGGATGTTAGAAGCCTTGAAAGGGCAAGTTCTAAATGTACCATGACTGGGAAAACAAAAAGCAGAGTGAAGAAGCATGAGTTATGCCTGAAGAAGTATCTTCACATACCCCCAAAGACCTTTCCCAGGGCTGACAAAGCCCAGGGGATTACTGGCAAATAGACTTTTTCCAAGTTACTGCAGCAAAATGGGTATCAGTATCTTTTAGTCATGACAGATGCTTTTTCAGGCTGGCTGGAAGCTTTCCCTTGCCGCACCAATAAGAAGTATCATAAGTGTAAGTTTAGACATAATACGGAGATTCGGGGTACCCATAGGACTTTCTTTGGGTGTTGGGGTCCACACTTGGTAGTAGGAGCCCTTCACCTTTTAGCTAAACTAGGAGGGGTAAAATGGGATCTCCACACTCCATGGAGACCTCAATCAAGCGGGAAAGTAGAATAAATGAAGCTAAGCCTGAAAGGACAGATGAGTAAAATCTGCCAAGAACCTCAGAGAGAGTTGTCAGATGCTTTTCCCTCAGCGTTGCTACAGATACAGGATCCAGCGTAAACGGAAGGAGAGACTTTGGAAAGGATACATGGTAAACCTTGCCAGGTGACAGAAATGGCAGTGAATCCCAAAATAATAGAAGGGAAACATGGCTTAAAAGAGTATGTTCAGTCTCTAGGAAAGGTCCTGTCCTCTCTCCAGAGGTACCTCACTGTGAGCGCAGATCTGTCCCTGGACGTGCCTGTACATCACTACCGACCGTGAGATTGCGTGTATCTTAGAACGTGGATGGATGAACCGTTGAGGAGAAGTGAAAGGACCTTTCCAGATTTTTCTCAGCACCTACGCTGCTGTCAAGCCTGAAGGAGTCACACCACGGACGTGCCATAGCAGGGTTTAACCAGCCACATCACCAGAATGGACTGTCAAGCAACAAAAACCTTTATGCTTGAAACTACCTCCAGAATCATGAAGTTCTAGGTTCAGGATCTTGCATTATTGCCAGACAGCATATAAGTGAATGACTGAAATGCGACCCCAGATAAGACTGGGCTGTCTACAGGGAAGCTGGAGTCTGCTACTTGTCTCTCCTTTGTAGATATATGTTGAAACATGTTTTACAGATGTATAGAATTTGGCCTGTGATGTGGTATGCTAAATCCTCAGCTTGGGTGGGATCAGGAGGAGTCATGGACATGGAATACTCATTTGAAAATGGTGGAAGGATCGATTAATGTTTTTAAGAAGAATGATTGTTGGGTTTGTACCCATTTCCCTGAATGTCCTCATGCAGGAATGCCTGGTATCCCCATCCCATTTGGGACTAGTGGGCATAACTTGTGGCTAAGACCAAAATACACTCATTGGAACGAGACTGACCTCCAGACCTGGCAATACTGAATCCACACTCAGTGTGAAGTGTGTTACTAAAATGAAGCCAAGACACACCAAAATGGAACTCTGCTCTTTGTGGAGCCCTACCCACATTGTGATTGCTCAATGCAATTCATGAAGCTGTCAGAACTAACTAGCAGTAGGTACTGGAACCTTCCACTGGGCACTGGGTGCTGCTGGATATGTGCCGGTTTAGCACAAAAAGCGTTACCACCAAGATGGTTGGGTAGATGTACCACCAAGATGGTGGGATATTTCCTGATATGACTGACTGAGACACTGGACAACAGTCGGTGGGGAACAACTTACTTGTGGAGATACAGGCAGAATCAACCAGCCCTTACAGAGAGACCCACTGGGTTTCACTCACTGCTGGGTGGTTTATTCCTTGGCGAGGGGCTGCTGAACTGGGGAAGGCAGTGATAAAGAGATCCACAGGAGTGGAAGAGATGGCCAAGGACACTGCAGGTGCCATAAACTGCACTCTGTACGGCAAAGGCAATGCCTGTATGCAAGGGGACAACCCTTGGGTTCTCTTGGTGACTTCCAGCCTTGCCCGTGCCCTTTGCCTTCCATCTCACGTCCTACGCTGTCCCACGGCTGCTGCTTTTCCCCGGCAGGCTGCAGGCACCCATCTGGCTTCCCCACCTTGCTCTCACCCTGCCCTTGCCACACATGCACTCATGTCTGCCCACCCTCACACGCTGTTCCTGCAAACACACACACATGGACTGATCCCACACTCCTTCTGGACGACGTCTCCCACCACAGCACAAGCCCTTGAGTGACATTTCCTCCTCCTGACCTCCAGTCTCCACTTTCCCAGCTGCACTGGGTGGCAGTGCTTCTCCCTCCTGCTCTTCCCTACCTCCAAGGAAAGCTCCACCACCTGGGAAACCACCCTTCAGGTGGACATCCCGACCCCTCACCCTCCTTGTGGCCTTTCTCCTGACCATGCCACGGCCTCACCGTGCTCTTCCAAGGCTGCGAGCCTTTCAGCTTCTCGCATAGGCACGAGCAAGCGGTGTGCCTGCTGCTGTGCTGCCATGTTCTCAGGCAGCAGCGATGTGACAAGCAAGAAAGAAGCCCCTCGGTGGAGTGAGCCCAGGTCCTTAGGCAGAGGGGATCTCACAGCCCATGTGCCACCCAGGGGCCTTCTGCTGGCCTGCCCGAGACACTGGCAGATGGAGCTTAACAGCACGTGTCCCAGCCATGAGTCAGGGGCTGCCCTACGCGCTGTTTCAGGCAGAGGTGACCTCACCGCCCCTTTCCCAGGCACATTGCTGCTGTTGGGCTGTCCCCTCCGCAGGCAGAACTGGCCTCACTGCCCCCGTCACAGCCATTGGCTTCCTGCTGGAATGTGAGTCCCTGAGACACAACTGACCACGAGATAGCGTCCTCAGCCGTCACCCTCCCCGTGGCCCAGCACCCAGCAGATAAAGGGAAGCTTCTCTCAGCCAATTTATCTCATGGATTTCCTACCTACCCTTTGGGTGGAAGAACATTCCTCAGGGGAACTGCTCTGTTTCTACTGGACACTGTTTTGTCTCTGCTTCTGCGCCTCTGTTTTCCCTTCTTCCCCCTGCTATCCCATCCCAACTGAGCTCTCCAGGGAAGTGAGTCGATGAGTCCTAGAATATCTCAGGTTGGGAGAGGCCCCTGTAAAGGCCCTTGTCCAGCTGTCCTGCTCAGGGCAGGGTGAACTGGATGGCATCTCTCAAGGGCTCTGCCCACTTTGGCATCATCCACAGAAGGGTCTGAAAAGCCACTTTGTCAGCTTGTACTGGGAGACAATCAAGACATTCAACACAGTTGGCCCAACTGCTTGCACTGGAAGATGCCACTAGTCAGTGGCCACCAGGAGGACTTGACCACTGCTGACATTTGGTCTTGAGCCCCTGTGGCGTATGATGCACCGACTCTGGGAGCGGATTGAAGGCACGAAGACACTTGAAGACACCTCGGAGACACTTTATTAAACTCAAGCAAGCCTTTTATACCTTTGCAGGGGGCTGACGTGTCAGCCTGTAACTGTGCTCAGCAACTTTCCACTCTGGGCTCTTTTTTTATTACAGACACAGCAGCTCAGCAACTCCCTTTATCTACAAGGCCACAAGTTCTGCAGACCACTCCCTATCTTCAAGGTTCTCCTCTTGTTCCCATGGCTTCCTTCCAACAAGCATAACTGTGTCTCTCTCCCAAGGTCGTGTTTCGCTCCCTGACGCCATTAAGCTAGCTCGAGACATAGCCACAAGCCGCCAGCCAACTCCCCACCCACAGTGTCCTCCATTTCTTCACTCCAGAAGTCACCCATCTGCCTATAAAGAAAGTGCAGGAGAAAAAGTCAAACCCCTTGCAAAGGTGCAGGTACAAACCATCCCCTTCTTGCCTCAATACGTATGGGTGCAGCAATCCCTTTGATGTCCCACAATTACCTGGAAATGGCTGCAGGAGTATTTCCACCGTCATTTCCCCAGACACTACGGTGAGGATGACCAGCCTGTATTTCTCCCAATTGCCCTTCTTGCTTTTCCTGAACAGAGGCTGGATGTCTGCCTTTTGCCAGGACCCCAGAACCTCCCTGATTGCTCGGACACATTTGAGGGCACCATCCAGAAAGGGTGTCGTGATCAGACAGAGGCACTTGCAATGAGCCTGCCCAAGGCAGGTGAGATGAATCTCCCTGGGACAGTGGCCTTTGTTCCTGCAGTCACACACAGGAACGGCCGGGCCCTGGGAGGTGTCCCCACCTCAGCTGGCCTCACGCACTGCTGGCGTGGTTGAACCCCAGCCTCACGCACACAGGGGTGCTCAGAGGCACGAGCCCGTCCCTGGCACGTGCGGAGGCAGAGCACTGCAGCGGGCACAGTGACTGCCTGGCCTCCTGCTGCCCCTGCCAGAGGCTGGCAGCACCTCAGCCCGGGGGTGTCGCGCCCTGCTCGGCACCTCGCGGAGATGGCCCTCGTCATGAGCAATGGGCACGGGGACCTCGGTTCAAGGAAGCACGTTGCAGTGGTCTCCACAAATCCATAGCATTTGATGGAGGCCAGCACCATCACAGAGTGCCCGTTGCCTGCCCCTGCCTGCGCTCACAGGACTGCCACGCAGCACGGCGGTGACCAAGCTGCCAGAGCACTCAGGCCTTACACCAAGGCAGGGGGTCAGAAGGAGGGTGTGGAAGTGGAAGGAGGACAGCACTGGAGAGCCAAGGGGTGGTGTTCCCTGGCAGTGCTGCCATGCCAGGAATTTTTTCCCCTCCATCTGTGGATACAGGAACTGTCCCTGCAGCTCCAGAAAGGCCTTGGAAGAAAGAATCCCAGGAAAAACATAGTGGTTTAATGGCCCTTTGGCTTTGTTAGATGAGGAGAGAGCAGGGCACCTTCAGAAAAGAAAATCAGAGAAGGAATTAGAATGGGGACGACACCTTTATCAGAAATGAAATACCCTGAGAAACTAGAACACATTCAGAAGACACTCTGGGTCTGTGATAAATTACATTATAAATGTTATTCAAATTTTTATTCCTTCAGAAGAAGATACAGTTATCAGTTTGCACATTGCACCCTTGAGCTCCTGGTTCCTCATGCTGTAGATGAGGGGGTTCAGTGCTGGAGGCACCACTGAGTACAGAACTGCCACCACCAGGTCCAGGGATGAGGAGGAGATGGAGGGGGGCTTCAGGTAGGCAAACATGGCAGTGCTGAGAAAGAGGGAGACCACGGCCAGGTGAGGGAGGCACGTGGAAAAGGCTTTGTGCTGTCCCTGCTCAGAGGGGATCCTCATCACAGCCCTGAAGATCTGCACGTAGGACAGCACAATGAAAACAAAACACCCAAATAATAAAGAGGCACAAGCCACAAGAAGCCCCACTTCCCTGAGGTAGGTGTGTGAGCAGGAGAGCTTGAGGATCTGTGGGATTTCACAGAAGACCTGTCCCAGGGCATTGCCTTGGCAGAGCGGCAGTGACAGTGTATTGGCCGTTGCAGCGCAGCACAGAGAAACCCACTGGCCCAGGCAGCTGCTGCCATGTGGACACAAGCTCTGCTGCCCAGCAGGGTCCCGTAGTGCAGGGGCTGGCAGATGGCCACAAAGCGGTCATAGGCCATGACGGTGAGGAGAGAACACTCTGCTGAAAGGAAAAAGACAATCAGGAAGAGCTGTGCAGCACATCCTGAGTAGATGTCCCTGGTGTCCCAGAGGGAGTTGGCCATGGCTTTGGGGACAATAGTGGAGATGGAGCCCAGGTCGAGGAGGGAGAGGTTGAGGAGGAAGAAGTACATGGGGGTGTGCAGGTGGTGGTTGCACACTACGGTGGTGATGATGAGGCCGTTGGCCATGAGGGCAGCCAGGTAGATGCCCAGGGAGAGCCAGAAGTGCAAGAGCTGCAGCTCCCGCGTGTCTGCAAATGCCACGAGGAGGAACTGGGTGATGGAGCTGCTGTTGGGCATCTGCTGCCTCTGGGCATATGATCCTGTCACAGGAGAAAAAGACAGTGATAATTTAGGGGAGACTTCTGCAAGCAAAATCAAAGCCATTTCCCACAGACCCCCCATCACACACAGACATCCCTCTCTTTTCTCGGAGACCTTCCTGCAGCTGTGTGGCTGCAGCCCTGCTTGGTGCTGGCCGTGTGGGCGATGAAGAGCAGGGCATCTGCCCACGGGCTCTTGACCAGCCAGCCCCACTCTGCAGCAGTGGGTGGGAGCAGGGACCAGTCCTGGTGTTTAACTTTGTCCTGTGAAACCAGTGGTAACGCAGAAGGGCTGCTCAGCGTCTGCAGCGCCAGTGCTAAGGAACGGGAAGGGTGAAGGCATTTTAAGGGAGTTTTAGTTTTTTTCACAGCTCCCCCCATCTCTCCTGTTGCGTATTCTCGGATGTCAGAAAAGCAGAGCATTTTTGCTGCCCTCAGGTGGAACAGAGTGAGGTCTGTGAGGCAAGAGGATTGCCTGTGGGTGAGTGCACAGTGAGGGGAGGTGGTCTGTCCTGCTGGTTCCCGGTTTCTGTGGGCTTGCACCTTCCTGAGATGAATGGTGGCCACACTCCCATGTTACCCTGAAATACCACAAGGCACTGCTGAGAACAGGCTGACCCACCACAGACCAGTAAAGGTTGTAGACTTTCATCAGAACTCAGCATCCCACCCACAGCAAAGGATACACAGCTCATTTCACCCACCCCAACAGCGTTTTCTCCATCACAGAAACGCCTCTACGTGGGGCTTTCAGATCACTCATGGGTGCGATGGGACAGGTTTCCATTCTGGAGGGCAACTCACTGCTCGGAAGGGAACTTTAAGGAGGTAGCCAAGTGCCCTAACAAGAGCATCAGGTTCAGGGAGAACCAGCCCATTGCCCAGCCCCACATAGGGCATTGCCTACAGCCCCACAGGTGAGAGGAAAGCTGGGACACCTGTTCCCATGGACACACCTGCAGGAGAGGACCCACAAGGTCAGAGTGTGACTCTGCAGCTGAAACACCCATCCCCAGAGAGCCTGACAGCAAGAGCAAGAGAATAAAACTAACACCAAAAGGCAGAGAAAGAAGTAAAATTGCACTGACGGTCTAGGTAAGAGTGTCCAGGGCGAGCGTGCCAGGCACTGAGGGCAGCGTTGCCCTTGCCCAGCTCTGCTCGCCACCTCCCACAAACCAACATTGCTGGGCAGCTGCTCTCAGCCCCTGTGCTCTGCAGAGGGACCGGGGCACGTGGCTGCAGAGCTGCACCGCGGCTCTGCTGGAGCTCTGGCTGCAGAGGGGGTGGCTCACACCTCGGGACCCCCAGCCCTGAGGGCAGAGGCTTTGCTGGGGGGAGAGCAGCCAGGGGGATGCCTCAGAGAAAGGGGTCTGCACTGCACATGGTCAGAGAGAGCTTTCTGATTCTGCTTTCAACAACAATTCTGTCTGAAGTTTCCTATCAGTCTATGCAATATCCTGGACGTCAGGAGATTTTCCTTGTGGGAGGTATCTCCCTGTGCCAGGTCTTTCCCTGTCAGTGCTCACAGACCACATCTCTGCCTCTGTGCACTGGCCCCGCACAAACGTGCCTCTCTGCAGGGCACTGGCTGGGCGCAGGGTCCTGTCCGCAGGGGGAAAAGGGCAGCTCAGAACGACCCTGATGGCTCCAGCAAAGGTGCTGCTGCTGCTGTTCATAGGCGGAGGAGTGGCTGAGGGCACTTCAGGAGGCTCCTGGCAGACCTCCTCATCACTCAGAGTTACAGCTGGCAGTCTCAGGGACATCTTCAAACTCGAGATCTCCATTAACATTTCTGCCTTCCCTCTCCTGCCCCCAACAACAGAAAGCTGAAAACACAGATTGAGGAGAGCCCTGGATTTATCATAGCAATCCCTGCGCTGACCTTCGATACAAAAAGTCTCATCCAGACATATTCTGAGGGTAACCTATCCTTGTAAGCAGCGCTCAGCCATGCAGCACACTCTCAACAGCAGAGATCCGTCCATATCGGGGCTCAGTCCATACTCCCCCAGAGCTGTGGGGAGCCCCCCGGCAGGCTGAGAGCTGCCCCTGGCAGGCGGCAGAGCCCCTGCCCCAGCACAGAGCCCCCGCGGCTGCAGGGACCCTGCTGGCAAGGACAGCCCTGGGCACCCCTGCCTGCACAGCCACCTTCACAGCCCTGCAGCCGGCCCTGGCACAAGGCAGCCCACATGCCCTGGCCCTCCCACGCTGCAGCAGGGAAGCCCTGCTCTGCAGCACACTGGCCTCCTCCACAGCAAAAGGCTCCCACACGGTCCCACAGGCTGGGGGGGGCCCAGCTGCTGCAGACCCGGCTAGCAACTGCAGAGGCATTGCCCTGCAGCCACACACTTACCGGCTCAAGGGCTCTGCAGATTTCTCCAGCAGGGAGCTCTCAGCAGCCTCCCACCAAGGTCTGCTTTTGAGCTCTCCCTGCCTCCCTCCTCTGCCCCTCTGGGCTCCCTCCAGCTGTCCCTGGGGCTGCAGGGGAACCTGCTGGGCAGCAGGATGAGGCAATCCCTCATGGGCCTTGCCTCACCTGGGGGGACACACTTATTTCCAGCACTGGCAATTCCCTTACTAGAAAAAGTTTTCTGCATGAGCATCAACTTTTGTTAACCCATTCCTAGACAGGACACCAGTAAGACTGCAGCAAAGGATCCAAGTACTCCTAACGGAGCGTGTGTGTACGTGTGTGTCTGGTGGTTCTGCAGGCAGGGCAGGGAGGATGTCCTCAGTGCTTCAGTAAGCCCTGCAGAGCCCATTTCAGCACTTCATTGCACAGTCCGAGGGCTCAAGACTCAGCTCTCCTTTGCCCAGGCCACGTCTCTGCTCTGAAGCAAAGCCTTTGCACCCACGGGCTCGGGGACACTTGGTACCAGGTTGCCTTATGGCCAGGCAGAGCTGGGCTGGTGCCACAGCTGGGGGGCTTCAGCCCAGATGTGCAGCAGTGCCCTCAGCCAGGGGCCCACGCAGAGGCAGCTGGAGCCCGTCCTGTTGCAGACAGAGCTGTGACACTGAGGGAACCAAGTGCAAAGGCAGGTGGCAGAGCTCAGCACAGCTGCTCGGCAAGGACAGCAGCCTCCAACAGGTCCAACATTGAAAATGGAGTTTATGCTTGTGGGGCAGTTCCAGGGCACCCGAAGGAGCGTTCCCTCCTTCTGCACAGGCCACAGCCTGCCAGTGTGTGACCTGGGGCCTGCACTCTGCTGCTCTCCTGCCTCACTCCCCCTGGGAGATGAGACTCCACCGTTTCTTTGCTCCTAGAACCAAGGTGGACACGAATGATGCAGGGTTTCAGATCCAGGGGAGCATCACAGCTGCTGGCCCATCTGGCAGCTGTGCTAGAATGCCGATGCAAAGAACCTGCAGACACCTAAAGGAGCATTGTCACTGTGCTGCCCTGTGACTGTCGGCAGGTGGTTACTTGACCACTGGCTTGCAGGATCCCACCAAGCCTCTGTCTCGCTGCTCCCCTCCTTCTTCACTCACCTTGATGTCTATAGGGTTGTTCTCTCACATAATTCTCATTCCTCTCCCGTTGTGTTTTGTCCTTTCTGCCATAGGGGATCACAGAGGTGCCACTAGAATTGCTTCTTGGCTCAGGTTTGGGCAGGGGCTGGTCCATTTTGGAGTCAAATGAAAGTGGCTGTTATGGCCATGGAGTCAGCTCTTGGTCTCTTCTCACCTCTGCCAGCCCTACAAACACCTCCAAACCACTCCCAAACCCCTGCCGTGTAAACACACAGGATCTCTAAATTCCCCAAGAAGATGTCAGGTTATTGATCCTAAGGCTTCCTCAACGCTGCTTAAATAAGACTTTTCCCCTTCCTCTCCCTGATTTAGGTTATTTCAGAGCAGAGTTACCCTGAACCACACCTGTGTCACCTGGGCCAAGCTCAGACATGTAACAACAAAAATAATAATGGGTACCAAGTGTCCAAGGTCACACGCCAGCAAAATGTTTTGCTGCAGCGCATGCTGGGGTGGTGGGCAGAGGTCACTGTGAAGGTGAAATGAGATGTCCCTAAGGAGAGCAATCCATGCTGTCCCTGGGACCACAGACATGCAGGGCTGGACTGTGCAGTGATGCAGGAGAAGGCATTGCTGCCAGTGACGCCTCTGCAGCCCCAGAGGACATGTGGTTCCGGTGAACCTTATACCCAGAAAGGACAAGGTGCTTTTGATTGTGTCCTTGACCATGGACATCCCGTGATGCAGGAATACTTTTAAAATCATTGGTCTGTTTCTCTATTGCCTCAGCACAGCGATGACTTTCAACAGTGCTGGCTAACTGGGGAGGCCCAAGAAGGCTGAATGTTAGTCAAGTGGTGCCCACCTACAAGAAGGGTAGGAGGGAGAATCGGGATAACTACAGGCCTGTCAACGTGATCTTAGTGCCAGGGAAGGTTGTGGAGCTGATCATCCTGAGCGCCATCACACAGGAGCCGCAGGAAAACCAGGAGGTCAGGATCAGCCTGCATGGGTTTATGAAAGGCAGGTCCTGCCTGATGAACCTGATCTCCTGCTGGGACAAGGTGACCTGCCCAGTGGATGAGGGAAAGGCTGTGGATGCTGTCTACCTGGACCTTAGGAAAGCCTTTTGGCTCCACCTCCCACTGCATTCTCCTGGAGAAACTGGCTGCTCATGGCTTCGGTGGGTGTTCTCCATGCTGGGTTAGAGCTGACTGGAGAGCCAAGCCCCAAGAGGGGTAGTAAATGGAGTGACATCCAGGTGACGATGGCCCATAAGGAGTGGTGTTCCCCAGGGCTCAGTGCTGGGGCCAGTCCTGCTTCAGAACTTCATCAGTGACCCAGACACGGGGATTGAGTGCACCCACAGTGATTTTTTGTACAACATCAAGTTGGGTGGCAGTGCTGATGTCCTTGAGGGCAGGAAGGCTCTACAGAAGAATCTGGACAGGTTGGACCTTTCAAGTGAGTCCAATTGTATGAGGTTCAACCAGGAGAAGTGCCAGTTCTGTACTTGGGTCACAACAGCCCCCCACAACGCTACAGGCTTGGGCCAGAGTGGCTGCAAGGCTGCCTGCTGGGGAAGCACCCTGAGGGTGAGTGTTGACAGATGGTTGAGAATGAGCCATCAGTGTGCCCGGGTGGCCAAGAAGGCAAATAGCATCCTGTCTGGTATGAGAAAGAGTGTGGCCAGCAGGACCAGGGCAGTGATGGACCCCCTGTACTCGGCACTGCTGAAGTCAAACCTCAAACAACGTGTTTCTGTTTTGGGCTCCTCACTTCAAGAGAAACGTTGAGGTCCTGGAGCATTTCCAGAGAAGGGCAACAAAGCTGGTGAAGGGTCTGGATCCCTGCTTGGATGAAGAGTGGCTGAGGGGACTTGAGTTGTTTAGTGTGGGTAGTAGGAGGCTCAGGGGGGACCTTACTGCTCTCTAGAAGTACCTGAAAGGAGGTTGTAGATGGGGTGGGTAGGAGTCTTCTGCCAGATAACAAGTGACAGGACAAGAGGCAAGAGCCTCAAGTTACACCAGGAGAGGTTCAGATTGGATATGAGGAAAAACAATTTCACTGCAAAGGTGCTCAATCATTGGAACCAGGGAGCTGGTGGAATCACCAGCCCTGGAGGTGTTTCAATAGAGGTAGATGCAATTCTTCATGGCATGATTTAGTGATGGAATTGGCCGTCCTGAGTTTACATTTGGATTTGATGATCTTCAAGGTCTTTTCCGAGCTAAATGATTCTCTGTTTCTGTGCTTCTATGATATTGCAAGCCTACCTAGACAAGTTGCTGAGAAAGTTGGTTTAGGTGACCCTGCCTCAGCTGGAGGGGTGGACTCGATGACCTCCAGAGGTCAGTCCAACCTGAAAAAACACCATAGAGCTATAAAGGCATATATAAAATGTGTCAACACAAATAGAGGGGCTCGGCTGAAGATGAGCTTGTGGGAAATGGCTTGTGGGAAAGATATTTGACAAATCTGATGAAACAAGCATGCTCTTCTGTGGTCAGGACCTGGGCCAGAATGAGGGTGATGGAGGGGGGTGGTATTGGGAGGGAAAAACGGTCTCAGGAATTCCTCATGCAGGAGGACGTGCCTGGCTGCGAGGGGCCTGTGAGGTCAGTTCTGCCTCTGGAGGTGACAGGCCAGCATCAGGAACGTGGCTGGGACAGTCCCTCTGCCAAGGGACCCCATAGGCCCCATCCAGGAGAAGGGCTCGGATAGAGGTTGTTTTTGCCTTGGGACATGACAGGACAGCAGCAGGCACAGGGCTTGGTCATGTCCCTGGGAGAAGCTGAAAGGCCAGCAGCAGTTACGTGGTTTGGGAGACCATGTGAGAATTCCTTCTCTCTGGTGAGAGAGCAGAGCATAAGAAAAGGCTTCCTGGCTGCATTCCCTGCTGGAAGGGTATTTTCTGAGATGGTAAACCTTTCCTGGGCAGGGGAAAACAGCAGGAGAGAAGAAAAAATGTCACAAAGTTTCAACTAGGAAAGCAGAGACTGGAGCTCAGCAGGAAGAACTGTCACTGCAGGGGTCCTGCTGCGGTGCGAGGGCTCAGCCAGAGGGAGCCTGGATCAGCCCATGGTTTGTGTTTCAAGGAACAGCCGGTGAGAGTGGAGGTACCTCAGCGAAGGTATGGCAATGTTGGGGTGAGAGCAAGGCAGGGCAGCGAGATGGTGCCTTACAGCCTGCAGGGAAACAGGGGCAGGGCTCCAACCATGCAGGACAGCCTATGGTGGGGATGGCAGAGGGCACTGGCAAGGCTGGAAGGCACCAGTAGAACCCAGGTCTGTGTCCCCTTGGCTGAGGCAGCTGTCTCTACCAGGGAAGGCTATGAGAAGACATGATGTCCTCACGGCACGGGGGCATCGTTGCCTCCTTGCAGCCCCATGGGGAAGCTGGAAGTTGCTGTGCCATTGCTGACCTGTGCATTGGATGCCCACCTTCCATGGTCCCCAGGAAGAGCCCTGAGCCCTGTGTGAGGGACAGCACCGACCTCCCCACAGGCTGCAGGTCACGGCTTGGCCTTTCTGCTTCATCAAGCAAGCCAAGGCTTTGCTCAGCAGCAGAGCTGCCTGCACAGTGCCTTTGCCTTCCTGCACTCACAGCCTCCAAGGATGGGCTCTAACAAGGCCATGGGGAGGCTTTCTCAGCCATGGCCCTCAGCGGGGCCCATTAACGCTTCCAGGGACTGTGGGCTTTGCTCCTGACTTGGTGTTCTGTGGAGGTTTCTTCAGTCTCCTCTGAACACCTGAAGTCCACAGCACCACAGACACCCTGGGCTCATGACGAGGCAGAACGCCCTGACAAGCCCTGTCTCCTCCATCAGGGCCATCTGGTCTTCAAGTTTGGCTCCTACACTTCATGAGATAAGTTTCAGCCGTACAGTGAAAGAGAAAGGCAGGTAATGAGCACTTTGGGGAATTGATAGAAGGCTTTTCCAATTGCTATCGATGCACAGTGTCTCCTGAGGAGGTGCAGACAGGTAGGAAAAGCAGTCCCTGGAGCTAATCCATGTGTGGACAGCCTTGCTCCTCAGCTCTCCAGCCCCACGATTTCTGTCCTCAGCTCCGTGAGACTTACATCACTTTACATCAGATTTCTTCAACCAACTCTGCAGCTGAATATAGCAAATTCTTGGCAGTAATTATTGGCTGCTTTCCTTAGAGAACAGGGTGTACACAGGAATAAAAGAGGGATTAATTATCGTGTGCGTGTGTGGGGGGGTGGTGGGTTAGATTAATAAATAAAAAATACATTTCTCAGCTGTATAATTGTTAGTTCAAGCAAATCCCCATGAGGTCTATTGCCACTACTGAAGAGTTGCCCATAGGGAAAATTACAGACACTACTGAAAGACAGTCCAGCTTTTCCTCTCTGAACCTTAAAGCAGCAGATACATAGGTAAAATGGATTGGAGTGATCAAAGAGAAAGAGGAGAAAGGCATCTGGAGATGAACTTCTTAACCCATAGTTGTAAATCAGGAAACCAGGATGTCAGAATATTCCAATTGACTTAAATTTCATAGAAGGCACAAACTTTCTGGAACTCACGACAAATATTAGAATGTTTTCCAAATTTTTTTTTTACACATGTATCTGTAGAAATTCTCCCACTTTGAACTACGTATACGCAACAACTGGTATTAAAACCAGCACAGACTCTGCCTTCAGACGTCAGCTTCATATCTAATGCCATTCCATTTTGCACAGCTCTCGGGGCTATTTCTCACACTTCTTCCTGCAAAGCCTTCATGGCACCTGCAGGGTCCTTGGCCATCTCTTCCATTGCTGTGCATCTCGTTATCGCTGCCTTCTCCCATTCAGGAACCGCTAACCAAGGAGTAACCGAGGCCACAAGCAGGCTGATGGTCTGGGCTATCATTATGACACCCATTACATCTGAGATGCTCATAGGCCACTAGCAGGCACGTGGCCATGAAGGTGAGTTTGAGGTCCCTGGAGTGTCCCGTTCCCTTGGGGGATTGGCCATCAGCAGCCCAGCTGGTTATGGCTGCAGTAAGAAAGGCACTTGGACTCTGAGACAAAGTGTCATTTCAAATGGCCTTGGTTAGAGCAAACTCTCCTCACACAGAGACAATCGTGTCAGCTGTATGCCGTCCCTTCCGAGGCCAGGAACACGGAGTTTACAGCGTTGGGAGAGTGGTGCAGCAAGTGGTGCAGATCCTGCCTGCAGAAGGGTTATCCCACATTGTCTCCTGTGAGCTCTTGAAGTGTTTTGTGCCAGGGAAACCCATTCTAGTCATCACTTCTCGTGTTCTAAGAGGAGATGTTCACTTGGGAGTTGGTAACTGCAGTCCCAGACAAAGGTAAGGGCGTGCGGTTGGCCATTCACCAGCAGCTTCCTGCAGATTTCTTCTTCCAATATGGCTTGTTCTGCAACCCAGGGACACACTCAGCACAGCTCAGCCTGAAGGCCAAGAGGTACATGGAGCACAGCACAGGCCTGCTCAGGTTTCCTGTGACACTCATCACTAAGTCCTGCATGTGGAAAGGTCTTCTGCTCAGATTCTCTCAACCTCCTGACGAAGGTTAGAAGGAGAACGACATCTCCTTTAGACCGCTAGAGAAAGAGACCTTTACTTGAAGGCCTTGGTTGAAGGGAAAGTGGAAGATGATCTGCAGGAGCGGGCTGGAAACTAGGACCATGCGTGGCAATCAGTTAGCTGAAGGGAATGTGCTCGAGCTTGTAGGTCACTAACCCTGGGAAGACAAGGAGTGTGAATAGACACAACAATTAACATGCTGAGTCATGCTGAGAGAGCATAGGGGAGTGGGGGACGGATGCTGGGAAGGAAAGGTAACACCTTGCTGTTAATTGATGGTAGTTAACCATGAGTTGGGGATTGCCTAGTATGCAATGCTTAGCTTCAAGAACCAATCTGTTTAAAACGCGCAGCTTCAAGAACCAATCTGTTTAAAACGCGCAGCTTCTGAAATGTATATAAACTCGTGCTACTGTACAATAAATTGACATTGGCTTGTATCACCCTGCGTCCCGTCAATCCATCGCAGCAATGATCCCTGACCAACATGGCACAAACGCTTTCTGGACTTGTTTTGAACAAAAGACAAGGCAGGAATGGCGAAAAATGTGGACGGCACCTTTCAGTCAAGAATGGGTGACTCTGGTAAAGTAGAAATCAAGAGCAAGTCAACAAGACAAACTGTAGCAGGGCTGAGTAGAGAGGAAAGATCCCCTCCACCAACCCTTGGGCAGTGCTCTTCCTAATGCAGCCCAGGATGCCATGGGCCTTATTTGAAAGGTGCAAAGCCAGGAGAAGAGGAGGCTTTGGGGACACCTCATAACAGCCTTCCCATATCTTCTTGGGTCATATCAGCAGGAAAAGGCAGCCAGGTTCTTGCCTCTTGTGCGTGATGGGACTGTGAGGGCCAATGGGCATCAGCTGAAGCAGGGGAAGACAATGTCCTTCCCCATGAAGACAGTCAAGCAGTGGAGCAGATGTCCCACAGAGCTTGTGCCATGTCCATCCTTGGAGCTTTTCAAGCCCCACTTGAAGGAAAGCCTGAGTTACTTGCTTCAACCCCATAACTGATCGTTCTCTGAGCAGCATGTAGGCCTGGACACCTCCGGAGGTCCCTTCCAGCATGAATGATTCTGGATCTCCATCCACCATGGATCTTGCCTTCATGATGGCGGGGAAATCACTCAGGTTTCCAGCAGCGGTTGAAGCCTAACAGAAAGTGTGTCAGATGACCTGCGACGTTCTTTTCCCACTCCAAGCTTTGCTGCTCAGATGCAGGGCTGCTTGGCTGCTTCCTATGGATTCCTGTTCTTCACCCTTTCCTACCTTTTTCCCTCCTTTCCCATGCACAATTGCTTCTCGGTGACCACCCCTGTATCCTCCCATGCAAGTAGCCCACCTCTCCTTTCCCTTTCCTCCCTGGCCATTGGCTGTCCTCCTTTGCTGATTCTGAGATTTTCACCATAGGTGGCCACTCAGGAGAAGGATTGATCATCCCCCTTGACTCAGCATCATCCCCCTTGACACAGCACTGTTGTGGCCACATCCCTGTTATCTGTGCCTGGGCTTTGAGGTTTCTCATTCTGCAGGAGTGAGGAAAAACTGGAGAGGCTGTGGAGGATGCCTGCCTGAATGGAGCCTGTGGAGACAGACTGAAGGTCCTCAATGTCTTGAGACAGGCAAAGTGGAGCCTCAGGGCACCACAGGAATAGCATGCACCTGCTTGAAGGGGGGTGTCAGAGATAAGGGAGTGATTCCTGATAGTGACAGGAAGAGAAAACCTCCGCAAAGTGCTGCTTGGAAAGGTAAGATTGGATGTGAAGAGAAAGAAATGTCCCTCGGAGGGTTGCCCTCTGATGCCAGAGTTCACCCAGAGGTTGCCTGGATTGTCCCATGGCTTTGAGCTTCAAGGAACAAGCAGGGATGAGGGGAGAAACTTCAGAAAAGGCAGAGAAATGCGGGTGTGAGGGCTGGGTAGGAAAGCAAGGAAGAGTCCAACCCCCAGAGTGGAAAGAGGTGCCACATGGACAGTGTAGGGCAACTTGCAGTGGAGATGGCCCAGGGCTGCAGCAAGGCCGAATGGCCCCACAGGGGGCTGAGGCCTCTGTCCCCCTGGCAATGGCAGCTGCCCATGCCACCAAGGCCTGTGACAGGAAACTTGATTTGGAGGGTCTTCTCTTCTGCCCTCCAAGAGCCTGGGGGTCAGGGCTTGGCCTTTCTGCTTCATAAAAAAATCCAAATGTGTTTTGCAGCATTACAGCCACCGACACAGTACCTTTGCCTACCTGCGGGTCTGGCCTCTAATTAGCTACTCTAACGAGTCCATGGGGACGCTTTGTCAGCGATGGCCCTCAGCGGGACCCATCAACATTTGAAGGTATTTTCAGTGTTGCTTCTGACTTACATTCCTTGAGTGGTTGGTTCAGCCTGCTCTCAGTAGCTCAGGTTCATGGCAGGAGCCCCCAATGCCCTAACGAGGTATTTGCCTTTTTGTCATTTCCTTCAAGTCTTGAAGAGCTGTGCAGCTAACTGAATCTGTTCCATTCATGTAGGTAAGAGAGAGGATTTCAAAGTGCATTTGAAAGGAATTATTTTTCATTTCATAGGTTATATTTTGCTCCTTATTAGGTTAGAGAGGA